>NC_091210.1:2848962-2896462 GCF_040958095.1 Procambarus clarkii | reverse complement strand
TGTCTCTCCAGCTTATGTACCAGCCTCTTATGCGGTACTGTGTCAAAGGCTTTCCGACAATCCAAGAAAATGCAGTCCGCCCAGCCCTCTCTTTCTTACTTAATCTGTGTTACCTGGTCATAGAATTCTATTAAGCCAGTCAGGCAATATTTACCCTCCCTGAACCCATGTTGTCGATTTGTCACGAAGTCCCTTCTCTCCAGATGTGCTACCAGGTTTTTTCTCAGATCTTCTCCATCACCTTGCATGGTATACAAGTCAAGGATACTGGCCTGTAGTTCAGTGCCAGTGCTTGTGTGTGTGTGTGTGTGTGTGTGTACTCACCTATATGTGCTTGCAGGATCGAGCATTGACTCTTGGATCCCGCCTTTCTAGCTATCGGTTGTTTACAGCAATGACTCCTGTCCCATTTCCCTATCATACCTAGTTTTAAAAGTATGAATAGTATTTGCTTCCACAACCTGTTCCCCAAGTGCATTCCATTTTTCTACTACTCTCACGCTAAAAGAAAACTTCCTAACATCTGTGACTCATCTGAGTTTCCAGTTTCCACCCATGTCCCCTCGTTCTGTTATTATTACGTGTGAACATTTCATCTATTTCCACTTTATCAATTCCCCCTGAGTATTTTATATGTCCCTATCATATCTCCTCTCTCCCTTCTTTTCTCTAGTGTCGTTAGGTTCAGTTCCTTCAGCCGCTCTTCATATCCCATCCCTCGTAACTCTGGGACAAGCCTCGTCGCAAACCTCTGAACCTTCTCCAGTTTCTTTATGTGTTTCTTCAGGTGGGGGCTCCATGATGGCGCGGCATACTCTAAGACGGGTCTCACGTAGGCAGTGTAAAGTGCCCTAAAAGCTTCCTCATTTAGGTTTCTGAATGAAGTTCTAATTTTCGCCAGTGTAGAGTACGCTGCTGTCGTTATCCTATTTATATGTGCCTCAGGAGTTAGATTAGGTGTCACATCCACTCCCTGGTCTCTTTCTCGAATCGTTACAGGTAGGCTGTTCCCCTTCATTGTGTACTGTCCCTTTGGTCTCCTGTCACCTGATCCCATTTCCATAACTTTACATTTACTGGTGTTAAACTCCAGTAGCCATTTCCCTGACCATCTCTGCAGCCTGTTTAAGTCCTCTTGGAGGATCCTACAATCCTCGTCTGTCACAACTCTTCTCATTAATTTTGCGTCATCTGCAAACATTGACATGTGTGTGTGTGTGTGTGTGTGTGTGTGTGTGTGTGTGTGTGTGTGTGTGTGTGTGTGTGTGTGTGTGTGTGTGTGTGTGTGTGTGTGTGTGTGTGTGTGTGTGTGTACACACCTAGTTGTGCTTGCGGGGGTTGTGCTTGTAACAAACAAGGTTTGTTGTAGGGAATTATTCAGTATATACATGGGGGTTTTGAAAGTTTGGAGTCAGATGGTACTTGGCCTGACTCAGAGGAAGGTCATCTCTCCTGGGATTAGCGGTTAAGATTACAAAATGGCCGGCGCCTTTGTCTTAAGCAACGTATAATGAATTATTTTACAGAATTCAGTAATTTAGAGAAATTCAAGTCTTCATTCAAATTGTATTCAATAATATGTCTGTTCAAGTATCAAGAGTATTCTCAATTGCCAAAATAATGAGTAAGTCACCGTCAGTGACGTCACTAGCAGAGGACTAGCTTCTGACGCGGATATATTTTGGCCACCCTGGGTCAAGGGTTACCAAAGCCTTCCATATTCTACCAAAGCGTAGGAATTACAGTCTCCGTGGTGTAGTGGTAAGACACTCGCCTGGCGTTCCGCGAGCGCTATGTCATGGGTTCGTATCCTGGCCGGGGAGTATTTACTGGGCGCAAATCCTTAACTGTAGCCTCTGTTTAACTCAACAGTAAAATGTGTACTTGGATGAAAAAACGATTCTTCGCGGCAGGGGATCGTATTCCAGGGACCTGCCCGAAACGCTATGCGTACTAGTGGCTGTACAAGAATGTAACAACTCTTGTATATATCTCAAAAAAAAAAAAAAAAAATATTTAGTAATTCTCAAAGTTCAAATAGCCATTTTGTAATTGGAAATAGCCTTTCCCTAAGATGCCTGTACGATTACCATCAGTTTATAAGAGTTCAACCGTTGTTCAGTGCAACAGAGGTTAGTCGTTCAATTTAAACTCTGCTTAGTAATCTTGGTAAATCTGGCGTAGGAATACCGTCTAGCTCTGACTAGCTGTGAGGAAGGCTAGGGGGTAGGATCAGTGTGGACTAGGCAGCGACTGGGGAAGACAACCATCTTCACCTCTCCCAAATAGATCAGCAGAACACCAGCTGGTCGCATTAAAAGGTATAGTTTGCTACAGTTTTGCTTAGGGAAATAGTTCATCTCATGTCTCGATAGGGGAGTGTTAAGGTATAGGGAATGATATTTCCTTTAGCTGTTGTTTAGACTTGCATTAATAAATAATTAGCTTGTTATTTGTATTTTATTATTTTCATTTTTGAATGTGTCCATGTCCTTGTCACGTGGTCTCCACGAGTGTGAAGTTTTAGTTGGGCCGCAAGCCTAACAAAGTTTAAGAGTTCATTTATCCCTTTGTTTGTTATAATTCCCACACTTAACGTACATTCATCCCTCCTTTTCCAATTAATTTCTGGATCAACCCGCAAGGTTTTAAAAATCGATTAATCGGTCCAGACCCTGATTAATTGACGATTCTGGTTAATTGTCTGGTGGTGGCGGCGAGGAGGGATCCCTTAAGTTTGCTAGAAAACCTGGTACGACTTCACGTGGCTCCCAGCAAACAATTTTAGGTTGCCACAACATATCTGGAAAGTATTTGAAAGTATTGGAAACGTTTGTTTTATCGTATCAGATACGATATTGTGTGTGGACTTTAATAGGTTTCCAAAACTTATAACCAAGACATATGTATCTAACACTAATTTGAGATGTTGTGGCAACTTTACACTCCTAACACGAGTCATTCATAATCCATTCATATACCAATATGAATCTCTTATGAAAGGTTTGAGCCAATAATCTGAACCCTTTTCACATCTTTGTGTTTAAAGTTAAATTTCTTGAAATTAAATTATATTTTATATTATATTATTTTTATTATATTTTATATTATATTATTATTTTCAATTTAAATATTAAAACCAATTTAAGGGTAAAAAAAATCTAATAATTTATATTTCTTTTATTATTTACTAACAATTATAATTATTTACTAACGGAGAGAGGGGAGGCTGTACGGCGGAGAGTGGCGGCTGTGGCGGACAGTGGCGGCGGTGGCGGAGAGTGGCGGCGGGCGGACAGTGGCGGCGGGCGGACAGTGGCGGTGGGCGGACAGTGGCTGCGGGCGGACAGTGGCGGCGGTGGCGGATAGTGGCGGCGGTGGCGGATAGTGGCGGCGGGCGGACAGTGGCGGCGGGTGGACAGTGGCGGCGGTGGCGGATAGTGGCGGCTGTGGCGGATAGTGGCGGCGGGCGGACCGTGGCGGCTTTGGCGGCGGTGGTGGACAGTGGCGGCGGGCGGACAGTGGCGGCGGCGGGTGGACAGTGGCGGCGGCGGGCGGACAGTGGCGGCGGCGGGCGGACAGTGGCGGCGGCGGGCGGACAGTGGCGGCGGCGGGCGAACAGTGGCGGCGGCGGGCGGACAGTGGCAGCGGCGGGCGGACAGTGGTGGCGGCGGGCGGACAGTGGAGGCGGCGGGCGGACAGTGGTGGCGGCGGGCGGACAGTGGTGGCGGCGGGCGGACAGTGGTGGCGGCGGGCGGACAGTGGTGGCGGCGGGCGGACAGTGGTGGCGGTGGCGGACAGTGGTGGCGGTGGCGGACAGTGGTGGCGGTGGCGGATAGTGGCGGCGGGCGGACAGTGGCGGCGGTGGCGGATAGTGGCGGCGGGCGGACAGTGGCAGCGGGCGGACAGTGGCGGCGGTGGCGGATAGTGGCGGCGGGCGGACAGTGGCGTCGGGCGGACAGTGGCGGCGGTGGCGGATAGTGGCGGCGGGCGGACAGTGGCGGCGGTGGCGGACAGTGGCGGCGGTGGCGGATAGTGGCGGCGGGCGGGCAGGGCGGCGGCGGGCGGACAGTGGCGGCGGGCGGACAGTGGCGGCGGGAGGACAGTGGCGGCGGTGGCGGATAGTGGCGGCGGGCGGACAGTGGCGGCGGGCGGACAGTGGCGGCGGGCGGACAGTGGCGGCTGTGGCGGATAGTGGCGGCGGGCGGACCGTGGCGGCTTTGGCGGCGGTGGTGAACAGTGGCAGCGGCGGGCGGACAGTGGCGGCGGCGGGCGGACAGTGGCGGCGGTGGGCGGACAGTGGCGGCGGTGGGCGGACAGTGGCGGTGGCGGGCGAACAGTGGCGGCGGCGGGCGGACAGTGGTGGCGGCGGGCGGACAGTGGAGGCGGCGGGCGGACAGTGGAGGCGGCGGGCGGACAGTGGTGGCGGCGGGCGGACAGTGGTGGCGGCGGGCGGACAGTGGTGGCGGTGGCAGACAGTGGTGGCGGTGGCGGACAGTGGCGGACAGTGGTGGCGGTGGCGGACAGTGGCGGCGGTGGCGGACACTGGCGGCTGTGTCTGGCGGTGGTGGCGGGCTATGCCGGGTGGCGGCGTCTGTGATGAGTGGTGGCGGCTGGCGGTGGTGGGTGGTGGCGGCGGTGGTGGTGGGTGGTGGTGGCGGTGGGTGGTGGTGGTGGTGGGTGGTGGGTGGCGGCGGCGGCTGGTGGTGGTGGGTGGTGGCGGCGGGTGGTGGGTGGTGGCGGCTGTGGTGGGTGGTGGCGGGCGGTGGCGGGCGGTGGCGGGCGGCGGCGGCTGTGGTGGGTGGTGAAGATCGGCGGTGGGGGAGGCTGGTGGCGGCTGGCGGTGGCGGCTTGCGGTGGCGACTGTGGCAACGGGCGGTGACGGCTAATAGCGGGCGGTGGTGGCGGCTGGTGGCAGGTGGTGGTGGCGGTGGTGGCGGCTGGTGGTGGCGGCTGGTGGTGGTGGCAGCTGGTGGCGGTGATGGCGGCTGGTGGTGGTGGCAGCTGGTGGTGGTGATGGCGGCTGGTGGTGGTGATGGCGGCTGGTGGTGGTGGCAGCTGGTGGCGGCTAGTGGCGGTGATGGCGGCTGGTGGTGGTGGTGATGGCGGCTGGTGGCGGGCGGTGGCGGCTTGTGGCGGCTGGTGGTGGCGGCGGTGGTGGTGGGTGGTGGTGGCGGCTGTGGTGGGTGGTGGCAGCGGTGATGGGTGGTGGCGGCGGCGGTGGGTGGTGGTGGCGGCGGCGGCTGTGGTGGGTGGTGGCGGCGGCGGCGGTGATGGGTGGTGGCGGCGGCGGTGGTGGTGGGTGGTGGTGGCGGTGGTGTCGGCGGCGGCTGTGGTGGGTGGCGGCGGCGGCGGCGGTGATGGGTGGTGGCGGCGGCGGTGGTGGTGGGTGGTGGTGGCGGCGGCGGTGATGGGTGGTGGTGGCGGCGGCGGCTGGTGGTGGTGGGTGGTGGTGGTGGGTGGTGGCGGCGGGTGGCGGTGGTGGGTGGCGGTGGCGGGTGGCGGCTGGTGGTGGGTGGTGGCGGCGGGTGGTGAGTGGCGGTGGTGGGTGGCGGTGGCTGGTGGCGGGTGGCGGCTGGTGGCGGGTGGTGGCGGGTGGCGGCTGGTGGTGGGTGGTGGCGGGTGGCGGCTGGTGGTGGGTGGTGGCGGTGGGTGGCGGGTGGCGGCGGGTGGTGGGTGGTGGTGGCGGGTGGTGAGTGGCGGTGGCGGCTGGTGGTGGCGGGTGGCGGCTGGTGGTGGGTGGTGGCGGGTGGCGGCTGGTGGCGGGTGGTGGCTGGTGGCGGGTGGCGGCGGGTGGTGGGTGGCGGGTGGCGGCGGGTGGCGGCTGGTGGTGGGTGGTGGCAGGTGGCGGCTGGTGGTGGGTGGTGGCAGGTGTCGGCTGGTGGTGGGTGGCGGGTGGCGGCGGGTGGCGGCTGGTGGTGGCAGGTGGCGGCGGGTGGCGGCTGGTGGTGGCGGGTGGCGGCTGGTGGTGGGTGGCGGCGGGTGGCGGCTGGTGGTGGGTGGTGGCGGCTGGTGGTGGGTGGTGGCGGGTGGCAGCTGGTGGCGGGTGGCGGCTGGTGGCGGCCAGCTGGGACACACCCTTCACCACTGAAGGTCTGAGCACAACTAACCATATGTCTCTCTCACCCACCAGCCCAGTGTTGCCAGCTCGCGCTCTCAAAATGTTTCCTTCAAAGATTGTATATTATCTTTGAACAACAAGTTTGATTATCAAGGAAATAATGCATATATTATTGTCACATTAATACTGTGCAATATCTTATTACATTCCTGCTAAATAATTATAATTTGAAACAGGACAAAAAATCCAACATATATATATAAACCAACATTAGAGATCACGAGGCCTAGGCCTCGCCTGTGACCACACATCCTGCTTCCCTGGCCTGCTACCCTCTCACACCTCACACTCTTAACTCTCTCATAATCACTCTCACTCTCTTACTCTGTCACTCTTACTCTCTGTCACTCTTACTCTCTGTCACTCTTACTCTCTGTCACTCTTACTCTCTGTCACTCTTACTCTCTGTCACTCTTACTCTGTCACTCTTACTCTCTGTCACTCTTACTCTCTGTCACTCTTACTCTGTCACTCTTACTCTCTGTCACTCTTACTCTCTGTCACTCTTACTCTCTATCACTCTTACTCTGTCATTCTTACTCTGTCACTCTTACTCACTCTCAGTCACCCTTACCCATTCATACTCACTCTCTCACTCTTACTCTCATACTCTTACTCTCAATTACTCTTACTCTCAATCACTCTTACTCCCAATCACTCCTACTCCCAATCACTCCTACTCTCAATCACTCCTACTCTCATTCTTACTCTTACTCTTACTCCCAATCACTCTTACTCTCAATCACTCTTATTCTCATTCTTACTCTTACTCTCACTCTTACTCCCAATCACTCTTACTCTCAATCACTCTTACTCTCAATCACTCTTACTCTCAATCACTCTTACTCTCATTCTTACTCTTACTCACTCTTACTCTCAATCACTCTTATTCTCATTCTTACTCCTACTCTCACTCTAACTCCTACTCCCAATCACTCTTACTCCCAATCACTCTTACTCTCAATCACTCTTACTCCCAATCACTCTTACTCTCAATCACTCTTACTCTCAATCACTCTTACTCTCAATCACTCTTACTCTCAGTCACTCTTACTTATACTCACTCTTACTCACACTTACACACTCTCACTCACCTTCAGTCACTCTTACTCACTCTTACCCACTCTCGCTCACTCTTACTCACTCTAGTTAATAAGAACACGCCAATATAAGACAACAAAACGTTTTCAGATTCTTTCTCACCACTTTCCAGCAACTTTTATAATTTATATAAATTATCTTAGGGAATAATACATAAATTATATATTTAAACATGATATTAGTGTTTAGTGGAATGCATAAGGAGTCAAATTGTGTTAAAAAGAGCGATTTTTAGAAAATTTGGAAAACTACTTTTTTCTGTTCATATTATAACTAAATGGATTTTAAAGGTTTCACTCAGCCAATATATATCATTCACAATTTATTAAGGAATTTTACAAAAAAACACCATAAATTTTATATTTAAACATGTAAAAACTATTTGTTTTACATTTGGAAGAAAATAATTGCAGAAAAACTATTTATAATTAAACCTTTGTGTTTGGATTTTTTGAGTAAAAGTTTCTCAAAGGCTCTCCTGCACCATTCTCAATGCAAATCATTCCCACACCTATGGGAAGAGATAGGCGAACGTTGTGTAGATGATTTGTGTTTGCTGGGCTGTAGAATCTTAGCCGATCGAACGGCTAAGACCACGTGGCGTGGGACTCGGCTATAGAGAATACTATGGGGTCCTTTGGAATTCGGTTTAAGTTTCAGTAAGCATAGTCATGGACAGGGTAGAGGACAGAGTAGAGCCAATACCTCGTCCCGTGTTACAAGCTCTGGCTCTTTGGTCCCGCCTCTCAACTATCAATCAACAGGTGTGCAGGTCCCTGAGCCTACTGGACTCTATCATATCTACACTTGAAGCTGTGTATGGAGTCAGCCTTCACCACATCACTTCCTAATGCATTCCATTTGTCTACTACTCTGGCACTGAAAAAAATCTTTCTAACGTCTTTATGGCTCATTTGGGCACTCAATTTCCACCTGTGTCCCCTAGTGTGTGTGCCCCTTGTGTTAAAGAGTCTGTCTTTATCTACCCTATCAATTCCTCTGAGAATCTTGTGTGTGGTGATCATGTCCCCTCTAACTCTTCTGTCTCCCAGTGACGTGAGGTTTAACTCCCGTAGTCTCTCCTCGTTGCTCATACCCCCTCAGTTCGGGTACTAGTCTGGTGGCAAACCTTTGAACCTTTTCCAGCTTAGTCCTATGCTTGACTACATATAGACTCCATGCTGGAGTCACATACTCTAGGATTGGTCTGACATATTGTATATAATGTTCTGAAAGATTCCTTACACAAGTTTCTAAAGGCCGTTCTTATGGTAGCCAACCTGGCATATGCCCCTGATGTTATCTTCTTGATATGAGCTTCAGGGGACAGGTCTGGCATGATGTAAACCCCCAGGACTTTCTCTCTCACTGACTCTTGAAGTATTTCATCTCCCAAATGATACGTTGTATTTGGTCTGCTGCTCCCTACACCTATCTTCATTACATTACATTTGCTTGGGTAAAACTCTAACAACAATTTGTTCGACCATTCTTGCAGCTTGTCCAGTTCTTCTTGTAGCCTCAAGCTGTCCTTCTCTGTCTTAATCCTTCTCATAATTTTCGCGTCATCACCAAACATTGAAAGGAATGAGTCTATATCCCCCGGGAGATCATTTACGTATATTAGAAATAGGATAGGTCCGAGTACAGAGCCCTGTGAGATTCCACTGGTGACTTCACGCCAATCTGAGGTCTCACCTCTCACTGTAACTCTCTGCGTCCTATTGCTTAGGTACTCCCTTATCCACTGGAGCGCCCTACCAGTTACTCCTGCCTGTTTCTCCAGCTTATGCATCAGTCTTTTAAGGGGTACTGTGTCAAAGGCTTTCTGACAGTCCAAAAAATGCAGTCTGCCCAAAATTCTCTTTCGTGTTTAATCTTTGTCACCTGATCATAGAATTATTCTGTTAAGCCTGTAAGGCAAGATTTACTCTCCCTGAACCCATGTTGATGGGTTGTCATGAAGTCCCTTTTTCTCCAGATGTGATACTAGGTTTTTTCTTATGATCTTCTCCATCACCTTGCATGGTATACAATTTAAGGACACTGGTCTGTAGTCCAGTGCTGCTTGTCTGTTACCCTTTTTGTATATTGGGACTACATTAGCCGTCCTCCATATTTCTAGTAGGTCTCCTGTCTCCAGTGACCTATTATACACTATGGAGACAGCAAAGTTCCTCTGTACACTCTTTCAGTACCCATGGTGGGATTCCATCTGGACCAACAACCTTTCTAACATCCAGATCTAGCAGGTGCCTCG
This sequence comes from Procambarus clarkii, assembly GCF_040958095.1. Lineage (NCBI taxonomy): Eukaryota > Metazoa > Arthropoda > Malacostraca > Decapoda > Cambaridae > Procambarus > Procambarus clarkii. The sequence continues at coordinate 2,886,980 of NC_091210.1, read as the reverse complement.
ACCTCCTCTATCGTAATTTCGAACTCTTCCAAGGCTGCTTGTTTACTTCCCTTTATCCTAGCACAGTGACCTCACCTTGTTCTATTGTGAAGACCTCCTGGAACCTCTTCCTGAGTTCTTCACACACCTCTTTGTCATTCTCTGTATACCTGTCCTCGCCTGTTCTAAGTTTCATTACCTGTTCTTTCACTGAAGTTTTCCTCATGATGTGACTGTGGTTTGGTCGTGGCTTTGTTTGCTATATCATTTCCACAATTTCTCTCTGCTTCTCTTCTGACCCTAACATACTCATTCCTGGTTCCCTGGTATCTTTCTCTGCTTTCTGGTGTTCTGGTATTCTGGAAGTTCCTCCTTGTCCTTTTGTTCAGTCCCTTTACTTCCATACATGCCCTATTATACCACAGATTCTTCTTTTGCTTCTCGGATTTTTCCCTTTGGGCTGGGATGAACATGTTTACTGCCTCCTGACACTTTTGGGTGACATAGTCCATCATATCTTGTACAGACTTAGCTCTTAGGTCTGTGTCCCAAGGTATTTCCCTTAGGAAACTTCTCATCTCCTCATAGTTCCCTCTCTCGGTATGCCAGCCTTATGTTTCCTAGTTCGTTTTGGAGGGAGATAATTCCTAGCTATACCAGGTACTCAAAGTTCAATACAATGTGGTCACTCATTCCCAAGGGCGCTTCCTTCTTAACTTCCCTTACATCCCACTCATTTAGGGTAAATATTAGATCAAGCATGGGTGCTTCATCTTCTCTCATTCTTGTTGGTTCCTTGATGTGCTGACTTAGAAAGTGTCTTGTTGCTACGTCCAGCAGCTTAGCTCTCCGTGTTTCTGGTCCTCGATGCGGATCTCTGTTCTCCCAATCGATTTTCCCGTGGTTGAAGTCTCTCATGATTAGTAGTCCAGATCCATTCGTGCTAGCAACAGAAGCTGCTCTCTCTATTATGTTAATGATAGCCATGTTGTTTCTATCATATTCCTGTCTGGGTCTTCTGTCATTTGGTGGTGGATTATATATGAGTACGACTAAAAATTTTTGTCCTCCATTTGTTATGGTACCTGTACCTGTTATGTAGTCACTGAAACCTTCACAACCCTGAATACCCATCTCCTCAAAATCCCAGCCTTTTCATACCAGCAGAATTACACCACCACCACCTCTTCCTTCTCTCTCTCTTTCTTCATAACATAATAGTTCTGTAGGAACACTGCATTTGTTATGATTTGTTAGTTTTGTTTCTGTGAGTGCTATTATGTCTGGGTTTTCTTCTAGTACCAATTCTCCAAGTTCATTTGCTTTATTTGTAAATCCAACTATGTTAGTGTACATTGCCTTGAGGCTAACTTTCTTCTGTCCCTTCTCTAATCGCCTCCTTGGTGAGTGTTCTGTTGGTGGGGGAAGCTGTTCCATGAGTGGGAGGATTTGTGAGGTGGATAACAGGGCCTCAGAGGTTTCTGGGATGAGGGGCGGGGAGGTCAAGTGAAGGGGGGGACAGGGAGGGTACGGGATGAAGGGGGAGGGAGTACAGGAAGGAAAAGGGGGGAGGGGTAACATGGTGGGAGGAGGAGAGGGGTAGAAGGGCGGGAATGGGGTGTGTGGGGAGGGAGATTTGGCTGAGCATTTGAGTGAGGGCAGGGAGGGTTTGGGGTAAGGGGGATTTTTGATGTAGAGGAGGGTGGTGGGGTTGCCCTCCCTTCTTGTGTTACTGGGTGGCTGGTTGTGGGTTCCCCCTCACATCTGGGGATATTGTGTTGAGAGCTGTGATTTCCTGGTTTTTCCCTTTTGCCCTGTGCTTTTTCCTTGCTTCTGCCGCCATGGTTCTCTCCTCCCTCGTCATGTCCCTATGGAGAAATACCTTTTTGAATTCTCCCACAAATTGCAGTTGGCTCTTCCCTGTTAGAATCATCTTCTTTGTGTTCTTGATTGTGAACACTATCTTTAACATACGGTCTCGGTCTTTGTTGTACCAGCCAAGCCTGAAAACCTTCTCAATGCTATGCACTGTCCCTTCCATGTCTAGTGCCTTCAGTATTTCATTCACTGCTGCTTTGTTCTTATCATTCCACTCTTTTCTATTAGAGCCTTCCTGCGCTTTAATACCCACAGCTACCACTGATCTTTTTCTTTCCAACAGCTGGCTAGTGGAGTGTGCCGCTTCCTGTGAGGTGCCTGCTTTCAAGGCCACCTCCATCATTGTGGACATTACTTCAGAGTTTTTTTTTAGCATTTATGCAAATGTTGCTTTTATGTTGGCATTCTCTTCCAATATACTATTTCCACCTTCTTCCTGGATGATTGTCTGAGTCTCAGCATCAACACTGTTCTCTTTGAGGATTCTACTCTCCTCCTTTGCTGCTGTCAGCTCTCTTTTCAGGATGTTTATTTCATTCTTCATTTCCTGCATCATTCTCTGCATCTCTCTTGATATCCAAAAACTGGGCAAAAATTTCCTTCCTTTCATCCCCGTGACTTTTCCCTGTTCCCTTGTTACCTCTGGCTATCATGCTTGCCCCTGTTCCTGTTATGCTGTGATATGATTTGCAGGAGGAGGGCAAGCAGGGTGTGAGAGAGAGAGAGAGAGAGAGAGAGAGAGAGAGAGAGAGAGAGAGAGAGAGAGAGAGAGAGAGAGAGAGAGAGAGAGAGAGAGAGAGAGCGAGAGGTGACAGAGAGAGAGGTGACAGAGAGAGGGGTGACAGAGAGAGGGGTGACAATGAGAGGGGTGACAGAGAGAGGGGTGACAGAGAGAGGGGTGACAGAGAGAGGGGTGACAGAGAGAGTGGTGACAGAGAGAGGGGTGACAGAGAAGGGTGACAGAGAGAGGGGTGACAGAGAGAGGGGTGACAGAGAGGGGAGTGGAAGGGAGTGAGAGAGTTGAGTGAAAAATAGTAGAATATGGGGGGAATAGAGGGGTGGAAAGGAAGGGCTGTGCTTAGGAGGGGGAGGGGAGATTTGGATAGTGCTAGGGCGTGGAATGCTTGGGAGGGGGGGGGGGGAGGGGCTGAGTTAGCCAGATAGGGAGATAAGAAGAGACGTAGGAAGGTAGGTGGTTCAAAGGGTGGGAGAGGTGGGGGATCAAGAGAGATGGAGAGAGAGAGGTGGGGGAGGTCGTGTACGTGCGTGTGTATTTGTGTGTGTGTGTTTGTAGGGGGGATGCGTGGGAAACTGGGAGGGGGCGGAGATGGTCACTTCAGGTCAGTTGTAGGGGGGAGTGGGAGTGGGGGGGGGGTTAGTGGGAGTGGGGGGGGGGTTAGTGGGAGTGGGGGGGGGTTAGTGGGAGTCGGGGGGAGTGGGAGTGGGGGGGGGAATGGGAGTGGGAGTGGGGGGGGGAGTGTTTTGGGTTAGTGAGATGGGGGGGGTAAGATAGGGGGTGGAGTATGAGTGTTTGAGGCCTTATCACCTTTCCACAAAGTGTTAATCCTTTCTACCCTGACTGAACGTTTGTGTGTGTGTGTGCATGCGTTTGTGTGTGTCACGAAAGCCCAGTGTCAACCTTTGCCCAGATGAGACACTTTGAAATTTTAAATATATATGATATACTGAACAAGAATCTGATCTTTTACCTCACTCTGTACACCTGAATAATTGACCAGAGAGGGGTACCTACCACTCAGCCTCCCGCTCGCACAACTAGATGAATAAGGACAATGTATGGATGACGGGTGCCATCGTCGGCTCCCACGTGGTGATTCACTAAGTTCCAGTAGATTGATGAATGCGGTTCTTCTCTATCTAAAACAAAGCTCTGGAGTCAGTCACTGTATCGTTATGACTGTTGTGTTACTGTTCACTAATTTACTGTACCAATGTTCACTGTAGATCCCTAGGCATCAATATGTAAACAAAAATCCTCATGGCCCTCCCACGTGGCCTGTGTTAGAGATTGTTCACTGTTTTACACCAAATTCTGGTGATTGCACTGTACTTTTTTTTCTATTTGCAGTTATACACTTAGTGATACCCTAGATCTGTGATCTGACCCTGTATCCTTAATAACCCCGAGAATATTGAGATATTCGTAGAGTGCGACCTTTCCGCAACCTCCCTCTGTGGCTGACTGACTCGACACATGTGTGTGTGTGTGTGTGTGTGTGTGTGAACTCACCTATTTGTACTCACATATTTGTGCTTGCGGGGTTGCGCTTTGTCTCTTTGGTCCCGCCTCTCAACTGTCAATCAGCTGGTGTACAGATTCCTGAGCCTACTGGGCTCTATCACATCAACATTTGAAACAGTGTATGGAGTCAGCCTCCACCACATTACTGCCTAATGCATTCCATCTGGTAACTACTCTAACACTTAAAAAGTTCTTTCTAACGTCCCTATGGCTCATTTGGGTACTCAGTTTCCACCTGTGTCCCCTTGTTCGCGTACCACTCGTGTTAAATAGTTTATCTTTATCTACCCTGTCAATTCCTCAGAGAATTTTGTAGGTAGTGATCATGTCTCCCCATACTCTTCTGTCTTCTAGTATCGTGAGGTACATTTCCCGCAGTCTTTCCTCTGAACTCATTCCTCTTAGTTCTGGGGCTAGCCTAGTGGCATACCTCTGAACTTTTTCAAGCTTCGCCTAGTGCTTGAAAAGGTTACGGGCTCAATGCTGGGGCCGCATACTCCAGGATTGGTCTTACATATCTGGAATACAAGGTTCTGAATTATTCCTTACACAGATTCCTGAAGGCAGTTCTGATGTTAGCCAGCCTCGCATATGCTGCAGATGTTATTCTTTTGATGTCGGCGTCTGGAGACAGGTTTGGTGTGATATCCACTCCCAGATCTTTCTCTCTGTCCGTTTCATGAAGGTCTTCACCCCCCATTCGGTATCCTGTGTCTGGCCTTCTGTTTTCACTGCCTAGTTTCATTACCGTACATCTACTCGGGTTGAACCTTAGTAGCCATTTGTTGGACCATTCATTCAGTCTGTCTAGGTCATCTTGTAGCCTCATACAATCTTCCTCCGTCTTAATCCTCCTCCTAATTTTTGCATCATCAGTAAACAATGAGAGGAATGATTCTATACCATCTGGAAGATCATTTACATATATAAGAAACAGGAGGGATTCAAGGACTGAACCCTGCAGGACTCCACTGGTGATGTCTCACCAATCTGAGACCTCACCCCTCACAGTGACTCGCTGCCTTCTGTTACTTAAGTTCTCCTTTATCCAATGGAGTACCTCCCCTGCACTCCTGCCTGCATCTCTAGCTTTCGCACTAGTCTCTGGTGAGTAATTGTGTCAAAGGCTTTCTTGCAATCCAAAAATATGCAGTCTGCCCACCCCCTCTCTTTCTTGTCGGATGCTTGTTGCCTGATCATAGAATTCAATTAATCCTGTGAGGCATGACTTGCCATCCCTGAAACCATGTTGGTGTTTTGTCACAAAGTTCCTTCGCTCCAGATGTTCCACTAGCTTTTTTCAAACAATTTTGTCCAATAACTTGCATGTCATGCAAGTTAAGGATACTGGCCTGTAGTTCAGTGCCTCCTGTCTATCCCCTTCTTGTATATTGGGACTACGTTTGCCATCTTCCAAATTTTTGGCAGTTCACCTGTTACTAGTAACTTGTTATACATCATGGAGAGTGGCAGACACAGTGCTTCTGCTCCTTTCTTTAGTACCCATGGTGATATTCCATCCAGGCCTATAGTCTTTGTCACATCCAACTCTAGTAAAAGCTTCCTTATATTCCCACTGGTAATCTCAAATTCCTCTAGTGGTGCCTGGTTAACTATTCCTTCTCTTATCTCTGGAACTTCTCCTTGCTGAAGACTTCCTGGAATTTCCTATTAAGTTCCATGCACACTTCTTTGTCGTTTGTAGTGAATCTGTCTGCCCCAATCCTCAGTTTCATTACCTGTTCCTTCACTGTTGTCTTTCTCCTGATGTGGCTGTGTAGCAATCTTGGTTGAGTCTTAAACTTGATTGCTATGTCGTTTTGATATTTCCCTTCTGCCTCTCTTCTCACCCTGATGTATTCATTCCTGGCTCTCTGGTTTCCTTCTGTGCTCTTAAGTGTCCTGTTACTTCTATAGTTTCTCCATGCTCTTTTACTTAATTGCTTAGCTTGTTTACCTCTCAAATTAAACCATGGGATTCTCATCTGCATTTCATTTTTTACTTTTTGGGCCGGGATAAACTTTTCTGCTGCCTCCTTACATTTCAGTACGAAGTATTCCATCATGTCTAGGGCTGTCTTTCCCTTTAGTTCTGTTTCCCATGTTATATCCGTTAGGAATTTTCTCATCTCCTCATAGTTTCCCTTACGGAATGCTAGCCATTTGCTTTCAGTTCCCTTTCTCGAGTACTTTAACCCTTCTTCAACCAGATATTCAAATGTCAGTACACTGTGATCGCTCATTCCTTCTGGGGCCTCGAAGTCAATTTCCCTTATGTCGGAGTCATTCAGAGTGAATACTAGGTCGAGTCTCGCTGGTTCATCGTTTCCCCTCATTCTTGTGGGTTCCCTACACATGCTGACTTAAAAAGTTTCTTGTTGCCACCTCCAGTAGTTTAGCTCTCCATGTTTACTCTCCTCCATGCGGATCCTTGTTCTCCTAGTCTATCCTTCCGTGATTGAAGTCCCCCGTGTTGAGCAGATGGGATCGAATTCTACAGGCAGCAGAGGCTGCCCTCTCAAGTATATTGTTAACTGCCATGTTGTTTCTGTCATACTCTTGCCTGGCAATCCTGTCGTTTGGTGGAGGGTCCAAGTCCGTACAGTAAGTATTGTTTTCCCTATTGTATTAGTTTAATTCAGAGGTGTGGTTTTCTAGAGCGTAGTTAATCCTCTGGACTTAGGACTATATGTTGGTCGCTATAGTTAGTGAAGGAATTATGTTAAGGGATAGTAATTTTCGTTGTAAATGCTTAATAGAGTTCGTGGAATATTTCTAAGTTTTTTGGGATAAGTTTTCGGCTAAGTCAACGTCGGAAAGTCGTTAACTGTAATTAATTGGTATTCGCGAGTAACGTATATGATCTGGGTATCATTAGGATTCCTCAGTCGATGGGAGTGATATTATTCTAGTTTACCAGTAAGATGGTAGAATTGCGTTTTTAGACATAGAATTTTTTTTAGTAGAAACGTAGGTAGAAAGTTTTCTAAGTCCAGCTTGGGCTAGAATCTGGCTTTTTGGCGAAAATTCGAATTTTCATGTTTCGTGTATATTCTAGGGCCAGTATTACCCTCTAGTGCGCGCAAGGGACGTAATTCTGTTCTTAAGCATTAAACAGTGATAATTACATTTTTGCCGAATTTAGTTATTTTTCGAGAAAATCGTGTTGTCTTTTTGTCAGAGTCCAAATGAGGTGAAAACCTCGGATTTTGACGAATATTCGAATTAATGAGTATTGAAATCGCCCTAGATGTCAGTATTGTTCTGTATACAACGTCAGTATTAAATAACGGCGTAAATCTGTGAACGAAAAAAAACATTTTTGCGAATTAATGGAGTTTTGCGATATTTTGGTGATAGACTTTTTCCGGGTGCAGAAAAATTGGCAGAGTCCAGCATTTGAGTAAAAACGCAGTTTTTGGTGAAAATTCAATTTTGGCAAGCACATATATGTCCTGGGTGTCTATATTAATCGCTAGAGCGGTTTGTTAACGTAAAACTAGTTATTTTCCTTCAGAATAAAAATATTGATTTTTAAGCGTTTAAGCAAAAAAGCGCGAGATTTGGGTTTTTTTCAGCGCAGCTGGTCCCGCTCCATCAGAAATCGGTGGCCACGCTGTTCACATCAAGTGCGTCTAGTGTTCGAGTACAGTAAATATTCTTTATTAATCCATCGCGAGTGCTGCGCGTTAGTTACTTTCTCATTTTAAATGTTTTATATAAATTAGATTCTTTAACTTTTTTTTAACGTAAAGGACTTTGCTTTCAGTAATAGAACTGCGGGTTATTGCACGGTCAGACACGAGCGCGGGGCAGACGTTCATTCATTGAATTCACTTCAGCGATTCTCTCGATTAATCATTGTCTTTCATAATTTTGGGAATTTCGTTGGTATTCTCTTGGAAAAGAGTTGTGATTTTTTTTATTTGTGTAGATCACGGTTGTAGTGAGTCCAGATCGAGGGTGTATTGAAGGGTAGTTACAAGAGGCATGGCACACCAGGAATCACAGGGAATGTTTAACCCAGACAGTGACCAGTCGGTAGGGACCAGTGGGAGTGGAAGTGTAGAGGACAGCACCTCTTCCGACACCACTGGGGACCCGGTGGACCGCTCAGGTAGCTCAGCTGACATCACAGGTGGGGTCAGTGGGACTGAGGCGACAGGGTCACAGGTTCTGCATGGGACTGGGCAGTCGAGGGTATCTTCCCATCCCAGTACAGATACGATTATTGACATGAGTGGGGAATCTCGCGAGGATTGGTCCCAAGAGTGGGGAGAGCCGTCTTGGTTTCCCCCATATGCAACATCGACGCCATGCCAACAGGGCATACAGGGAGCTGGACAGGGGGCGTCAGTTGGTACGGTAGGACGTCCCACTTCGTTCGGTAGAGAACATGACCAGCAACCTGTTTAACGTGAACATGAACAGCCACACCAACAGCAGGAACTACCTCACATAACACCAATACCACAACACCTAGGTACACCTCATCCGTCACTACAACAAACCCAACCCCACCTCCTATACCAACCCCATCCTCAATTCCTATACCAACCCCATCCTCATTTCCTATACCAACCCCAACCTCCATTCATATACCAACCCTACCCCCACCCACAGGCCACCCCATACCTATTCCAATCCCAGGCCACCCCATACCCATTCCAACCTCAGGCCACCCCATATCCATACCTCAACCCCAACCTCAATCCATACCCCAACCCCAGGCTACCCACACCATACCTCAACCCCAACCTCAATCCACACCCCAACCCGGGACCACCCACACCATACCTCAACCCCAGCCCCAATCCCATCCTCAATTCAAACCCCAACCCCAGGCCACCTACACCACACCTCAACCCCAATCCCAACCTCAATCCATACCCCAACCCCAGGCCACCCACACCATACCTCAACCCCAACCCCAACCTCAATCCATACCCCAACCCCAATCCATACCCCAACCCCAGGCCACCCACACCATACCTCAACCCCAACCCCAACCTCAATCCATACCCCAACCCCAGGCCACCCACACCATACCTCAACCCCAACCCCAACCTCAATCCATACCCCAACCCCAGGCCACCCACACCATACCTCAACCCCAACCCCAACCTCAATCCATACCCCAACCCGAGTGTCGGAAAATCCGACACCATTTAATATATCATACAGACAGATAATAATTGCTGCTGTATTACCAACAAGTTACCCATAGAAAACGTAACTTGTAGTGGAATTACCGTCTATAGAAAACGGGATATCATCACCACACACTATTATAATTCACCACCTATTATGGTGGGAATTATTCTTAAATACATTAGTCTTTGGACTTTACCATCATAAAAACATCTTATATAAATTAACTTAATTATCAATATTAAAGTAGAGTAAATGTGACCCTTCTATCACTTTCTGTTATCTGGACAATGTAAGCCAGGCATCAGTGGGGAAGGAGGGCAGCCATTGTTGTGTCACCTCCGAGACGTGTGGAGCAAATTCTGCTCCTATCATATCTGGACAATGTCGGCCAGTAGCGTCAATAGTATGGAGTGTTAGACATTGCCATTGTTGATACTAGACCAGAGGCTCACACAGGAGCAAATTCGGCTCCTGTTAATTTTACTTGGACGTAGTGTTATGGTAACCAAAGGTGTACCATCTTCAACACGCTGTCAACAAATCAAGTTAAGTGTTCTTTCCGAAACCCGTATATCTATCATTAGTGGCCATTAATGTCATTGGGTAGGGTGAGCCGGTTAGAACGCGAGGCAGCCTCAAACTACAGGTAATTAAGCCAGGTCTTCATGTTCCATGTATAGTGTTTTCTCTGATATAGCTTGTCATATATAGAATCTGGCTTTACAGGTAGCGCCCTTTTGACAGGTCAAGACGAGGAAGCATAGACTTTGTGCACCAGTTACTGGGTGATGGAAGCTACCTCAAAGAGGATACTTTGGTGTCTACACCCTAGTTATACCTGGTGGACTAACCTGCTGTACTATAAGATAAGGAACCTTTTCAATGTATGTAGTTAATACTGTAGTTTGATTGGCTGCATATATATTCAATTAATATAAACCCCCCCTAATGTGTAGAGGATCGATTTGTGAGATTAGGTGATTATTGAAGAAATACAGTCCACTCATTATTATACAAATTGCTATCGAAGTATATAAATTAACGTAAATATAAATTCATATAATTTAAATAAATATAAATCTCACAGGTCGGTTCCCACACCGAGATCACCCACACCTTACCTCAACCCCAACCCCAACCTCAATCCATACCTCAACCCCAGGCCACCGCACACCTTACCTCAACCCCAACTCCAACCTCAATCCATACCCCAACCCCAGGCCGCCACAGCCTTATATATGCAGATGCGCAGGGAGAAGTCGGGCGCTCAGTCGTCCCCATACGTAGAGGCGTTAAGTAAAGGCAAGGGGGCCAAGCCGAGTAACTGTGGCGCGGGTTCGTCAGGCGGAAAGCAGCCCACAGCTGCACGTTCGAGCCACCCTGCGAGGGGTACCAACAGGGACCCGCGGAGGTGTTACTCCTGCCGGAAGCGCGGACACATACAGAGGGATTGTCCAGTTACTAGTGCAAAACAATGAAAGAAGGCCCCTGGTGATGGTAGGCCTACTTTTGAGGTGAAAGTGGAAGGTGTAAGATTGACAGCTTTTGTTGATACAGGAAGCCAGGTAACGGTAATTAAAAAGTCAGCCTTCAGCAATTTTAAGTATGCACGTCTTAAACGTTGCGCAAAGACATTAACAGAGGTCAATGGGGAAAAGATTGAGATCGTAGGTCAAGGTACAGTTAATTTTGAGATTGATGGGGAATTGCAGCCTCACACATGTACGATCGTAGAGAACCTTGATTTTCCTGGTCACATCTTAATGGGAACTGATTTTCTGTCGCGATTTGATTATTCCTTGTCTGCTCAAAAAGGGGCTAGGAACTGCAGGTTGCAGTTGGGACAGACTTCCTACTCAGTGGAGATGATCGACCATCCCCCAGTTGTAGCTTCAATTACGAGGAAGCAAAAATATAATGCGCACTCTCCAAAACTGATTTTTAAGTCTCTTCCAGACACAATTAAGAGATCTTGTGCATTGCATGCATTGACCAAACAGAGTTGCCCCCCACATTCTGTTAAATTTATTAAAGTAGCCGTGGGACGTCACATACAACCAGGTACCACCAGGTGGCTGGGAGATGTGATAGCTTATTAATTCCTCATCACTTAATTGTAGTGCTCGATAAAGGTGCACTCATTCCAGTTGTCAATCTTTCACACAAGACGTTTCGCTTCAGGGCAGGTGATAGGGTATCTCAGGGAACCATGGTGGAGGACACAGAAATCTTTTACCATGAGTCAGCTGAGACGCCAACCGTCACTGCACAATGTAGTGCATTGAACATGATAGATACTAAAACACTATCAATAGTACAGTATGAGACGAGAAATGTTGCACGGAATGTGGAAGAAGTAGAAAAATTAATATCAGCACTTGATTTCCAACATGTTACACAGGCGGATAGGAAGACACTGAGAGGAGTTTTGCGGAAATTCCCTAAATTATTTGCGACAGAGGATGACCAGATTGGTCTCCTTGATAAGATCGAGCACACCATTCCAACTGGTGATCATTTTCCTATGTACACGAGACAGTGGAGGTTGCCGGAACAGGCAAAGAACGTTAACAGGGAGGAGTGCCAGAAAATGTTGAGGCAGGGCGTGATAGAGCCTGCCTCAACAAACTTCTCAGCCTACTATGAAAGGCCTGATTTGCCTAATAAGCCAAGTTTTCATGAATTAATTAATTTCGACTACCTAACCTATAAAGATAGGTTAGGTTAGGTTAGGTAGGGTTGGTTAGGTTCGGTCATATATCTACGTTAATTTTAACTCCAATAAAAAAAACTGACCTCATACATAATGAAATGGGTAGCTTTATCATTTCAAAAGAATAAAATTAGAGAAAATATATTAATTCAGGAAAACTTGGCTTATTAGGCACATCGGGCCTTGAATAGTAGGCCGAGAAGTGCGTTCTGGCTACTAGGTACGATATATATATATATATATATATATATATATATATATATATATATATATATATATATATATATATATATATATGTATATATATATATATATATATATACATATATATATATATATATATATATATATATATATACATATATATATATATATATATATATATATATATATATATATATATATATATATATATATATGCGAACAAGCCTGAATGGTCCCCAGGACAATATGCAACTGAAAACTCACACCCCAGAAGTGACTCGAACCCATACTCCCAGGAGCAGCGCAACTGGTATGTACAAGACGCCTTAATCCACTTGACCATCACGACCGGACAAAATGAGGTGATAGCCGAGGCTATTTGAACCACCCCACCGCCGGCACTCGGATAGTAATCTTGGGCATAGCATTTTACCAAATCACCTCATTCTTTGGGGCACACGTGAGGAACACAAATGCGAACAAACCTGAATGGTCCCCAGGACAATATGCAACTGAAAACTCACACCCCAGAAGTGACTCGAACCCATACTCCCAGGAGCAGCGCAACTGGTATGTACAAGACGCCTTAATCCACTTGACCATCACGACCGGACAAAATGAGGTGATAGCCGAGGCTATTTGAACCACCCCACCGCCGGCACTCGGATAGTAATCTTGGGCATAGCATTTTACCAAATCACCTCATTCTTTGGGGCACACGTGAGGAACACAAATGCGAACAAACCTGAATGGTCCCCAGGACAATATGCAACTGAAAACTCACACCCCAGAAGTGACTCGAACCCATACTCCCAGGAGCAGCGCAACTGGTATGTACAAGACGCCTTAATCCACTTGACCATCACGACCGGACAAAATGAGGTGATAGCCGAGGCTATTTGAACCACCCCACCGCCGGCACTCGGATAGTAATCTTGGGCATAGCATTTTACCAAATCACCTCATTCTTTGGGGCACACGTGAGGAACACAAATGCGAACAAGCCTGAATGGTCCCCAGGACAATATGCAACTGAAAACTCACACCCCAGAAGTGACTCGAACCCATACTCCCAGGAGCAGCGCAACTGGTATGTACAAGACGCCTTAATCCACTTGACCATCACAACCGGACAAAATGAGGTGATAGCCGAGGCTATTTGAACCACCCCACCGCCGGCACTCGGATAGTAATCTTGGGCATAGCATTTTACCAAATCACCTCATTCTTTGGGGCACACGTGAGGAACACAAATGCGAACAAGCCTGAATGGTCCCCAGGACAATATGCAACTGAAAACTCACACCCCAGAAGTGACTCGAACCCATACTCCCAGGAGCAGCGCAACTGGTATGTACAAGACGCCTTAATCCACTTGACCATCACGACCGGACAAAATGAGGTGATAGCCGAGGCTATTTGAACCACCCCACCGCCGGCACTCGGATAGTAATCTTGGGCATAGCATTTTACCAAATCACCTCATTCTTTGGGGCACACGTGAGGAACACAAATGCGAACAAGCCTGAATGGTCCCCAGGACAATATGCAACTGAAAACTCACACCCCAGAAGTGACTCGAACCCATACTCCCAGGAGCAGCGCAACTGGTATGTACAAGACGCCTTAATCCACTTGACCATCACGACCGGACAAAATGAGGTGATAGCCGAGGCTATTTGAACCACCCCACCGCCGGCACTCGGATAGTAATCTTGGGCATAGCATTTTACCAAATCACCTCATTCTTTGGGGCAGTTGCATATTGTCCTGGGGACCATTCAGGCTTGTTCGCATTTGTGTTCCTCACGTGTGCCCCAAAGAATGAGGTGATTTGGTAAAATGCTATGCCCAAGATTACTATCCGAGTGCCGGCGGTGGGGTGGTTCAAATAGCCTCGGCTATCACCTCATTTTGTCCGGTCGTGATGGTCAAGTGGATTAAGGCGTCTTGTACATACAAGTTGCGCTGCTCCTGGGAGTATGGGTTCGAGTCACTTCTGGGGTGTGAGTTTTCAGTTGCATATTGTCCTGGGGACCATTCAGGCTTGTTCGCATTTGTGTTCCTCACGTGTGCCCCAAAGAATGAGGTGATTTGGTAAAATGCTATGCCCAAGATTACTATCCGAGTGCCGGCGGTGGGGTGGTTCAAATAGCCTCGGCTATCACCTCATTTTGTCCGGTCGTGATGGTCAAGTGGATTAAGGCGTCTTGTACATACCAGTTGCGCTGCTCCTGGGAGTATGGGTTCGAGTCACTTCTGGGGTGTGAGTTTTCAGTTGCATATTGTCCTGGGGACCATTCAGGCTTGTTCGCATTTGTGTTCCTCACGTGTGCCCCAAAGAATGAGGTGATTTGGTAAAATGCTATGCCCAAGATTACTATCCGAGTGCCGGCGGTGGGGTGGTTCAAATAGCCTCGGCTATCACCTCATTTTGTCCGGTCGTGATGGTCAAGTGGATTAAGGCGTCTTGTACATACCAGTTGCGCTGCTCCTGGGAGTATGGGTTCGAGTCACTTCTGGGGTGTGAGTTTTCAGTTGCATATTGTCCTGGGGACCATTCAGGCTTGTTCGCATTTGTGTTCCTCACGTGTGCCCCAAAGAATGAGGTGATTTGGTAAAATGCTATGCCCAAGATTACTATCCGAGTGCCGGCGGTGGGGTGGTTCAAATAGCCTCGGCTATTACCTCATTTTGTCCGGTCGTGATGGTCAAGTGGATTAAGGCGTCTTGTACATACCAGTTGCGCTGCTCCTGGGAGTATGGGTTCGAGTCACTTCTGGGGTGTGAGTTTTCAGTTGCATATTGTCCTGGGGACCATTCAGGCTTGTTCGCATTTGTGTTCCTCACGTGTGCCCCAAAGAATGAGGTGATTTGGTAAAATGCTATGCCCAAGATTACTATCCGAGTGCCGGCGGTGGGGTGGTTCAAATAGCCTCGGCTATCACCTCATTTTGTCCGGTCGTGATGGTCAAGTGGATTAAGGCGTCTTGTACATACCAGTTGCGCTGCTCCTGGGAGTATGGGTTCGAGTCACTTCTGGGGTGTGAGTTTTCAGTTGCATATTGTCCTGGGGACCATTCAGGCTTGTTCGCATTTGTGTTCCTCACGTGTGCCCCAAAGAATGAGGTGATTTGGTAAAATGCTATGCCCAAGATTACTATCCGAGTGCCGGCGGTGGGGTGGTTCAAATAGCCTCGGCTATCACCTCATTTTGTCCGGTCGTGATGGTCAAGTGGATTAAGGCGTCTTGTACATACCAGTTGCGCTGCTCCTGGGAGTATGGGTTCGAGTCACTTCTGGGGTGTGAGTTTTCAGTTATATATATATATATACATATATATATATATATATATATACATATATATATATATATATATATATATATATATATATATATATATATATATATATATATATATATATATATATATATATATATGTGTATATATATATATATATATATATATATATATATATATATATATATATATATATATATATATATATATATATATATATATATATATATATATATATATATATTATTAAATATGACCGAAAAAGTAGGATTAATAATTCTAACACGAATTTTCTCAATCTTTCATACATTTCTTTTCACTGTTGGAGGTAAATCAAAAATCAATTCTCCAAAATTCATTTTTATTTCTAATCTGACGCGACACGAGCGCGTTTCGTAAAACTTATTACATTTTCAAAGACTTTAGTTCACAAATACACAACTGAATAGAACTTACGCATCTCCGATTTTATATCTACATTTGAGTGAGGTGGATGGGGTGAGGTGGCATTAATAGGGTATTAATTTCATCAACACAAGACAGAACAAGAGGTGGCATTAATAGGGTATTAATTTCATCAACATTCCTATGTTGATGAAATTATGTTGATGTTGATGAAATTCCAATGTTGGCATTAATTTCACATTCCTATGTTCGTTTCAACGAACATAGGAATGTGCCTAAATGCCAACAGCGACTGCCCAGACAGGTACAAGAGGAGTGTTGTTAACGCATATGTCGACCGTGCTCTAAGCCACAGCTCAGAATGGAAGCAAGTCGACGAAGAACTCTGTAGGGTAAGGCAGGTCCTAGTCAACAACGGCTTCTCCAATGGTTTCGTCGAAGACATCATAAGAAGGAAAGTGAAACGCCATGCAACCTCTGAAGAGACAACTAACACAACACCTATACCCCCTATTAGACTATTTTACAGGAACTTCTTTTCCACAGCTCATAAAACGGAGGAAAGGGTCCTGAAAGATATTGTTAATAGAAACGTTATCCCTACAGACAAAAATCAGAGGATACAACTGACGATTTACTATAAAATCAGAAAAACGGCCAGCCTACTCATGAGAAACTCTCCAGACACAAAACAGAACGCTTTAAAAGAGACTAACGTCGTCTATGCCTTCAAATGCCCTCTTGGGGACTGTAAGCTCCAAAAAAAACAGTATATAGGCAAGACAACAACATCTCTTTCTAGGCGTTTAACGATGCATAAGCAACAGGGCTCCATTAAGGAACATATAATCTCTTCCCACAACGAAACCATCGCCAGAGAAATCCTAGTAAACAACACAGAAATCATCGATAGATACAGCGATAGCAGGCGGCTTAACGTTTGCGAGGCACTACACATCAAGAAGTCAACACCAGCAATCAACAGCCAATTAATGCACAACTATATTCTACCCACCTCAAGACTCCGCTCCAATATAGAAGCATCAAGAAATATGGACCAATAGGCTTTCTATAAACACTTCTATTCAATACCCATTGTTTCATGTTCTGTCTTGTGTTGATGAAATTAATACCCTATTAATGCCACCTCTTGTTCTGTCTTGTGTTGATGAAATTAATACCCTATTAATGCCACCTCACTCAAATGTAGATATAAAATCGGAGATGCGTAAGTTCTATTCAGTTGTGTATTTATAAACTAAAGTCTTTGAAAATGTAATAAGTTTTACGAAACGCGCTCGTGTCGCGTCAGACAAGAAATAAAAATGAATTTTGGCTAATTGATTTTTAATTTACCTTCAACAGTGAAAAGAAATGTATGAAAGATTGAGAAAATTCGTGTTAGAATTATTAATCTTACTTTTTCGGTCATATTTATTAATATATGTCTACAGGAAAGACTGCTACCAAAATATACTAATATATATATATATATATATATTTATATATATATATATATATATATATATATATATATATATATATATATATATATATATATATATATATATATATAAATATATATATATATATATATATATATATATATATATATATATATATATTTATATATATATTAGTATATTTTGGTAGCAGTCTTTCCTGTAAACATATATTATTAAATATGACAGAAAAAGTAAGATTAATAATTCTAACACGAATTTTCTCAATCTTTCGTACATTTCTTTTCACTGTTGGAGGTAAATCAAAAATCAATTCTCCAAAATTCATTTTTATTTCTAGTCTGACGCGACACGAGCGCGTTTCGTAAAACTTATTACATTTTCAAAGACTTTAGTTCACAAATACACAACTGAATAGAACTTACGCATCTCCGATTTTATATCTACATTTGAGTGAGGTGGGAGGGGTGATGTGGCATTAACACAAGACAGAACAAGATGTGGTATTAACAGGGTATTAATTTCATCAACACAAGACAGAACAAGAGTATTAATAGGGTATTAATTTCATCAACACAAGACAGAACACGAAACAATGGATATTGAATAGAAGTGTTTGTAGAAAGCCTATTGGTCCATATTTCTTGATGCTTCTATATTGGAGCGGAGTCTTGAGGTGGGTAGAATATAGTTGTGCAATAATTGGCTGTTGATGTCAACAATAGCAATCAACAGCCAATTATTGCACAACTATATTCTACCCACCTCAAGACTCCGCTCCAATATAGAAGCATCAAGAAATATAGACCAATAGGCTTTCTACAAACACTTCTATTCAATATCCATTGTTTCGTGTTCTGTCTTGTGTTGATGAAATTAATACCCTATTAATACTCTTGTTCTGTCTTGTGTTGATGAAATTAATACCCTATTAATACCACATCTTGTTCTGTCTTGTGTTAATGCCACATCACCCCTCCCACCTCACTCAAATGTAGATATAAAATCGGAGATGCGTAAGTTCTATTCAGTTGTGTATTTGTGAACTAAAGTCTTTGAAAATGTAATAAGTTTTACGAAACGCGCTCGTGTCGCGTCAGACTAGAAATAAAAATGAATTTTGGAGAATTGATTTTTGATTTACCTCCAACAGTGAAAAGAAATGTACGAAAGATTGAAAAAATTCGTGTTAGAATTATTAATCCTACTTTTTCGGTAATATTTAATAATATATATATATATATATATATATATATATATATATATATATATATATATATATATATATATATATATATATATATATATATATATATATATATATTAGTATATTTTGGTAGCAGTCTTTCCTGTTGACATATATTATTAAATATGACCGAAAAAGTAAGATTAATAATTCTAACATGAATTTTCTCAATCTTTCGTACATTACGCTTCACTGTTGGAGGTAAATCAAAAATCAATTCTCCAAAATTCATTTTTATTTCTAGTCTGACGCGACACGGGCGCGTTTCGTAAAACTTATTACATTTTCAAAGACTTTAGTTCACAAATACACAACTGAATAGAACTTACGTATCTCCGATTTTATATCTACATTTGAGTGAGGTGGAAGGGGTGATGTGGCATTAACACAAGACAGAACAAAATGTGGTATTAATAGGGTATTAATTTCATCAACACAAGACAGAACAAGAGTATTAATAGGGTATTAATTTCATCAACACAAGACAGAACACGAAACAATGGATATTGAATAGAAGTGTTTGTAGAAAGCCTATTGGTCCATATTTCTTGATGCTTCTATATTGGAGCGGAGTCTTGAGGTGGGTAGAATATAGTTGTGCAATAATTGGCTGTTGATTGCTGGTGTTGACTTCTTGATGTGTAGTGCCTCGCAAACGTCAAGCTGTCTGCTATCGCTGTATCTATCGATGATTTCTGTATTGTTTACTAGGATTTCTCTGGCGATGGTTTGGTTGTGGGAAGAGATTATATGTTCCTTAATGGAGCCCTGTTGCTTATGCATCGTTAAACGCCTAGAAAGAGATGTTGTTGTCTTGCCTATATACTGTTTTTTTTTGGAGCTTACAGTCCCCAAGTGGGTATTTGAAGGCATAGACGACGTTAGTCTCTTTTAAAGCGTTCTGTTTTGTGTCTGGAGAGTTTCTCATGAGTAGGCTGGCCGTTTTTCTGGTTTTATAGTAAATCGTCAGTTGTATCCTCTGATTTTTGTCTGTAGGGATAACGTTTCTATTAACAATATCTTTCAGGACCCTTTCCTCCGTTTTATGAGCTGAGGAAAAGAAGTTCCTGTAAAATAGTCTAATAGGGGGTATAGGTGTTGTGTTAGTTGTCTCTTCAGAGGTTGCATGGCTTTTCACTTTCCTTCTTATGATGTCATCATAAGAAGGAAAGTGAAAAGCCATGCAACCTCTGAAGAGACAACTAACACAACACCTATACCCCCTATTAGACTATTTTACAGGAACTTCTTTTCCACAGCTCATAAAACGGAGGAAAGGGTCCTGAAAGATATTGTTAATAGAAACGTTATCCCTACAGACAAAAATCAGAGGATACAACTGACGATTTACTATAAAACCAGAAAAACGGCCAGCCTACTCATGAGAAACTCTCCAGACACAAAACAGAACGCTTTAAAAGAGACTAACGTCGTCTATGCCTTCAAATGCCCACTTGGGGACTGTAAGCTCCAAAAAACCCAGTATATAGGCAAGACAACAACATCTCTTTCTAGGCGTTTAACGATGCATAAGCAACAAGGCTCCATTAAGGAACATATAATCTCTTCCCACAACCAAACCATCGCCAAAGAAATCCTAGTAAACAACACAGAAATCATCGATAGATACAGCGATAGCAGGCGGCTTGACGTTTGCGAGGCACTACACATCAAGTCAACACCAGCAATCAACAGCCAATTATTGCACAACTATATTCTACCCACCTCAAGACTCCGCTCCAATATAGAAGCAGCAAGAAATATGGACCAATAGGCTTTCTACAAACACTTCTATTCAATATCCATTGTTTCGTGTTCTGTCTTGTGTTGATGAAATTAATACCCTATTAATACTCTTGTTCTGTCTTGTGTTGATGAAATTAATACCCTATTAATACCACATTTTGCTCTGTCTTGTGTTAATGCCACATCACCCCTTCCACCTCACTCAAATGTAGATATAAAATCGGAGATACGTAAGTTCTATTCAGTTGTGTATTTGTGAACTAAAGTCTTTGAAAATGTAATAAGTTTTACGAAACGCGCCCGTGTCGCGTCAGACTAGAAATAAAAATGAATTTTGGAGAATTGATTTTTGATTTACCTCCAACAGTGAAGCGTAATGTACGAAAGATTGAGAAAATTCGTGTTAGAATTATTAATCTTACTTTTTCGGTCATATTTAATAATATATATATATATGTATATATATATATATATATATATATATATATATATATATATATATATATATATATATATATATATATATATATATATATATATATATATATATGTCGTACCTAGTAGCCAGAACTCACTTCTCAGCCTACTATGCAAGGCCCGATTTGCCTAATAAGCCAAGTTTTCCTGAATTAATAGATTTTCTTTCATTTTTTTCTTATGAACTGATAAAGCTACCCATTTCATTATGTATGAGGTCATTTTTTTTTAATTGAGTTAAAATTAACGTAGATATATGACCGAACCTAACCAACCCTACCTAACCTAACCTAACCTATCTTTATAGGTTAGGTTAGGTTAGGTAGCCGAAAAAGTTAGGTTAGGTTAGGTTAGGTAGGTTAGGTAGTCGAAAAACAATAAATTCATGAAAACTAGGCTTATTAGGCAAATCGGGCCTTGCATAGTAGGCTGAGAAGTACGTTCTGGCTACTAGGTACGACATATATATATATATATATATGCACAGACTTGCCTATATAACTCGCAAGCTGAAGTTTATTACTTTTTAACACTCAACCCACCAGGAGACTCGAACCCTGGCCCACAGAGTGGCAGGTACACACTGTATCCATTGCACCATACTTCAAAGCCATAAAGAGAGGTAGGAATTCCGGGGTATTTAACCCACAGAACTCCATTCTCTCCCAGGCAATGAGATGATGAAGGACCTCTGGTGTTCTTTGATCGAGCCCTGTTATGTGGGAAAACTCGGTGTAAATGCTCAATGCACAGACTTGCCTATATAACTCGCAAGCTGAAGTTTATAACTTTTTAACACTCAACCCACCAGGAGACTCGAACCCTGGCCCACAGAGTGGCAGGTACACACTGTATCCATTGCACCATACTTCAAAGCCATAAAGAGAGGTAGGAATTCCGGGGTATTTAACCCACAGAACTCCATTCTCTCCCAGGCAATGAGATGATGAAGGACCTCTGGTGTTCTTTGATCGAGCCCTGTTATGTGGGAAAACTCGGTGTAAATGCTCAATGCACAGACTTGCCTATATAACTCGCAAGCTGAAGTTTATAACTTTTTAACACTCAACCCACCAGGAGACTCGAACCCTGGCCCACAGAGTGGCAGGTACACACTGTATCCATTGCACCATACTTCAAAGCCATAAAGAGAGGTAGGAATTCCGGGGTATTTAACCCACAGAACTCCATTCTCTCCCAGGCAATGAGATGATGAAGGACCTCTGGTGTTCTTTGATCGAGCCCTGTTATGTGGGAAAACTCGGTGTAAATGCTCAATGCACAGACTTGCCTATATAACTCGCAAGCTGAAGTTTATAACTTTTTAACACTCAACCCACCAGGAGACTCGAACCCTGGCCCACAGAGTGGCAGGTACACACTGTATCCATTGCACCATACTTCAAAGCCATAAAGAGAGGTAGGAATTCCGGGGTATTTAACCCACAGAACTCCATTCTCTCCCAGGCAATGAGATGATGAAGGACCTCTGGTGTTCTTTGATCGAGCCCTGTTATGTGGGAAAACTCGGTGTAAATGCTCAATGCACAGACTTGCCTATATAACTCGCAAGCTGAAGTTTATAACTTTTTAACACTCAACCCACCAGGAGACTCGAACCCTGGCCCACAGAGTGGCAGGTACACACTGTATCCATTGCACCATACTTCAAAGCCATAAAGAGAGGTAGGAATTCCGGGGTATTTAACCCACAGAACTCCATTCTCTCCCAGGCAATGAGATGATGAAGGACCTCTGGTGTTCTTTGATCGAGCCCTGTTATGTGGGAAAACTCGGTGTAAATGCTCAATGCACAGACTTGCCTATATAACTCGCAAGCTGAAGTTTATAACTTTTTAACACTCAACCCACCAGGAGACTCGAACCCTGGCCCACAGAGTGGCAGGTACACACTGTATCCATTGCACCATACTTCAAAGCCATAAAGAGAGGTAGGAATTCCGGGGTATTTAACCCACAGAACTCCATTCTCTCCCAGGCAATGAGATGATGAAGGACCTCTGGTGTTCTTTGATCGAGCCCTGTTATGTGGGAAAACTCGGTGTAAATGCTCAATGCACAGACTTGCCTATATAACTCGCAAGCTGAAGTTTATAACTTTTTAACACTCAACCCACCAGGAGACTCGAACCCTGGCCCACAGAGTGGCAGGTACACACTGTATCCATTGCACCATACTTCAAAGCCATAAAGAGAGGTAGGAATTCCGGGGTATTTAACCCACAGAACTCCATTCTCTCCCAGGCAATGAGATGATGAAGGACCTCTGGTGTTCTTTGATCGAGCCCTGTTATGTGGGAAAACTCGGTGTAAATGCTCAATGCACAGACTTGCCTATATAACTCGCAAGCTGAAGTTTATAACTTTTTAACACTCAACCCACCAGGAGACTCGAACCCTGGCCCACAGAGTGGCAGGTACACACTGTATCCATTGCACCATACTTCAAAGCCATAAAGAGAGGTAGGAATTCCGGGGTATTTAACCCACAGAACTCCATTCTCTCCCAGGCAATGAGATGATGAAGGACCTCTGGTGTTCTTTGATCGAGCCCTGTTATGTGGGAAAACTCGGTGTAAATGCTCAATGCACAGACTTGCCTATATAACTCGCAAGCTGAAGTTTATAACTTTTTAACACTCAACCCACCAGGAGACTCGAACCCTGGCCCACAGAGTGGCAGGTACACACTGTATCCATTGCACCATACTTCAAAGCCATAAAGAGAGGTAGGAATTCCGGGGTATTTAACCCACAGAACTCCATTCTCTCCCAGGCAATGAGATGATGAAGGACCTCTGGTGTTCTTTGATCGAGCCCTGTTATGTGGGAAAACTCGGTGTAAATGCTCAATGCACAGACTTGCCTATATAACTCGCAAGCTGAAGTTTATAACTTTTTAACACTCAACCCACCAGGAGACTCGAACCCTGGCCCACAGAGTGGCAGGTACACACTGTATCCATTGCACCATACTTCAAAGCCATAAAGAGAGGTAGGAATTCCGGGGTATTTAACCCACAGAACTCCATTCTCTCCCAGGCAATGAGATGATGAAGGACCTCTGGTGTTCTTTGATCGAGCCCTGTTATGTGGGAAAACTCGGTGTAAATGCTCAATGCACAGACTTGCCTATATAACTCGCAAGCTGAAGTTTATAACTTTTTAACACTCAACCCACCAGGAGACTCGAACCCTGGCCCACAGAGTGGCAGGTACACACTGTATCCATTGCACCATACTTCAAAGCCATAAAGAGAGGTAGGAATTCCGGGGTATTTAACCCACAGAACTCCATTCTCTCCCAGGCAATGAGATGATGAAGGACCTCTGGTGTTCTTTGATCGAGCCCTGTTATGTGGGAAAACTCGGTGTAAATGCTCAATGCACAGACTTGCCTATATAACTCGCAAGCTGAAGTTTATAACTTTTTAACACTCAACCCACCAGGAGACTCGAACCCTGGCCCACAGAGTGGCAGGTACACACTGTATCCATTGCACCATACTTCAAAGCCATAAAGAGAGGTAGGAATTCCGGGGTATTTAACCCACAGAACTCCATTCTCTCCCAGGCAATGAGATGATGAAGGACCTCTGGTGTTCTTTGATCGAGCCCTGTTATGTGGGAAAACTCGGTGTAAATGCTCAATGCACAGACTTGCCTATATAACTCGCAAGCTGAAGTTTATAACTTTTTAACACTCAACCCACCAGGAGACTCGAACCCTGGCCCACAGAGTGGCAGGTACACACTGTATCCATTGCACCATACTTCAAAGCCATAAAGAGAGGTAGGAATTCCGGGGTATTTAACCCACAGAACTCCATTCTCTCCCAGGCAATGAGATGATGAAGGACCTCTGGTGTTCTTTGATCGAGCCCTGTTATGTGGGAAAACTCGGTGTAAATGCTCAATGCACAGACTTGCCTATATAACTCGCAAGCTGAAGTTTATAACTTTTTAACACTCAACCCACCAGGAGACTCGAACCCTGGCCCACAGAGTGGCAGGTACACACTGTATCCATTGCACCATACTTCAAAGCCATAAAGAGAGGTAGGAATTCTGGGGTATTTAACCCACAGAACTCCACTCTCTCCCAGGCAATGAGATGATGAAGGACCTCTGGTGTTCTTTGATCGAGCCCTGTTATGTGGGAAAACTCGGTGTAAATGCTCAATGCACAGACTTGCCTATATAACTCGCAAGCTGAAGTTTATAACTTTTTAACACTCAACCCACCAGGAGACTCGAACCCTGGCCCACAGAGTGGCAGGTACACACTGTATCCATTGCACCATACTTCAAAGCCATAAAGAGAGGTAGGAATTCTGGGGTATTTAACCCACAGAACTCCACTCTCTCCCAGGCAATGAGATGATGAAGGACCTCTGGTGTTCTTTGATCGAGCCCTGTTATGTGGGAAAACTCGGTGTAAATGCTCAATGCACAGACTTGCCTATATAACTCGCAAGCTGAAGTTTATAACTTTTTAACACTCAACCCACCAGGAGACTCGAACCCTGGCCCACAGAGTGGCAGGTACACACTGTATCCATTGCACCATACTTCAAAGCCATAAAGAGAGGTAGGAATTCTGGGGTATTTAACCCACAGAACTCCACTCTCTCCCAGGCAATGAGATGATGAAGGACCTCTGGTGTTCTTTGATCGAGCCCTGTTATGTGGGAAAACTCGGTGTAAATGCTCAATGCACAGACTTGCCTATATAACTCGCAAGCTGAAGTTTATAACTTTTTAACACTCAACCCACCAGGAGACTCGAACCCTGGCCCACAGAGTGGCAGGTACACACTGTATCCATTGCACCATACTTCAAAGCCATAAAGAGAGGTAGGAATTCTGGGGTATTTAACCCACAGAACTCCACTCTCTCCCAGGCAATGAGATGATGAAGGACCTCTGGTGTTCTTTGATCGAGCCCTGTTATGTGGGAAAACTCGGTGTAAATGCTCAATGCACAGACTTGCCTATATAACTCGCAAGCTGAAGTTTATAACTTTTTAACACTCAACCCACCAGGAGACTCGAACCCTGGCCCACAGAGTGGCAGGTACACACTGTATCCATTGCACCATACTTCAAAGCCATAAAGAGAGGTAGGAATTCTGGGGTATTTAACCCACAGAACTCCACTCTCTCCCAGGCAATGAGATGATGAAGGACCTCTGGTGTTCTTTGATCGAGCCCTGTTATGTGGGAAAACTCGGTGTAAATGCTCAATGCACAGACTTGCCTATATAACTCGCAAGCTGAAGTTTATAACTTTTTAACACTCAACCCACCAGGAGACTCGAACCCTGGCCCACAGAGTGGCAGGTACACACTGTATCCATTGCACCATACTTCAAAGCCATAAAGAGAGGTAGGAATTCTGGGGTATTTAACCCACAGAACTCCACTCTCTCCCAGGCAATGAGATGATGAAGGACCTCTGGTGTTCTTTGATCGAGCCCTGTTATGTGGGAAAACTCGGTGTAAATGCTCAATGCACAGACTTGCCTATATAACTCGCAAGCTGAAGTTTATAACTTTTTAACACTCAACCCACCAGGAGACTCGAACCCTGGCCCACAGAGTGGCAGGTACACACTGAAGCAGGTACACACTGATTGAAGTATGGTGCAATGGATACAGTGTGTACCTGCCACTCTGTGGGCCAGGGTTCGAGTCTCCTGGTGGGTTGAGTGTTAAAAAGTTATAAACTTCAGCTTGCGAGTTATATAGGCAAGTCTGTGCATTGAGCATTTACACCGAGTTTTCCCACATAACAGGGCTCGATTAAAGAACACCAGAGGTCCTTCATCATCTCATTGCCTGGGAGAGAATGGAATTCTGTGGGTTAAATACCCCAGAATTCCTACCTCTCTTATGGCTTTGAAGTATGGTGCAATGGATACAGTGTGTACCTGCCACTCTGTGGGCCAGGGTTCGAGTCTCCTGGTGGGTTGAGTGTTAAAAAGTTATAAACTTCAGCTTGCGAGTTATATAGGCAAGTCTGTGCATTGAGCATTTACACCGAGTTTTCCCACATAACAGGGCTCGATTAAAGAACACCAGAGGTCCTTCATCATCTCATTGCCTGGGAGAGAATGGAATTCTGTGGGTTAAATACCCCAGAATTCCTACCTCTCTTATGGCTTTGAAGTATGGTGCAATGGATACAGTGTGTACCTGCCACTCTGTGGGCCAGGGTTCGAGTCTCCTGGTGGGTTGAGTGTTAAAAAGTTATAAACTTCAGCTTGCGAGTTATATAGGCAAGTCTGTGCATTGAGCATTTACACCGAGTTTTCCCACATAACAGGGCTCGATTAAAGAACACCAGAGGTCCTTCATCATCTCATTGCCTGGGAGAGAATGGAATTCTGTGGGTTAAATACCCCAGAATTCCTACCTCTCTTATGGCTTTGAAGTATGGTGCAATGGATACAGTGTGTACCTGCCACTCTGTGGGCCAGGGTTCGAGTCTCCTGGTGGGTTGAGTGTTAAAAAGTTATAAACTTCAGCTTGCGAGTTATATAGGCAAGTCTGTGCATTGAGCATTTACACCGAGTTTTCCCACATAACAGGGCTCGATTAAAGAACACCAGAGGTCCTTCATCATCTCATTGCCTGGGAGAGAATGGAATTCTGTGGGTTAAATACCCCAGAATTCCTACCTCTCTTATGGCTTTGAAGTATGGTGCAATGGATACAGTGTGTACCTGCCACTCTGTGGGCCAGGGTTCGAGTCTCCTGGTGGGTTGAGTGTTAAAAAGTT
Source organism: Procambarus clarkii (assembly GCF_040958095.1). Lineage (NCBI taxonomy): Eukaryota > Metazoa > Arthropoda > Malacostraca > Decapoda > Cambaridae > Procambarus > Procambarus clarkii. Next base: position 2,859,345 of record NC_091210.1, on the reverse strand, counting down.
ATAAACTTCAGCTTGCGAGTTATATAGGCAAGTCTGTGCATTGAGCATTTACACCGAGTTTTCCCACATAACAGGGCTCGATTAAAGAACACCAGAGGTCCTTCATCATCTCATTGCCTGGGAGAGAATGGAATTCTGTGGGTTAAATACCCCAGAATTCCTACCTCTCTTATGGCTTTGAAGTATGGTGCAATGGATACAGTGTGTACCTGCCACTCTGTGGGCCAGGGTTCGAGTCTCCTGGTGGGTTGAGTGTTAAAAAGTTATAAACTTCAGCTTGCGAGTTATATAGGCAAGTCTGTGCATTGAGCATTTACACCGAGTTTTCCCACATAACAGGGCTCGATTAAAGAACACCAGAGGTCCTTCATCATCTCATTGCCTGGGAGAGAATGGAATTCTGTGGGTTAAATACCCCAGAATTCCTACCTCTCTTATGGCTTTGAAGTATGGTGCAATGGATACAGTGTGTACCTGCCACTCTGTGGGCCAGGGTTCGAGTCTCCTGGTGGGTTGAGTGTTAAAAAGTTATAAACTTCAGCTTGCGAGTTATATAGGCAAGTCTGTGCATTGAGCATTTACACCGAGTTTTCCCACATAACAGGGCTCGATTAAAGAACACCAGAGGTCCTTCATCATCTCATTGCCTGGGAGAGAATGGAATTCTGTGGGTTAAATACCCCAGAATTCCTACCTCTCTTATGGCTTTGAAGTATGGTGCAATGGATACAGTGTGTACCTGCCACTCTGTGGGCCAGGGTTCGAGTCTCCTGGTGGGTTGAGTGTTAAAAAGTTATAAACTTCAGCTTGCGAGTTATATAGGCAAGTCTGTGCATTGAGCATTTACACCGAGTTTTCCCACATAACAGGGCTCGATTAAAGAACACCAGAGGTCCTTCATCATCTCATTGCCTGGGAGAGAATGGAATTCTGTGGGTTAAATACCCCAGAATTCCTACCTCTCTTATGGCTTTGAAGTATGGTGCAATGGATACAGTGTGTACCTGCCACTCTGTGGGCCAGGGTTCGAGTCTCCTGGTGGGTTGAGTGTTAAAAAGTTATAAACTTCAGCTTGCGAGTTATATAGGCAAGTCTGTGCATTGAGCATTTACACCGAGTTTTCCCACATAACAGGGCTCGATTAAAGAACACCAGAGGTCCTTCATCATCTCATTGCCTGGGAGAGAATGGAATTCTGTGGGTTAAATACCCCAGAATTCCTACCTCTCTTATGGCTTTGAAGTATGGTGCAATGGATACAGTGTGTACCTGCCACTCTGTGGGCCAGGGTTCGAGTCTCCTGGTGGGTTGAGTGTTAAAAAGTTATAAACTTCAGCTTGCGAGTTATATAGGCAAGTCTGTGCATTGAGCATTTACACCGAGTTTTCCCACATAACAGGGCTCGATTAAAGAACACCAGAGGTCCTTCATCATCTCATTGCCTGGGAGAGAATGGAATTCTGTGGGTTAAATACCCCAGAATTCCTACCTCTCTTATGGCTTTGAAGTATGGTGCAATGGATACAGTGTGTACCTGCCACTCTGTGGGCCAGGGTTCGAGTCTCCTGGTGGGTTGAGTGTTAAAAAGTTATAAACTTCAGCTTGCGAGTTATATAGGCAAGTCTGTGCATTGAGCATTTACACCGAGTTTTCCCACATAACAGGGCTCGATTAAAGAACACCAGAGGTCCTTCATCATCTCATTGCCTGGGAGAGAATGGAATTCTGTGGGTTAAATACCCCAGAATTCCTACCTCTCTTATGGCTTTGAAGTATGGTGCAATGGATACAGTGTGTACCTGCCACTCTGTGGGCCAGGGTTCGAGTCTCCTGGTGGGTTGAGTGTTAAAAAGTTATAAACTTCAGCTTGCGAGTTATATAGGCAAGTCTGTGCATTGAGCATTTACACCGAGTTTTCCCACATAACAGGGCTCGATTAAAGAACACCAGAGGTCCTTCATCATCTCATTGCCTGGGAGAGAATGGAATTCTGTGGGTTAAATACCCCAGAATTCCTACCTCTCTTATGGCTTTGAAGTATGGTGCAATGGATACAGTGTGTACCTGCCACTCTGTGGGCCAGGGTTCGAGTCTCCTGGTGGGTTGAGTGTTAAAAAGTTATAAACTTCAGCTTGCGAGTTATATAGGCAAGTCTGTGCATTGAGCATTTACACCGAGTTTTCCCACATAACAGGGCTCGATTAAAGAACACCAGAGGTCCTTCATCATCTCATTGCCTGGGAGAGAATGGAATTCTGTGGGTTAAATACCCCAGAATTCCTACCTCTCTTATGGCTTTGAAGTATGGTGCAATGGATACAGTGTGTACCTGCCACTCTGTGGGCCAGGGTTCGAGTCTCCTGGTGGGTTGAGTGTTAAAAAGTTATAAACTTCAGCTTGCGAGTTATATAGGCAAGTCTGTGCATTGAGCATTTACACCGAGTTTTCCCACATAACAGGGCTCGATTAAAGAACACCAGAGGTCCTTCATCATCTCATTGCCTGGGAGAGAATGGAATTCTGTGGGTTAAATACCCCAGAATTCCTACCTCTCTTATGGCTTTGAAGTATGGTGCAATGGATACAGTGTGTACCTGCCACTCTGTGGGCCAGGGTTCGAGTCTCCTGGTGGGTTGAGTGTTAAAAAGTTATAAACTTCAGCTTGCGAGTTATATAGGCAAGTCTGTGCATTGAGCATTTACACCGAGTTTTCCCACATAACAGGGCTCGATTAAAGAACACCAGAGGTCCTTCATCATCTCATTGCCTGGGAGAGAATGGAATTCTGTGGGTTAAATACCCCAGAATTCCTACCTCTCTTATGGCTTTGAAGTATGGTGCAATGGATACAGTGTGTACCTGCCACTCTGTGGGCCAGGGTTCGAGTCTCCTGGTGGGTTGAGTGTTAAAAAGTTATAAACTTCAGCTTGCGAGTTATATAGGCAAGTCTGTGCATTGAGCATTTACACCGAGTTTTCCCACATAACAGGGCTCGATTAAAGAACACCAGAGGTCCTTCATCATCTCATTGCCTGGGAGAGAATGGAATTCTGTGGGTTAAATACCCCAGAATTCCTACCTCTCTTATGGCTTTGAAGTATGGTGCAATGGATACAGTGTGTACCTGCCACTCTGTGGGCCAGGGTTCGAGTCTCCTGGTGGGTTGAGTGTTAAAAAGTTATAAACTTCAGCTTGCGAGTTATATAGGCAAGTCTGTGCATTGAGCATTTACACCGAGTTTTCCCACATAACAGGGCTCGATTAAAGAACACCAGAGGTCCTTCATCATCTCATTGCCTGGGAGAGAATGGAATTCTGTGGGTTAAATACCCCAGAATTCCTACCTCTCTTATGGCTTTGAAGTATGGTGCAATGGATACAGTGTGTACCTGCCACTCTGTGGGCCAGGGTTCGAGTCTCCTGGTGGGTTGAGTGTTAAAAAGTTATAAACTTCAGCTTGCGAGTTATATAGGCAAGTCTGTGCATTGAGCATTTACACCGAGTTTTCCCACATAACAGGGCTCGATTAAAGAACACCAGAGGTCCTTCATCATCTCATTGCCTGGGAGAGAATGGAATTCTGTGGGTTAAATACCCCAGAATTCCTACCTCTCTTATGGCTTTGAAGTATGGTGCAATGGATACAGTGTGTACCTGCCACTCTGTGGGCCAGGGTTCGAGTCTCCTGGTGGGTTGAGTGTTAAAAAGTTATAAACTTCAGCTTGCGAGTTATATAGGCAAGTCTGTGCATTGAGCATTTACACCGAGTTTTCCCACATAACAGGGCTCGATTAAAGAACACCAGAGGTCCTTCATCATCTCATTGCCTGGGAGAGAATGGAATTCTGTGGGTTAAATACCCCAGAATTCCTACCTCTCTTATGGCTTTGAAGTATGGTGCAATGGATACAGTGTGTACCTGCCACTCTGTGGGCCAGGGTTCGAGTCTCCTGGTGGGTTGAGTGTTAAAAAGTTATAAACTTCAGCTTGCGAGTTATATAGGCAAGTCTGTGCATTGAGCATTTACACCGAGTTTTCCCACATAACAGGGCTCGATTAAAGAACACCAGAGGTCCTTCATCATCTCATTGCCTGGGAGAGAATGGAATTCTGTGGGTTAAATACCCCAGAATTCCTACCTCTCTTATGGCTTTGAAGTATGGTGCAATGGATACAGTGTGTACCTGCCACTCTGTGGGCCAGGGTTCGAGTCTCCTGGTGGGTTGAGTGTTAAAAAGTTATAAACTTCAGCTTGCGAGTTATATAGGCAAGTCTGTGCATTGAGCATTTACACCGAGTTTTCCCACATAACAGGGCTCGATTAAAGAACACCAGAGGTCCTTCATCATCTCATTGCCTGGGAGAGAATGGAATTCTGTGGGTTAAATACCCCAGAATTCCTACCTCTCTTATGGCTTTGAAGTATGGTGCAATGGATACAGTGTGTACCTGCCACTCTGTGGGCCAGGGTTCGAGTCTCCTGGTGGGTTGAGTGTTAAAAAGTTATAAACTTCAGCTTGCGAGTTATATAGGCAAGTCTGTGCATTGAGCATTTACACCGAGTTTTCCCACATAACAGGGCTCGATTAAAGAACACCAGAGGTCCTTCATCATCTCATTGCCTGGGAGAGAATGGAATTCTGTGGGTTAAATACCCCAGAATTCCTACCTCTCTTATGGCTTTGAAGTATGGTGCAATGGATACAGTGTGTACCTGCCACTCTGTGGGCCAGGGTTCGAGTCTCCTGGTGGGTTGAGTGTTAAAAAGTTATAAACTTCAGCTTGCGAGTTATATAGGCAAGTCTGTGCATTGAGCATTTACACCGAGTTTTCCCACATAACAGGGCTCGATTAAAGAACACCAGAGGTCCTTCATCATCTCATTGCCTGGGAGAGAATGGAATTCTGTGGGTTAAATACCCCAGAATTCCTACCTCTCTTATGGCTTTGAAGTATGGTGCAATGGATACAGTGTGTACCTGCCACTCTGTGGGCCAGGGTTCGAGTCTCCTGGTGGGTTGAGTGTTAAAAAGTTATAAACTTCAGCTTGCGAGTTATATAGGCAAGTCTGTGCATTGAGCATTTACACCGAGTTTTCCCACATAACAGGGCTCGATTAAAGAACACCAGAGGTCCTTCATCATCTCATTGCCTGGGAGAGAATGGAATTCTGTGGGTTAAATACCCCAGAATTCCTACCTCTCTTATGGCTTTGAAGTATGGTGCAATGGATACAGTGTGTACCTGCCACTCTGTGGGCCAGGGTTCGAGTCTCCTGGTGGGTTGAGTGTTAAAAAGTTATAAACTTCAGCTTGCGAGTTATATAGGCAAGTCTGTGCATTGAGCATTTACACCGAGTTTTCCCACATAACAGGGCTCGATTAAAGAACACCAGAGGTCCTTCATCATCTCATTGCCTGGGAGAGAATGGAATTCTGTGGGTTAAATACCCCAGAATTCCTACCTCTCTTATGGCTTTGAAGTATGGTGCAATGGATACAGTGTGTACCTGCCACTCTGTGGGCCAGGGTTCGAGTCTCCTGGTGGGTTGAGTGTTAAAAAGTTATAAACTTCAGCTTGCGAGTTATATAGGCAAGTCTGTGCATTGAGCATTTACACCGAGTTTTCCCACATAACAGGGCTCGATTAAAGAACACCAGAGGTCCTTCATCATCTCATTGCCTGGGAGAGAATGGAATTCTGTGGGTTAAATACCCCAGAATTCCTACCTCTCTTATGGCTTTGAAGTATGGTGCAATGGATACAGTGTGTACCTGCCACTCTGTGGGCCAGGGTTCGAGTCTCCTGGTGGGTTGAGTGTTAAAAAGTTATAAACTTCAGCTTGCGAGTTATATAGGCAAGTCTGTGCATTGAGCATTTACACCGAGTTTTCCCACATAACAGGGCTCGATTAAAGAACACCAGAGGTCCTTCATCATCTCATTGCCTGGGAGAGAATGGAATTCTGTGGGTTAAATACCCCAGAATTCCTACCTCTCTTATGGCTTTGAAGTATGGTGCAATGGATACAGTGTGTACCTGCCACTCTGTGGGCCAGGGTTCGAGTCTCCTGGTGGGTTGAGTGTTAAAAAGTTATAAACTTCAGCTTGCGAGTTATATAGGCAAGTCTGTGCATTGAGCATTTACACCGAGTTTTCCCACATAACAGGGCTCGATTAAAGAACACCAGAGGTCCTTCATCATCTCATTGCCTGGGAGAGAATGGAATTCTGTGGGTTAAATACCCCAGAATTCCTACCTCTCTTATGGCTTTGAAGTATGGTGCAATGGATACAGTGTGTACCTGCCACTCTGTGGGCCAGGGTTCGAGTCTCCTGGTGGGTTGAGTGTTAAAAAGTTATAAACTTCAGCTTGCGAGTTATATAGGCAAGTCTGTGCATTGAGCATTTACACCGAGTTTTCCCACATAACAGGGCTCGATTAAAGAACACCAGAGGTCCTTCATCATCTCATTGCCTGGGAGAGAATGGAATTCTGTGGGTTAAATACCCCAGAATTCCTACCTCTCTTATGGCTTTGAAGTATGGTGCAATGGATACAGTGTGTACCTGCCACTCTGTGGGCCAGGGTTCGAGTCTCCTGGTGGGTTGAGTGTTAAAAAGTTATAAACTTCAGCTTGCGAGTTATATAGGCAAGTCTGTGCATTGAGCATTTACACCGAGTTTTCCCACATAACAGGGCTCGATTAAAGAACACCAGAGGTCCTTCATCATCTCATTGCCTGGGAGAGAATGGAATTCTGTGGGTTAAATACCCCAGAATTCCTACCTCTCTTATGGCTTTGAAGTATGGTGCAATGGATACAGTGTGTACCTGCCACTCTGTGGGCCAGGGTTCGAGTCTCCTGGTGGGTTGAGTGTTAAAAAGTTATAAACTTCAGCTTGCGAGTTATATAGGCAAGTCTGTGCATTGAGCATTTACACCGAGTTTTCCCACATAACAGGGCTCGATTAAAGAACACCAGAGGTCCTTCATCATCTCATTGCCTGGGAGAGAATGGAATTCTGTGGGTTAAATACCCCAGAATTCCTACCTCTCTTATGGCTTTGAAGTATGGTGCAATGGATACAGTGTGTACCTGCCACTCTGTGGGCCAGGGTTCGAGTCTCCTGGTGGGTTGAGTGTTAAAAAGTTATAAACTTCAGCTTGCGAGTTATATAGGCAAGTCTGTGCATTGAGCATTTACACCGAGTTTTCCCACATAACAGGGCTCGATTAAAGAACACCAGAGGTCCTTCATCATCTCATTGCCTGGGAGAGAATGGAATTCTGTGGGTTAAATACCCCAGAATTCCTACCTCTCTTATGGCTTTGAAGTATGGTGCAATGGATACAGTGTGTACCTGCCACTCTGTGGGCCAGGGTTCGAGTCTCCTGGTGGGTTGAGTGTTAAAAAGTTATAAACTTCAGCTTGCGAGTTATATAGGCAAGTCTGTGCATTGAGCATTTACACCGAGTTTTCCCACATAACAGGGCTCGATTAAAGAACACCAGAGGTCCTTCATCATCTCATTGCCTGGGAGAGAATGGAATTCTGTGGGTTAAATACCCCAGAATTCCTACCTCTCTTATGGCTTTGAAGTATGGTGCAATGGATACAGTGTGTACCTGCCACTCTGTGGGCCAGGGTTCGAGTCTCCTGGTGGGTTGAGTGTTAAAAAGTTATAAACTTCAGCTTGCGAGTTATATAGGCAAGTCTGTGCATTGAGCATTTACACCGAGTTTTCCCACATAACAGGGCTCGATTAAAGAACACCAGAGGTCCTTCATCATCTCATTGCCTGGGAGAGAATGGAATTCTGTGGGTTAAATACCCCAGAATTCCTACCTCTCTTATGGCTTTGAAGTATGGTGCAATGGATACAGTGTGTACCTGCCACTCTGTGGGCCAGGGTTCGAGTCTCCTGGTGGGTTGAGTGTTAAAAAGTTATAAACTTCAGCTTGCGAGTTATATAGGCAAGTCTGTGCATTGAGCATTTACACCGAGTTTTCCCACATAACAGGGCTCGATTAAAGAACACCAGAGGTCCTTCATCATCTCATTGCCTGGGAGAGAATGGAATTCTGTGGGTTAAATACCCCAGAATTCCTACCTCTCTTATGGCTTTGAAGTATGGTGCAATGGATACAGTGTGTACCTGCCACTCTGTGGGCCAGGGTTCGAGTCTCCTGGTGGGTTGAGTGTTAAAAAGTTATAAACTTCAGCTTGCGAGTTATATAGGCAAGTCTGTGCATTGAGCATTTACACCGAGTTTTCCCACATAACAGGGCTCGATTAAAGAACACCAGAGGTCCTTCATCATCTCATTGCCTGGGAGAGAATGGAATTCTGTGGGTTAAATACCCCAGAATTCCTACCTCTCTTATGGCTTTGAAGTATGGTGCAATGGATACAGTGTGTACCTGCCACTCTGTGGGCCAGGGTTCGAGTCTCCTGGTGGGTTGAGTGTTAAAAAGTTATAAACTTCAGCTTGCGAGTTATATAGGCAAGTCTGTGCATTGAGCATTTACACCGAGTTTTCCCACATAACAGGGCTCGATTAAAGAACACCAGAGGTCCTTCATCATCTCATTGCCTGGGAGAGAATGGAATTCTGTGGGTTAAATACCCCAGAATTCCTACCTCTCTTATGGCTTTGAAGTATGGTGCAATGGATACAGTGTGTACCTGCCACTCTGTGGGCCAGGGTTCGAGTCTCCTGGTGGGTTGAGTGTTAAAAAGTTATAAACTTCAGCTTGCGAGTTATATAGGCAAGTCTGTGCATTGAGCATTTACACCGAGTTTTCCCACATAACAGGGCTCGATTAAAGAACACCAGAGGTCCTTCATCATCTCATTGCCTGGGAGAGAATGGAATTCTGTGGGTTAAATACCCCAGAATTCCTACCTCTCTTATGGCTTTGAAGTATGGTGCAATGGATACAGTGTGTACCTGCCACTCTGTGGGCCAGGGTTCGAGTCTCCTGGTGGGTTGAGTGTTAAAAAGTTATAAACTTCAGCTTGCGAGTTATATAGGCAAGTCTGTGCATTGAGCATTTACACCGAGTTTTCCCACATAACAGGGCTCGATTAAAGAACACCAGAGGTCCTTCATCATCTCATTGCCTGGGAGAGAATGGAATTCTGTGGGTTAAATACCCCAGAATTCCTACCTCTCTTATGGCTTTGAAGTATGGTGCAATGGATACAGTGTGTACCTGCCACTCTGTGGGCCAGGGTTCGAGTCTCCTGGTGGGTTGAGTGTTAAAAAGTTATAAACTTCAGCTTGCGAGTTATATAGGCAAGTCTGTGCATTGAGCATTTACACCGAGTTTTCCCACATAACAGGGCTCGATTAAAGAACACCAGAGGTCCTTCATCATCTCATTGCCTGGGAGAGAATGGAATTCTGTGGGTTAAATACCCCAGAATTCCTACCTCTCTTATGGCTTTGAAGTATGGTGCAATGGATACAGTGTGTACCTGCCACTCTGTGGGCCAGGGTTCGAGTCTCCTGGTGGGTTGAGTGTTAAAAAGTTATAAACTTCAGCTTGCGAGTTATATAGGCAAGTCTGTGCATTGAGCATTTACACCGAGTTTTCCCACATAACAGGGCTCGATTAAAGAACACCAGAGGTCCTTCATCATCTCATTGCCTGGGAGAGAATGGAATTCTGTGGGTTAAATACCCCAGAATTCCTACCTCTCTTATGGCTTTGAAGTATGGTGCAATGGATACAGTGTGTACCTGCCACTCTGTGGGCCAGGGTTCGAGTCTCCTGGTGGGTTGAGTGTTAAAAAGTTATAAACTTCAGCTTGCGAGTTATATAGGCAAGTCTGTGCATTGAGCATTTACACCGAGTTTTCCCACATAACAGGGCTCGATTAAAGAACACCAGAGGTCCTTCATCATCTCATTGCCTGGGAGAGAATGGAATTCTGTGGGTTAAATACCCCAGAATTCCTACCTCTCTTATGGCTTTGAAGTATGGTGCAATGGATACAGTGTGTACCTGCCACTCTGTGGGCCAGGGTTCGAGTCTCCTGGTGGGTTGAGTGTTAAAAAGTTATAAACTTCAGCTTGCGAGTTATATAGGCAAGTCTGTGCATTGAGCATTTACACCGAGTTTTCCCACATAACAGGGCTCGATTAAAGAACACCAGAGGTCCTTCATCATCTCATTGCCTGGGAGAGAATGGAATTCTGTGGGTTAAATACCCCAGAATTCCTACCTCTCTTATGGCTTTGAAGTATGGTGCAATGGATACAGTGTGTACCTGCCACTCTGTGGGCCAGGGTTCGAGTCTCCTGGTGGGTTGAGTGTTAAAAAGTTATAAACTTCAGCTTGCGAGTTATATAGGCAAGTCTGTGCATTGAGCAT
>NC_091210.1:2823962-2843962 GCF_040958095.1 Procambarus clarkii | reverse complement strand
TTCACAAGAGATTCATATTGGTGTATGAATGGATTATGAATGACTCATGTTAGGAGTGTAAGTTGCCACAACATCTCAAATTAGTGTTAGATACATATGTCTTGGTTATAAGTTTTGGAAACCTATTTAAGTCCACACACAATATCGTATCTGATACGATAAAACAAACGTTTCCAATACTTTCAAATACTTTCCAGATATGTTGTGGCAACCTAAAATTGTTTGCTGGGGAGGCTCAAGAGAGGGATGCAGGGGCTCAAGAGAGTAATGCAGAGGCTCAAGAGAGTGATTCAGAGGCTTACGAGAGGGATGTAGAGGCTCAAGAGAGTGATGCAGAGGCTCAAGAGAGTGATGCAGAGGCCCAAGAGAGGGATGCAGGGGCTCAAGAGTGTAATGCAGAGGCTCAAGAGAGTGATTCAGAGGCTTACGAGAGGGATGTAGAGGCTCAAGAGAGTGATGCAGAGGCTCAAGAGAGTGATGCAGAGGCTCAAAAGAGAGATGCAGGGGCTTAAGAGAGTGATGCAGAGGTTCAAGAGCGTGATGCAGAGGCTCGAGAGAGTGATTCAGAGGCTTACGAGAGTGATGCAGAGGCTGAAGAGAGTGTTGCAGAGGCTCAAGAGAGGGATGCAGAGGCTCAAGAGAGTGATGCAGAGGCTTAAGAGAGTGAGGCAGAGGCTTAGAAGAGGGATGCAAAGGCTCAAGAGAGTTATGCAGAGGCTTATGAGGGTGATGCAGAGGCTCATGAGAGTGATGCAGAGCTTAAGAGAGGGATGTAGGGGCTCAAGAGAGTTATGCAGTAGCTCACGAGAGTGATTCAGAGGCTTAAGAGAGTGATGCAGAGGCTTAAGAGAGTGATGCAGAGGCTCAAAAGAGGGATGCGGAGGCTCAAGAGAGGGATACAGAGGCCCAAGAGAGGGATGCAGAGGCTCAAGTGAGGGATGCAGAGGCACAAGAGAGGGATGCAGAGGCTCTTGAGAGTGATGCAGAGGCTCATGAGAGTGATGCAGAGGCTTAAGAGAGTGATGCAAATGCTCAAGAGAGGGATGCAGAGGCTCATGAGAGAGATGCAGGAGTTCAGGAGAGGGATGCAGAGGATCAAGAGAGCGAAGCAGAGGCTTAAGAGAGTGATGCAGAGGCTGAAGAGAGTGATGCAGAGGCTCTAGAGAGAGTGATACAGAGGCTCAGGATAGTGATGCAGAGGCTTACGAGAGTGATGCAGATGATCAAGAGAGTGATGCAGAGGCTGACGAGAGTGATGCAGATGATCAAGAGAGGGATGCAGAGGCTCAAGAGAGTGATGCAGAGGCTCAAGAGAGTGATGCAGAGGCTCAAGAGAGTGATGCAGAGGCTTAAGAGAGTGATGAATCCCTCTGAATCCCTCCCTTGAGGCCTCTGCATAACTCTCTGGAGCCTCTGCATCAATCTCTCGAGAGCCTCTGCATCACTCTCTTCAGCCTCTGCTTCACTCTCTTGAGCCTCTGCATCACTCTCTTGAGCGTCTGCATCACTCTCTTGAGCCTCTGCATCACTCTCTCAAGCCTCTGCATCACTCTCTCAAGCCTCTGCTTCCCTCTCTTGAGCCTCTGCATCACTCTCTCAAGCCTCTGCTTCCCTCCCTTGATCCACTGCATCACTCTCTTGAGCCTTTGCATCACTCGCTTGAGCCTCTGCATCACTCTCTCAAGCCTCTGCATCACTCTGTTGATCCACTGCGTCACTCTCTTGATCCACTGCAACACTCTCTTGAGCCTCTGCATCACTCTCTTGAGCCTCTCTGTCATTCTCTTTAGCCTCTGCATCACTCTCTTGAGACTTTGCATCACTCATTAAGCCTCTGCATCCCGCTCCTGATCCTCTGCATCACTCTCTTGTGCCTCTGCATCATTCTCTTGAGCCTCTGCATCACTCTCTTGAGCCTCTGCATCACTCTCTTAAGCCTCTGCCTATCTCTTTTGAGCCTCTGCATCACTCTCTTGAGCCTCAGCATCCCTCTCTTGAGCCTTTTGCAGCACTCTCTTGAGCCTCTGCATCACTCTCTTAAGCCTCTGCATCACTCTCCAGAGTCTCTGCATCATTCTCTTCAGCCTCTGCATCAATATCTTGAGCCTTTGCATCACTCTCCTAAGCCTCTGCATCCCTCTCTTGAGCCTCTGCATCACTCTCAAGTGCCTCTGCATCACTCTCTTAAGCCTCTGCATAACTCCCTAGAGTCTCTGCATCACTCTCTTCAGCCTCTGCATCCCTCTCTTCAGCCTTTGCATCACTCTCTTAAGCATCTACATCACTCTCTTAAGCCTTTGCATCCCTCTCTTGAACTCCTGCATCCCTCTCATGAGCTTCTGCATCCGTTTCTTTAGCCTCTGCATCCGTTTCTTTAGCCTCTGCATCACTCTCTTAAGCCTCTGCCTTTCTCTATTAAGCCTCTGCATTACTCTCTTGAGCCTCAGCATCCCTCTCTTGAGCCTTTTGCAGCACTCTCTTGTGCATCTGCATCACTCTCTTAAGCCTCTGCATCACTCTCCTCAGCCTCTGCAACCCTCTCCTGAGCAATTGCATCACTCTCTTAAGCCGCTGCATCCTTCTCTTGAGCCTCTGCATCACTCTCAAGTGCTCTTAATGAGAGGCTCAAGAGAGTGATGCAGAGGCTCAAGAGAGGGATGCAGAAGCTCAACAGAGTGATTCAGAGGCTTACGAGAGTGATGCAGAGGCTTAATAGAGTGATGGAGAGGCTTAAGAGAGAGATGCAGAAAGTCAAGAGAGGGATGCAGAGGCTCAAGAGAGGTATGCAGGGGCTCAAGAGAGGGATGCAGAGGCTTAAGAGAGTGATGCAAAAGCTCAAGAGAGGGATGCAGAGACTAATGAGAGGGATGCAGGAGTTCAAGAGAGGAATGCAGAGGCTCAAGAGAGTGATGCAGAGGCTTAGGATAGGGATGCAAAGGCTCATGAGAGTGATGCAGAGGCTTGAGAGAGGGATGCAGAGGCTCAAGAGAATGATAAAAAGGCTCAAGCCAGTGCTGCAGAGGCTCAAGAGAGGGATGCAGAGGCTTAAGAGAGTGATGGAGGGGCTCAAGAGAGTTATGCAGAGGCTCAATAGAATGATGTAGAGGCTTAAGAGAGGGATGCAGAGGCTCAAGAGAATGGTGCAGAGGCTCAAGAGAGTGATGCAGAGGCACAAGAGAGGGATGCAGAGGCTTTTGAGAGTGATGCAGAGGCTCATGAGAGGGATGCAGAGGCTCAAAAGATTGATTCAGAGGTTCAAGAGAGGGATTCAGAGGGTTAAGAGAGTGATGCAAAGGCTGAAGAGAGTGTTGCAGAGGCTGAAGAGAGTTATGCAAAGGCTCAAGAGAGTGATGCAGAGGCTTACGAGAGTGATGCAGAGGCTCAGGAGAGGGATGCAAAAGCTTAAGAGAGTGATACAAAGGCTGAAGAGACGGATGCAGAGGCTCATGAGAGGGATGCAGGAGTTCAAGAGAGGGATGCAGAGGATGAAGAGAATGATGCAAAGGCTCGAGAGAGTGATGCCAAGGCTCAAAAGAATGATGCAGAGGCTTAAGAGAGGGATGCAGAGGCTCAAGAGAATGATGCAGAGGCTTAAGAGAGAGATGCAAAGGCTCAAGAGAATGATGCAGAGGCTCAAGTGAGTGCTGCAGAGGCTGAAGAGAGGGATGCTGAGGCTTAAAAACGAGATGCAGAGGGTCAAAATAGGGATGCAGAGGCTCAAGAGAGGGATGCAGAGGCTTAAGAGAGTGATGCAGAGGCTCAATAGAGGTATGCAGAGGCTCATAAGAGGGATGCAGGAGTTCAAGAGAGGGATGCAGAGGATGAAGAGAGTGATGCAAAGACTCGAGAGAGCGATGCAGAGGCTCAAGAGAATTATGCAGAGGCTTAAGAGAGGGATGCAGAGGCTCAAGAGAATGATGGAGATGCTCAAGAGAGTGCTGCAGAGGCTCAAGAGAGGGATGCTGAGGCTCCAGAGAGGGATGCAGAAGCTCGAGAGAGTGATGCAGAGGCTCTAGAGAGGGATTCAGAAGCTCAAGAGAGGGATGCAGGGGCTCAAGAGAGGGATGCAGAGGCTCAAGAGAGGGATGCAGAGGCTCAATAGAGGGATGCAGGAGTTCAAGAGAGGGATGCAGAGGCTCAAGAGAGTGATGCAGAGGCTTAAGAGAGGGATGCAGATGCTCATGTGAGTGATGTAGAGGATGAAGAGAGGGATGTAGAGGCTGACGAGAGTGATGCAGAGGATGAAGAAAGGGATGCAGAGGATTAAGAGAGTGATGCAGAGGCTTAAGAGAGGGATGCAGAGGCTCAAGAGAGGGATGCAGAGGCTCAAGAGAGGGATGCAGAGGCTTACGAGAGTGATGCAGAGGCTCAAGAGAGGGATGCAGAGGCTCATGAGAGGAATGCAGGAGTTCAAGAGAGGGATGCAGAGGATGAAGAGAGTGATGCAAAGACTCGAGAGAGCGATGCAGAGGCTCAAGAGAATGATGCATGCAGAGGCTTAAGAGAGGGATGCAAAGGCTCAGGAGAATGATGCAGAGGCTTAAGACATGGATGCAGAGGCTCAAGAGAATGATGCAGATGCTCAAGAGAGTGCTGCAGAGGCTCAAGAGAGGGATGATGAGGGTCCAGAGAGGGATGCAGAGGCTTAGGAGAGTGGTGCAGAGGCTGAAGAGAAAGATGCAGAGGATCAAGAGAGGGATGCAGAAGCTCGAGAGAGTGATGCAGAAGCTCGAGAGAGTGATGCAGAGGCTCTAGAGAGGGATTCAGAGGATCAAGAGAGGGATGCAGGGGCTCAAGAGAGGGATGCAGAGGCTCAAGAGAAGGATGCAGAGGCTCTTGAGAGGGATGCAGAGGCTTAAGAGAGTGATGGAAAGGCTCAAGAGAGGGATGCAGAGGCTCATTAGAGGGATGCAGGAGTTCAAGAGAGGAATGCAGAGGCACAAGAGAGTGATGCAGAGGCTAAAGAGAGGGATGCAGATGCTCATGTGAGTGATGCAGAGGATCAAGAGAGGGATGTAGAGGCTTAAGAGAGTGATGAAGAGGCCGAAGAGAATGATGCAGAGGCTTAAGAGAGTGATGCAGAGGCTGAAGAGAGTGTTGCAGAGGCTCAAGAGAGTGATGCAGAGGCCGAAGATAATGATGCAGAGGCTCAAGAGAGTGATGCAGAGGCTGTCGAGAGTGATGCAGAGGATGAAGAGAGGGATGCAGAGGCTTAAGAGAGTGACGCAGAGGCTTGAGAGAGGGATGCAGAGGCTCAAGAGAGGGATGCAGAGGCTCAAGAGAGGGATGCAGAGGCTGATGAGAGGGATGCAGAGGCTCAATTGAGGGTTGCAGAGGCAAAAGAGAGGGATGCAGAGACTCTTGAGAGTGACGCAGAGGCTCAAGAGAGGGATGCAGAGGCTTAAGAGAGTGATGCAAAGGCTCAAGAAAGGGATGCAGAGGCTCAAGAGAGTGATGCAGAGGCTTAAGAGAGGGATGCAAAGGCTTAAGAGAGGTATTCAGAGGCTCAGGAGAATGATGAAGAGGCTCAAGAGAGTGCTGCAGAGGCTCAAGAGAGGGATGCTGAGGCTCCAGAAAGAGATTCAGAGGATCCAGAGAGTGATGTAGAGGCTTAAGAGAGCGATGCAGAGGCTCAAGAGAATGATGCAGGGGCTCTGGAGAGTGATGCAGAGGATCCAAAGATGGATGCAGAGGCTTAAGAGAGGGATGCAGAGGCTCAAGAGAATGATGCAGAGGCTTAAGAGAGGGATTCAGAGGCTCAAGTGAGGGATGCAGAGGGACAAGAGAGTGATGCAGAGGCTCTTGAGAGTGATGCAGAGTCTCAAGAGAGTGATGCAGAGGCTCATGAGAGGGATGCAGAGGCTTAAGAGAGTAATGCAAAGCCTCAAGAGAGGGATGCAGAGGCTCTTGAGAGTGATGCAGAGGCTCATGAGAGGGATGCAGAGGCTTAAGAGAGTAATGCAAAGCCTCAAGAGAGGGATGCAGAGGCTCAATAGAGGGATGCAGAGGTTTAGGAAAGTGATGCAAAGGCTCAAAAGAGGGATGCAGAAGCTTAAAAGGGTGATGCAGAGACTGAAGAGAGTGGTGCAGAGGTTCAAGAGAGAGATGCAGGAGCTCAATAGAGTGATGCAGTGGCTCAAGAGAGGGATGCAGAAGCATAAGAGAGTGATGCAGAGACTTAAGAGAGGGATGCAGGGGCTCAAGGGAGGGATGCAGAGGCTCATGAGAGGGATGCAGGAGTTCAAGAAAGGGATGCAGAGGCTCAAGTGAGTGTTGCAGAGGCTTAAGAGAGGGATGCAGAGGCTTAAGAGAGGGATTCAGATGCTCAGAAGAATAATGAAGAGGCTCAAGAGAGTGCTGCAGAGGCTCAAGAGAGTGTTGCTGAGGCTCCAGAGAGAGATTCAGAGGCTCCAGAGAGTGATGTAGAGGCTCCAGAGAGGGATGCAGAGGCTCAAGAGAGGGATGCAGAGGCTGAAGAGAGGGAGTCAGAGGCTTAAGTGAGGGATGCAGAGGGACAAGAGAGGGATGCAGAGGCTCATGAGAGTGATGCAGAGGCTCAAGAGAGTGATACAGAGGCTCAAGAGAGTGATGCAGAGGCTCAGGAGAGTGATGCAGAGGCTTAAGAGAATGATGCAAAGCCTCAAGAGAGGGATGCAGAGGCTCAATAGAGGGATGTAGAAGCTTAAAAGGGTGATGCAGAGGCTCAAGAGAGTGGTGTAGAGGTTTAAGAGAGGGATGCAGGGGCTCAATAGAGAGATGCAGAGGCTCAAGAAAGTGATTCAGAGGCTTACGAGAGTGATGCAGAGGTTTAAGAGAGTGATGCAGAGGCTTAAGAGAGGGATGCAGGAGTTCAAGAGAGGGATGCATAGGCTCAAGAGAGTGATGCAGACACTCAAGAGTGATGCAGAGGATCAAGAGAGGGAAGCAGAGGCTTATGAGAGTGATGCAGAGGCTCAAGAGAGTGATGCAGAGGCTCAAGAGAGTGATGCAGAGGCTCAAGAGAGTGATGCAGAGGCTCAAGAGAGTGATGCAGAGGATCAAAAGAGGGATGCAGAGGCTTAAGAAAGTGATACAGAGGCTCAAGAGAGTGATGCAGAAGCTTAAGAAAGTGATACAGAGGCTCAAGAGAGTGATGCAGAGACTCAAGAGAGTGATGCAGAGGCTCAAGAGAGTGATGCAGAGGATCAAGAGAGTGATGCAGAGACTCAAGAGAGTGATGCAGAGGCTCAAGAGAGTGATGCAGAGGATCAAAAGAGGGATGCGGAGGCTTAAGAGAGTGATGCAGAGGCTCAAGAGAGTGGTGCAGAGGCTCAAGTGAGGGATGCTGAGGATCCAGAGAGAGATTCAGAGGCTCCAGAGAGTGATGTAGAGGCTCAAGAGAGTGATGCAGAGTATCAAAAGAGGGATGCAGAGGCTTAAGAGAGTGATGCAGAGGCTCAAGACAGAGGTGCAGATGCTCAAGAGAGTGATGCAGACGCTCAAGAGAGTGATGCAGAGGCTCAAGAGAGTGATGCAGAGGATCAAGAGAGTGATGTGGACGCTCTAGAGAGTGATGTAGAAGATCAAGAGAGGGAAGCAGAGGATCAAGAGAGTGATGTGGACGCTCTTGAGAGTGATGTAGAAGATCAAGAGAGGGAAGCAGAGGCTTATGAGAGTGATGCAGAGGCTCAAGAGAGTGATGTAGAGTTTTAAGAGAGGGAAGCAGAGACTCAAGAGAATGATGCAAAGGATCAAGAGAGTGATGCAGAGGATCAAGAGAGTGATTCAGAGGCTCAAGAGAGTGATGCGGAGGATGAAGAGAGTGATGCAGAGGCTCAAGAGAGTGATGTAGAGGCTCAAGAGAGTGATGCAGAGGATCAAGAGAGTGATGCAGAGGCTCACGAGAGTGATGCAGAGGCTCAAGAGAGTGATGCAGAGGCTCAAGAGAGTGATTCAGAGGCTCAAGAGAGTGATGCAGAGGATCAAGAGAGTGATGCAGAGGCTCAAGAGAGTGATGTAGAGGCTCAAGAGAGTGATGCAGAGGATCAAGAGAGTGATTCAGAGGCTCAAGAGAGTGATGTAGAGGCTCAGGAGAGTGATATGCAGTGATGCATCCCTCTTAGTGATGCAGAGTGATGCAGAGACTCAAGAGAGTTATGCGGAGGGTCTCAATAGAGTTTGCATCACTCTCTTAAGCCTCTGCATCCCTCTCTTGAGCCTCTGCATCACTCTCGTAAGCCTCTGCATCACTCTATTGAGCCTCTGCATAACTCGCTTGAGTCTCTGCATCACTCTCTTGAGCCTCTGCATCCTTCTCTTGAGCCTCTGCATCACCCTCTTAAGCCTCTGTATCCCTATTTTGAGCCTCTGCGTCATTTCTTAAGCCTCTGCATCCCTTTCTTGAGCCTCTGCATCCCTCACTTGAACTCTTGCATCCCTCTCATGCGCCTCTGCATCCCTCTCTTGAGCCTTGCATCACTCTCTTAAGCCTTTGCATCACTCTCTTCAACCTCTCTTGAGCCTCTGCATCCCCTTTATTAAGCCTCTGCATCCCTCTCTTGAGCCTCTGAATCCCTCTCTTGAGCCTCTGCATCCCTCTCTTGAGCCTAGGCATCTTTCTCTTGAGCTTCTGCAGCAGTCTCTTGAGCTTCTGCATCATTCTCTTGAGCCTCTGCATCCCTCTCTTAAGCCTCTGCATCATTCTCTTGAGCCTCTGCATCCCGCTCTTAAGCCTCTGCATCCATCTTTGGATCCTTTGCATCACTCTCCAGAGCCCCTGCATCATTCTCTTGAGCCTCTGCATCCCTCTCTTAAGCTTCTACATCACTCTCTGGAGCCTCTGAATCTCTCTCTCTGGAGCCTCAGCATCCCTCTCTTGAGCCTCTGCAGCACTCTCTTGAGCCTCTTCATCATTCTCCTGAGCCTCTGAATACCTCTCTTAAGCCTCTGCATCCCTCTCTTAAGCCTCTGCATCACTCTCTTGAGCCTCTGCATCCCTCTCTTGAACTCCTGCATCCCTCTCATGAGCCTCTGCATCCCTCAGCATCACTATCTTCGGCCTCTGCATCACTCTCTTGAGCCTCTGCAACACTCTCTTCAGCCTCTGCATCACTCTCTTAAGCCTCTGCATCACTCTGTTCGGCCTCTTCATCACTCTCTTAAGCCTCTACATCCCTCTCTTGATCCTCTGCATCACTCACATGAGCATCTGCATCCCTCTCTTTAGCCTCTGCATCACTCTCTTGTGCCTCTGCATCCCTCTCTTGAACTCCTGCATCCCTCTAATGAGCCTCTGCATCCCTCTTGAGCCTCTTGAGCCTTTCCATCACTCTCTTAAGCCTCTGCATCCCTCTCAAGAGCCTCTGCATCCCTCTCTTGAGTCTCTGCATCCCTCTCTTGAGCCCCTGCATCCCTCTCTTGAGCCTCTGAATCCCTCTCTAGAGCCTCTGCATCACTCTCTCGAGCTTCTGCATCACTCTCTCGAGCTTCTGCATCCCTCTCTTGAGCCTCTGCATCTCTCTCTTCAGCCTCTGCACCACTCTCCTAAGCCTCTGCATCCCTCTCTGGAGCCTCATCATCCCTCTCTTGAGCCTCTGCAGCACTCTCTTGAGCATCTGCATCATTCTCTTGAGCCTCTGCATCCGTCTCTTAAGCCTCTGCATCATTCTCCTGAGCCTTTGCATCCCTCTCTTAAGCCTCTGCATGCATCATTCTCTTGAGCCTCTGCATCGCTCTCTCGAGTCTTTGCATCACTCTCTTCATCCTCTGCATCCCTCTCTTGAACTCCTGCATCCCTCTCATGAGCCTCTGCATCCCTCTCTTGAGCCTCTGCATCACTCTCGTAAGCCTCTGCATCCCTCTCTTAAGCCTCTGCATCACTCTCTTAATCCTCTGCATCCCTCTGTTCATCCTCTGCATCACTCTCGTCAGCCTCTACATCCCTCTCTTGATCCTCTGCATCACTCACATTAGCATCTGCATCCCTCTCTTAAGCCTCTGCATCACTCTCTTGAGCCTCTGCATCCCTCTCTTGAACTCCTGCATCCCTCTAATGAGCCTCTGCATCCCTATCTTGAGCCTCTGCATCCCTCTCTTCAGCCCCTGCATCCCTCTCCTGAGCTTCTGAATCCCTCTCTAGAGCCTCTGCATCACTCTCTCGAGCTTCTGCATCCCTCTCTGGAGCCTCAGCATCCCTCTCTTGAGCCTCTGCAGCACTCTCTTGAGCATCTGCATCATTCTCTTGAGCCTCTGCATCCCTCTCTTAAGCCTCTGCATAATTCTCTTGATCCTCTGCATCGCTCTCTCGAGTCTTTGCATCACTCTCTTCATCCTCTGCATCCCTCTCTTGAACTCCTGCATCCCTGTTATGAGCCTCTGCATACCTCTATTGAGCCTCTGCATCACTCTCTTAAGCCTCTGCATCCCTCTCTTGAGCCTCTGCATCCCTATTTTGACCCTCTACATCTCTTTTTTAATCCTCAGCATCCCTCTCTTGAGCCTCTGCAGCACTCTCTTGAGCCTCTGCATCATTCTCTTGAGCCTTTTCATCCCTCTCTTAAGCCTCTGCATCATTCTCTTGAGCCTCTGCATCCCTCTCATTAAGCCTCTGCATCATTCTCTTGAGCCTTGGCATCACTCTCTCGAGCCTTTGCATCATTCTCTTATCCTCTGCATCCCTCTCTTGAACTCCTGCATTCCTCTCATGAGCCTCTGCATCCGTCTCTTCAGCCTTTGTATCACTCTCTTAAGCCTCTGCATCCCTCTCCTGAGCCTCTGCATCACTCTCGTAAGCCTCTGCATCACTCTCTTGAGCCTTTGCATAACTCTCTTCAGCCTCTGCAACACTCTCTTCAGCCTTTGCATCACTCTCTTACCCTCTGAATCCCTCTCTTGAACCTCTGAATCAATCTTTTGAGCCTCTGCATCCCTCTCATGAGCCTCTGCATCACTCACAAAAGCCTCTGCATCCCTCTCTTGTGCCTCTGCATCCCTCACTTGAGCCTCTGCATCTCTCTCTTGAGCCTCTGCATCCCTCTCTTGAGTCTCTGCATCCTTCTCTTGAGCCTCTGCATCCCTCTCTTAAGCCTCTGCATCATTCTCTTAAGCCTCCACATCACTCTCGTAAGCCTCTGAATCACTCTCATGAGCACCTGCATCCCTCTTTTCAGCCTCTGCATCACTCTCTTGAACCTCTGCATCACCCTTTTAAACCTCTGCACCCCTCTTTTTAGCCTTTGCCTCACTTTCTTACGAATCTGCATCCCTCTCTTGAGCCTCTGCATCCCTCTCTTGAATTACTGCATCCCTCTTATGAGCCTCTGTATTCCTCTCTTGAGCCTTTGCACCACCCTCTTAATCCTCTGCATCCCTCTCTTGAGACCCTGCATCCCTCTCTTAAGCCTCTCCATTACTCTCTTAAGGTTCTGCATCACTCTCGAAAGCCTCTGAATCACTCTCTTGAGCCTCTGCATACCTCTCTTGAGCCTCTGCATCACTGTCTTGAGCCTCGTCATCCCTCTCTTAATCCTCTGCATCACTCTTTTGAGCCTCTGCATCACTCTGTTAAGCCTCTGCATCCCTCTCTTGAGCCTCTGCATCACTCTCTTCAGACTCTGCATCCCTCTCTTGAGCCTCTGCATCATTCTCCAAGGCCTCTGCATCACTCTCTTCAGCCTCTGCATCCCTCTCATGAGCCTCTGCATCACTCTCAAAAGCCTCTGCATCCCTCTCTTGTGCCTCTGCATCCCTAACATGAGCATCTGCATCTCTCTCATGAGCCTCTGCATCCCTCTCTTGAGTCTCTGCATCCCTCTCTTGAGCCTCTGCATCCCTCTTTTAAGCCTCTGCATCAATCTCTTAAGCCTCTGCATCACTCTCATAAGCCTCTGAATCACTCTCATGAGCCTCCGCATCACCCTTTTAAGCCTCTGCGTCCCTCTTTTGAGCCTTTGCATCACTTTCTTACGAATCTGCATCCGTCTCTTGAGCCTCTGCATCAATCTCTTGAACTCCTGCATCCCTCTCATGAGCCTCTGCTTCCCTCTCTTGAGCCTTTGCACCACCCTCATAAGCCTCTGCATTCTTTTCTTGAGCCTCTGCATCCCTCTCTTAAGCCTCTGCATCACTCTCTTAAGGCTCTGCATCACTCTCTTGAGCCTCTGCATCATTCTCCAAGGCCTCTGCATCACTCTCTTGAGCCTCTGAATCACTCTCTTGAGCCTCTGCATCACTCTCTTGAGCCTCGTCATCCCTCTCTTAAGCCTCTGCATCACTCTTTTGAGCCTCTGCATCCCTCTCTTGAGCCTCTGCATCACTATCTTGAGCCTCTGCATCACTCTCTTGAGCCTCTGCATCCCTCTCTTAAGCCTCTGCATCACTCTGTTGCGCCTCAGCATCACTCTTTTGAGCTTCTGCCTCCCTCTCTTGAGCCTCTGCATCACTCTTGTCAGCCTCTGCATCCTTCTCTTGAGCCTCTGCATCATTCTCCAAGGCCTCTGCATCACTCTCTTGAGCCTCTGCATCACTATCTTGAGCCTCTACATCCCTCTCCTGAGCCTCTGCATCACTCTCTGAGCCTCGTCATCCCTCTCTTAAGCCTCTGCATCACTCTTTTGAGCCTCTTCATCACTCTATTAAGCCTCTGCATCCCTCTCTTGAGCCTATGCATCACTCTCTTGAGCCTCTGCATCACTCTCTTGAGCCTCTGCATCACTATCTTGAGCCTCTGCATCACTCTTTTGAGCCTCTGCATCCCTCTCTTAAGCCTCTGCATCACTCTCTTGAGCCTCAGCATCACTCTCTTGAGCCTCTGCATCACTCTCTTGAGCCTCTGCATTACTCTCTTGAGCCTCTGCATCACTCTCTTGAGCCTAATCAGGAACATTTTAGTTAATTCTAATGAAAACACATTGATTTTTATCATTTGTATTTGAAACAACAGTGTCATATGTCTTTTCTTGGATCTAAATAATACGAAACCTCGCTCAATGATTGAAGTTAAAATCCTCAAATATGGTAATATAGTGACTTTTTTCACGTTATTCATGTACTGTGATTTTACGTATATATATTCGTTTTTACCAATATTTCGATACTACTTCATGTTTTCTCACGATATGTGATTTGACCTTCAAATCTCAGAATTTCACAAATTTTGAATTTTTAAGCAAGTTTTCTTGCATTTTGTTTTGTTCTAAAATCATCGAATTTAGCAATATTTTGACCTTTATCATCCATATTTCCTTTATGTGATTTAAACAAAATATCATCGAATTAGGCAATATTTTGCTGTTTTTCCACGTTTTTGTTTAATTTTCAGTTTATTGCTATTAATTCATTAAATATACAATAAAAATTATGCAAACACATAATTGATCAGAAAATAACCTTAAATACTTCATTTTCAATCATCTATTTGTTTCTCGTTAAAATACAGAGTAAGACCTTGAAAAGGGGAGAAGTTCTGTTTTATTGCATATATCGACGTTTCAGCCGGATTAGAACGGTTTTACGTGCACATCTTCCATCGGTAATATTAACCGAAAATCAGGAACATTTTAGTTAATTTGAATGAATCACATTGATTTTTATCATTTGTATTGGAAGCAACATCTTTATACGTCTTTTTTAGGGTCTAAAAAAATAACGAAACGTCGCTTATGATTCGAAGGTAAAATCCTCAAATTTGGCATAATAATGACTTTTTCACGTTTTTCATGTAGTTTGATATTACGTAAATATATTCATTTTTACCAATATTTCGATACTATGTTCATTTAGTATCACGATATGTGATTTGGCCTTCATATCTCAGATTTTCGCATAATACTGCATTTTAAGCAAGTTTTCTTGCACTTTGTTTTCGTACTAGGAAATCATCGAATTTAGTAATATTTTGAGTTTATCATCCCCCTTTTTCTTTATTTGATTTAAACAAAATAGCATCGAATTAGGCAATATTTTGCTGTTTTTTCCACGTTTTTGTGAATTTTCAGTTTATTGGTATTAATTCATTAAATATACGATAAAAATTATGCAAACACATAATTGATCAGAAAATAACCTTAAATACTTCATTTTCAATCAACTATTTTGTTTCTCGTTAAAATACTGAGTAAGATATTGAAACGGGAGAAGTTCTGTTTTTATTGCATTATGTCGACGTTTCAAACCGGATTAGAACGGTTTACGTGTACAATCTTCCATCGGTAATATAAACCGAAAATCAGGAAACATTTTAGTTAATTTTATAAAAACACATTGATTTTTATCATTGTATTGGAAACAACATTTTCATTTACGTCTTTTTCTAGGGTCTAAAAATACGAAACCTCGCTTTATGATTCGAAGTTAAAATCCTCAAATTTGGCATAATAATGACTTTTTCATATTTTTCATGTAGTTTGATATACGTAAATATATTGATTTTGTCCAATATTTCGATTACTATTTCATATAGTATCACGATATGTGATTTGGCCCTCATATCTCAGATTTTCGCATAATGATGCATTTGAAGCAAGTTTTCTTGCATTTTGTTTCGTACAAAAAATCATCGAATTCCAGCAATATTTTGACGTTTATCATCCCCTTTTCTGTTATGTGATATAAACAAAATATCATCGAATTAGACAAAATTTTGCTGTTTTTCCACGTTTTTGTGAATATTCAGTTTATTGTTATTAATTCATTAAATATACTATAAAATGCTGCAAACAAAAATAATTGATTAGAAATTAGCCTTAAACACTTCATTTTCAATCAACTATTTGTTTCTCGTGAAAATAATGAGTAAGATATTGGAAAGGGGGAGAAGTTCTGTTTTTATTGCATATATCAACGTTTCAGCCGGATTAGAGCGGTTTTACGTGTACATCTTCCTTCGGTAATAATAAACGGAAAATCAAGAACATTTTAGTTGATTCTAATGAAAACACATTGATTTTTATCATTTGTATTTGAAACAACAGTGTCATATGTCTTTCTTGGATCTAAATAATACGAAACCTCGCTCAATGATTTGAAGTCAAAATCCTCAAATATGATAATATAGTGACTTTTTTCACTTTATTCAGTAGTGTGATTTAAGTATATATATATTCGTTTTTACCAATATTTCGATACTACTTCATGTTTTCTCACGATATGTGATTTGGCCTTCAAATCTCAGAATTTCACAAATTTTGCATTTTTAAGCAGGTTTTCTTGCATTTTGTTTTGTACTAAAATCATCGAATTCAGCAATATTTTGACCTTTAGAATCCACTTTTCCTCTATGTGATTTAAACAAAATATCATCGAATTAGGCAATATTTTGCCGTTTTTCCACGTTTTTTGTGAATTTTTCAGTTATTGTTATTAATTCATAAATATACGATAAAAATTATGCAAACGCATAATTGA
Source organism: Procambarus clarkii (assembly GCF_040958095.1). Taxonomy (NCBI): domain Eukaryota; kingdom Metazoa; phylum Arthropoda; class Malacostraca; order Decapoda; family Cambaridae; genus Procambarus; species Procambarus clarkii. The sequence goes on along the minus strand of NC_091210.1, from coordinate 2,828,581 downwards.
TCAGGAAAATAACCTTTAATACTTAATTTTCAATCATCTATTTGTTTCTCGTTAAAATACAAAGTAAGATATTGAAAAGGGGAGAAGTTCTGTTTTTATTGCATATGTCGACGTTTCAGCCGGATTAGAACGGTTTTACGTGCACATCTTCCATCGGTAATATAAACCGAAAATAAGGAACATTTTAGTTAATTTGAATGAAATCACATTGATTTTTATCATTTGTATTGAAAGCAACATCTTTATACTTCTTTTTTTAGGGTCTAAAAAATAACGAATCGTCGCTCTATGATTCGAAGTTAAAATCCTCAAATTTGGCATAATAATGACTTTTTCACGTTTTCATGTAGTTTCATATTACGTAAATATATTCATTTTTACCCAATATTTCGATACTATTTCATGTAGTATCACGATATGTGATTGGCCTTCATATCTCTGATTTTCGCATAATATTGCATTTTAAGCAAGTTTTCTTGCATTTTGTTTCTTACTAAAAATCATCGAATTCAGCAATATTTTGACGTTTATCATCCCCTTTTCCTTTATGTGATATAAACAAAAATATCATCGAATTAGGCAAAATTTTGCTGTTTTTCCACGTTTTTGTGAATATTCATTTTATTGTTATTAATTCATTAAATATACTATAAAAATGATGAAAACACATAATTGATTAGATAATATCCTTAAATACTTCATTTTCAATCAACTATTTGTTTCTCGTTAAAATCCTGAGTAAGATATTGAAAAGGAGAGAAGTTCGGTTTTTATTGCATATATCGACGTTTCAGCCGTAATAGAGCTGTTTTACGTGTACATCTTCCATCGGTAATATAAACGGAAATTCAGGAACATTTTAGTTAATTCTAATGAAACACATTGATTTTTATCATTTGTATTGGAAACAACATTTTTAAATGTCTTTTCTTGGATCTAAATTAATACGAAACCTCGCTTTATGATTCAAAGTTAAAATCCTCAAATTTGGTATAATAGTGACTTTTTCACGTTTTTCATGTAGTTTGATATTACGTAAATATATTCATTTTTACCAATATTTCGATACTATTTCATGTAGTATCACGGTATATGATTTGGTCTTCAAATCTCAGATTTTCGCATAATACTGCATTTTAAGCAAGTTTTCTTGCATTTTGTTTCGTACTAGAAATCATCGAATTTAGTAATATTTTGACGTTTATCATCCCCCTTTTTCTTATGTGATTTAAACAAAATATCATCGAATTAGGCAATATTTTGCTGTTTTTCCACGTTTTTGTGAATTTTCAGTTTATTGGTATTAATTTATTAAATATACGATAACAATTATGCAAACACATAATTGATCAGAAAATAACCCTAAATACTTCATTTTCAATCAACTATTTGTTTCTCGTTAAAATACTGAGTAAGATATTGAAAACGGGAGAAGTTCTGTTTTTATTGCATATTTCGACGTTTCAGCCGGATTAGAACGGTTTTACGTGTATATCTTCCATCGGTAATATAAACCGAAAATCAGGAACATTTTAGTTAATTTTAATAAAAACACATTGATTTTTATCATTTGTATTGGAAACAACATTGTCATATGTCTTTTCTTGGATCTAAATAATTCGAAACCTCGCTTTATGATTCGAAGTTAAAATCCTCAAATTTGGTATAATAGTGACTTTTTCACGTTTTTCATGTAGTTTGATATTACGTAAATATATTCATTTTTACCAATATTTTGATACTATTTCATGTAGTATCACGGTATGTGATTTGGCCTTCAAATCTCAGATTTTCGCATAATACTGCATTTTAAGCAAGTTTTCTTGCATTTTGTTTCGTACTATAAATCATCGAATTTAGTAATGTTTTGACGTTTATCATCCCCCTTTTCCTGTATTTGATATAAACAAAATATCATCGAATTACGCAATATTTTGCTGTTTTTCCACGTTTTGTGAATTTTCAGTTTATTGTTATTAATTCATTAAATATACGATAAAAATTATGCAAACACATAATTGATTAGAAATTAACCTTAAACACTTCATTTTCAATCAACTATTTGTTTCTCGTGAAAATACTGAGTACGATATTGGAAAGGGGAGAAGTTTTGTTTTTATTGCATATATCAACGTTTCAGCCGGATTAGAGCGGTTTTACGTGTACATCTTCCTTCGGTAATATAAACGGAAAATCAGGAACATTTTAGTTGTTTCTAATGAAAACACATTGATTTTTATCAATTGTATTTGAAACAACAGTGTCATATGTCTTTTCTTGGATCTAAATAATACGAAACCTCGCTCAATGATTTGAAGTCAAAATCCTCAAATATGATAATATAGTGACTTTTTCACTTTATTCAAGTAGTGTGATTTAAGTATATATATATTCGTTTGTACCAATATTTCGATACTACTTCATGTTTTCTCACGATATGTGATTTGGCCTTCAAATCTCAGAATTTCACAAATTTTGCATTTTTAAGCAGGTTTTCTTGCATTTTGTTTTGTACTAAAAATCATCGAATTCAGCAATATTTTGACCTTTAGAATCCACTTTTCCTCTATGTGATTTAAACAAAATATCATCGAATTAGGCAATATTTTGCCGTTTTTCCACGTTTTTGAATTTTCAGTTTATTGTTATTAATTCATAAATATACGATAAAAATTATGCAAACGCATAATTGATCAGAAAATAACCTTAAATACTTAATTTTCAATCATCTATTTGTTTCTCGTTAAAATACAAAGTAAGATATTGAAAAGGGGAGAAGTTCTGTTTTTATTGCATATGTCGACGTTTCAGCCGGATTAGAACGGTTTTACGTGCACATCTTCCATCGGTAATATAAACCGAAAATAAGGAACATTTTAGTTAATTTGAATGAAATCACATTGATTTTTATCATTTGTATTGAAAGCAACATCTTTATACTTGTTTTTTTAGGGTCTAAAAAATAACGAATCGTCGCTTTATGATTCGAAGTTAAAATCCTCAAATTTGGCATAATAATGACTTTTTTCACGTTTTTCATGTAGTTTCATATTACGTAAATATATTCATTTTTACCAATATTTCGATACTATTTCATGTAGTATCACGATATGTGATTTAGCCTTCATATCTCTGATTTTCGCATAATATTGCATTTTAAGCAAGTTTTCTTGCATTTTGTTTCGTACTAAAAATCATCGAATACTAAAAATCATCGAATCATAAAGCGACGTTTCGTTATTTTTTAGACCCTAAAAAAAGACGTATAAAGATGTTGCTTCCTATACAAATGATAAAAATCAATGTGTTTTCATTAAAATTAACTAAAATGTTCCTGATTTTCGGTTTATATTACCGATGGAAGATGTGCACGTAAAACCGTTCTAATCCGGCTGAAACGTCGATATATGCAATAAAAACAGAACTTCTCCCCTTTTTAATAACTTACTCTGTATTTTAACGAGAAACAAATAGATGATTGAAAATGTAGTATTTAAGGTTATTTTCTGATCAATTATGTGTTTGCATAATTTTTATCGTATATTTATGAATTAATAACAATAAACTGAAAATTCAAAAAACGTGGAAAAACGGCAAAATATTGCCTAATCCGATGATATTTTGTTTAAATCACATAAAGGAAAAGTGGATTCTAAAGGTCAAAATATTGCTAAATTCGATGATTTTTAGTACAAAACAAAATGCAAGAAAACTTGCTTAAAAATGCATAATTTGTGAAATTCTGAGATTTGAAGGCCAAATCACATATCGTGAGAAAACATGAAGTAGTATCGAAATATTGGTAAAAACGAATATATATACGTAAAATCACACTACATGAATAACGTGAAAAAAGTCACTATATTATCATATTTGAGGATTTTGACTTATTATTTTGACTTTTGATTTTGACGTATTATTTAGATCCAAGAAAAGATATATGATATATGATATCTTACTCTGTATTTTCACGAGAAACAAATAGTTGATTGAAAAACAAATAGTTGATTGAAGGTGTTTAAGGTCTCAAATACAAATGATAAAAATCAATGTGTTTTCAGTAGAATTAAATAAAATGTTCCTGATTTTCCGTTTATATTACCGAAGGAAGATGTACACGTAAAACCGCTCTATTCCGGCTGAAACGTCGATATATGCAATAAAAACCGAACTTCTCTCCTTTTCAATATCTTACTCAGGATTTTAACGAGAAACAAATAGTTGATTGAAAATGAAGTATTTAAGGATATTATCTAATCAATTATGTGTTTGCATCATTTTTATCGCATATTTAATGAATTAATAACAATAAACTGAATATTCACAAAAACGTGGAAAAACAGCAAAATGTTGCCTAATTCGATGATATTTTGTTTATATCAGCATCCTTCTCTTGAGCCTCTGCAGCACTCTCTTGAGAATCTGCATCATTCTCTTGAGCCTCTGCATCTGTCTCTTAAGCCTCTGCATCATTCTACTGAGCCTCTGCATCCCTCTCTTAAGCCTCTGCATCATTTTCTTGAGCCTCTGCATCACTCTCTCGAGTCTTTGCATCACTCTCTTCATCCTCTGCATCCCTCTCTTGAACTCCTGCATCCCTCTCATGAGCCTCTGCATCC
>NC_091210.1:2794121-2823462 GCF_040958095.1 Procambarus clarkii | reverse complement strand
TAATCTGGATATCTACTTGACCAACCCCAAGAAATTTATTCCAGGCACAAAGATGGTGTTCGTTGGTCTTAAGAAGAAGAATGAGCGTGCAGACTTGATTGCTTACCTGGAAACCTCCACCAAGTAGAGCAAGCATTAATATTTTTGTGGTGTCACCACAAAAATAGAATTAGAATTAAGAACTTAGAATTTTTCATTTAAATTCTGCGAAGAGAGAATTAATTGCTCGAATAGTGGCGAAAGACTATGGATCCTTTTATGTAGAAAGGGTAAACCGCGTACTTTTCATAACCCGAAATCCCCATCTCTTTATGGACCTCATTCAAACGGGAGAAAAGGAAGAAATCTGTCGTTTTATTATAGAAGACGAAGGTTTATCATCATCATCATCATCACCACCACCTCCATGTAAAAACACCTACAAGCCAAATAGTTTGCAGGCAATGTGCGTCAATCAATTTGTGAATTCCTTTTTTGATAATAATAGAATGGGATATTGGACCGTGGCCTGCTTACGTAGAACAATCAACACCAACCCAAATATTCCTCATTTTTTAAAACGCCAATTAATCAATGAAGTTCAACGGAATCTAATGATTAGATCATGGGAAAGAGCAGTAGCAGATGAAACAACTACTGAACTTTTATTTCAAACACACCACAGACCCCGAGATGAGATACATTGGCAAATTGGATAGCGATCACTATTCATACATTTTGTATGGTTTAGTGACGGTGATGACCACTGCCATTTAATGAAACTCGTTCACATGTCCAAAACAGTAGTGACATATTTATTGGGATTGTGTAAGAGACACAAAGCACTGTGTAGTATTTTAAGTTATTTTACTGAATTGATTATGTTATAAAATATTTGTTTATTATTCTTATAATAAATAAATCTTGAAGTTAGGAGCAAATGCTAAAAGTATAAATAAAAACCATTGATGAATCTTAATAATGTAATAATGCCAAACCAATTAATTCACATATTTCTTTACATTACAAAGGAAACTTAAGGGGGCGTCTGGTTATTATAATGAAAGTTGTTCAATGTCAACCAATATTATTTTTCTAGTTGTATATGAAAAGTGCTTAAATTGTCCCAAGTTTCAGTACTGCAGCGTAAATAGAAAGGGAGTTTTTTTTTTTTTTTTTTTTTTTTGAACGTTTTTTACACATTTTCAAGTCCACACTTCAGAACACACGTTTCAGATAAAATTATTCTGTGACACTTTTCTGACACATTAGCATATAATAAAGGATTTGGGGATTTAGAATTTCCAAAACATCTTTAGTTTTCCTAATACAAATGTTCAAAGTTCCCCAAAAATTTTTTGCAAATATGGCATGTTTATTGCTATTATAAAATCAATAAATGAACTTAGAGAAAAATGAAAGCCCCCCAATGTAGAGACATGCCCTCCACATATACTGTGTAAGATTCATGTAAATTGAATAAAAAAAGAATGAGTTTTGTAAACGTTTGTGTCAATTGAAAAAAAAACAGAAATGAATAAAGTCTAAGGTTCTAAAATCTGTGGCTGGGGTTGACATCAACCAATTTTCTCCAAAATAGGCATCCTTACAGATAGGCTTACGTACAGTCAGGTGTGTAAGTTTGATGCAAATCGCCCCAAAAAAAATGAAAAAAAAAAATATTTAAAAAAAAAAAAGAAAAAAAAATCCTTTTTTTTTTTTTTTCCTTAAATTTTTTTTCCAATTAAACTAATAATAATATTTGTTTAATATATGCTATTGTGATAGCAAAGAGTTGTAGTTATGATTTCAGTTGACACTTTTGATTGATAATCGATTTTGACCATTTTTGCATAATTTTCACAACTACTTCAATATTTTTTTTCTCCCTTCCTATTTATGCTACAATGCTGAAACTTGGACCAGATGAAACACTTTTCATATAGAACTTGTCAAAAAAGTTTGATTGAAATCGAATGAGTTTTCATTTTTGCATTTTTGGACCCAGATGCCAACCAGACGCCCCCTTAAGTAACTGAATGGACTCTGGCGGAAATCAAGGCCTTTAAAAACGTATTCGTCTTTCGTTTTGTATAGATCCTGTTGATCATTTCATTTACTGACGACGTCATTATACTTGGCTTCAATGCCCCCACCATCATTATTACCCCCTCCTCTCATATTATTTGAGATAACTAAAATTAAGTCAAATGGTATAAAAAGGGGAACTAATCATTATTAAAAGTACAACTTTTCAACAACTATTGTCACTAATTAGAAATTAAATTTTTGTAAGAAGTGTATAAAAGTAATAAAAATTTAGAATTTCACTTAACTATTACATTCATTTGCCCCAAACGAGCACAGTAATAATAAGTATAATGACGTCGTCAGTAAACGAAATGATCAACTATATTTTATTCTTTAGAAAAGAGTATGATGCTGTAAAACTTAAACATATCTTAGTAACCTTTTATTCAAATGATGAACTCCTAGCTACCAAAAAAATTTTGGTATCATGTAATAATGGTAAGTGGTGGCCATTGGGAGTAGAAGAATTTAATTATCCACATAAGATGGATTACAATGACCTATACAAAACGAAAGACGAACACGTTACTTCTATTTTTAAAGGCCTTGATTACCTGGAAACCGAAGGTAGATTACCGAAACCTTCAATAGATTTGAGTAAATATCCCCAATATGAATTAACCACCCATATAACTGTTATTGAGGTGCTAACTAAATTGTCGAGGCTTCAAGATAATGTGGATCATTTACAAAATGTTGCCTTGCGACTAACGGAAGAAGTATGTAACTCTGAAATACAGAAAATGATAACTGAACTGGTTAAATCTACCATCGGCCAGAGTCCAGTCAATCACTTAAGTTCCCTTTCTATTGTAAATAATGATATGTGAATTAATTGGTTGGGCATCATTACATTATAGTATAGTATAAGATTCATCATGTGTAGGGGGGTGAAGGGGGTAGGATTTAGAGTCTTTGATCTAATAGTACATTAACATCTACACGTTATGTCACGGAAAAAAAAAGTAGTCTTTGTTTGTCTATGCCATGGTAAGATAACCTTGAAACAAAGACCATATGTTATTGGGATTTATTTGATTAAATTCTATCACAAATATATAATAAAAAATTCATATGACAATAAATCTTAGCCAATAATTAATTCCCTATTTGTTGCTAGGGCAGATCATTTCGAGAAAGTATTAGAATTGAATATTTAAAGGATTTAAAAAAATATGAACAAAAAAGAGGAACTTTTCATTAATATAGATATCGAACATATAAATAATGAGAAATTTAACACCAAAAAAATTCCTGGATTACATTATTTACCCCTAAGACATAATCTAATAAGATACTTATTTATAGCTTATAAGTTATACAAGTTAATAAATGATAATATTAATGATTCCCACATTAAATTTAATTATCCGCCCAATCTTAGCAGAAGACAGTTAATTTATTGGAAAATTTACGATATGTCAGGATTAACAGCTGATAATAAATTTATCTGGTATGAAAATTTTTTTACACAATTTCACAATCAGGATATTGTAATTGACGAAGATTTTGGGGTATATTCCCCATTTAAAATTGAAGAGGCCAAAATGATAATATATATTAACACTGTGGTAGATTTATGGTTTTTTCTTTTAGATGGGGTAAGAAATGTTGAACAAAGTTTAAGTGAGTATATTATTAGAAATTGTTTAACTTATGAACAAACATTTGAAGTAAACAAAAAATCAATTACAAATATTGATATGTACATTAAAATCGATGAAGTCGTGAGATATGATGAGAATATAATTGAGCATCTTATTAGTAATTATGAAAAAAATAATAATTGGTCAAAACTAAGAAATATATCACTATCTACAGCGTGGGACATGCATTGTGATTTATTAGAACAATTTACTAGTATTATAAATAAAATTAAAAATCCAATAGAAACAATACCAAGAGATGCCAAATTTTATTCTTATCTTTCCCCTGATTATGTAGTAACTAAAATGGTGGCTTACCTCTCACAAAAAAGGGAAAATATTACTATTTGGAAAAATCAGTACCAAAACTACACCATAAAAAAGAATGGCATTATTAAAAAGAGGAGAAATCGGGGGGTGTTGAAAGATCAAGTTGTAGAAAGGGAGGTAGAAGAAGAAGACAAAGATTACATTTGTACAACATAGCAATGATGAAAGATATTTTTAATGGTTATGTCAGTTTGTTCAATCTTCTCCAGATTTTTATTCCGTTACAACTTTCCAATCATAACATCTTGATGACAAAACTAAACCTTTAATAATGAATGATGACAAAACTAAACATTTAATAATGAATAATTCATTCAAATAGATAATCACTTTTGAGCCTAGAATTAGAAAAACAAACTAAAAGTTGTAAAGAAGGATGAGCTTTAGTCAAAAACTAATCTGGTATTAGGGAGACAGGGGAAACCTGGCAAGGATAACCTTGGAAAGGACGTTATATAAAGAGACTCCGACAACTTGGCGGTCCACATTCTAGAACTAACTAAGTACAGTAGTCACAACCAAAAAGTGCAGTATAGGATTTGCCCATTAGAGTCATAAGTCAATTATGAACCAACAACCCCATCTTCATCCTGTAGACGATTGCTTGCTGGAATATTCCAGAACTATATCTGGTTGTAGCAACATAGATCCTATTCGCCTACTAAATATTTGGAACAGCCTCAGGATCGATAACAACCTTCGCCCAATAAATATAACACCGGACACTCTGAACATAATTGACCCAAACCGGTTTCCTATCAACAACCCAACTTTACATTCTCCTGAGACATCCAATCCCCCCCTCCCATTATCTTGTTCACCAATCCAAAGTTCCCCAATTACTCCAGCTGAACTCTGTAACAATCACCTCATCAACTAATGATCTTAACCCACTCTCTAAGAGAACATAGAAAATCGATTAGATCAGCAGAAATAACAAGATCCAACAGTGACAATGATTCATCTGAAGATTCATCTGAAAAATCGTCCAAAAGTGGAGTGGACTCATAGGATGAAAAATCTCCAGATCAAGTAAGTAATTATCAAAAGGTATCAAAGCCGAGGAAGAAAAAAATATTGTTTAAAATAGGTGGTAAAAGAACTGTAAATTATCTGAACATAGCAAAAATCATAGTGTTGATTTTAAACATTACTGGACAATGTTGATGATTTAGTAGTTGGGGTGTTGATAACCGGTGGTGATGATGGTGATGGTGGCTAAAGTCGAGGGGTGCTTGGGATATATATAGCTGAGCGGAAAGGGTTTAAATATTTGGGGGAGAGAGAGAGGTGACATCATATTTTAAAGGATGTGGTAACGTCAGATGATAACAAAACTTGTCCAGAGTATATAAACAGATGACTGTTACAGCTTAACCAGCACTACACAACAAGTCTTTGACTGACTATAAAGCTTATCCATCTTTACAACTGAAGAGTTGCTCACTTGAAACATAAAGTATGTTTTTTTTTTTTTATTTTTTTTTTTTTTATTTAATTTTGTCATTGTTTATTGTTTGAGTCTTTATTTGGTTCATTTGGAAACATAAGGTATATTTTAAAAACTTTTTGTTTAATTTTTTGTATCACTATTTAATTCTTTAGAAAGGATTGTTTTAATAATTCTAGGCTTTTGTTCTGTATCAGACGTTTTTGTTAATTAATTTTATAAATATTTAGGATAACGATTTAACTGATTTAGTTTTTTCGTAGATGAAAGAAGTCTCTCAACATCGCTGTCGTCGTTCACGTCGATCGAAGAATGATAAATATCTTCTACCCCAGAAAATAAAAAGAGAGGATGCCCAGAGGTATGGACAACTTGGTAACAAAAATTGTGGCCCACATATGAACCCCTATAGATGGATGGTTGGTTTTAATACTGAAGAAAAGAAAGGAAGGATCTTAAGGAGCAAACCATGTTCTTATATATGCACCTTATTTATCACATTCGATCCATTTAATCCACATGAAGATGGACTATTAGACTGGGATATTAACATTGAGATAGAACGTAATTTAAATACATCCTGCCTTGAAATTCAATTTGAAGGCAAGGATTCAGAATGTGATTTTGTGGATCTGAGAGGACATTTTGGACTAACTGATCTCAAGGAGATATTTAAAAGAATAATATATATTCTCCCAGAAGTCGAGCTATCCAAAATATTCAAAATAATCCCATCCTTTAAAGATGAAAAGGTTTTAAAGCATACTGAAAAGATTAAAAGTCTTTTCACAATTGAAAAGTATAGGTGTAGATTTTCAAATTTTTTTAGTGTTCTATTCAAACCTGTCATTGTTACTAAATTGGAGTATTTGCTTGGTAAATAACAGTGTATGTAATTTGGTACTAAGTTGGATTTGTGCTGATTGATTGATGAGGTATGGGGGCAAGAGTTGTTTGTCTCCTAATTCATATATCTTATAGGATCTAAGTTGGATATGTGATGACAGGAAAATATTTATTATTTGTTTGTCGAACTTAATTAAGCTTTGTTTGAAATATTTTTTTTTTATATACCACCACTACAAAAGCTCTAAAGTCCTCCATATTATTGTAAAAAAAAAAGAGAGATAATGTTTACTGAAAAATGAGTAGTAGTATTAAGGGGTAAAGTAAAAGTTGTTAAATTTGTTTATAAATTTATTTATGAAATGGTTATAGAAAGAGCTGCAACTGGTCCAAGTTTCAGCATCACACCCTAAACAGAAAAGGAGAAAAAAAATACACAACGAATTTTCAACATTTTCAAATAATTTCAGGGAACACATGTGTCAACAAAAATATTTCTATAACATTCAGATATTAAATTTAGCACATAATAAAGGATTCTATTGATCAGTTTTATCAAAAGAAGTGTTTAGTGCAATAATATAATTATTCAAAGTTACCCTTCCAAAAATATACAATATTTGATGTTTAATCAACAAATGGACTTTGGACTATAATGTCTCAATAGGTTTGTAGAAGCACAAACTCTATAAGGTGTAATTTGCATGTAAATTGATTAATAAATGAAAGCTGAGAAACACCTTGAAGTTGTAAATTACTTACCTGAGTAAAATAAGATCAAAGTAGTCGAGTGTGTCATCGACTGATTTCGTTCATAATTGGCACCCTTGCAGATAGGCATCCATTGAGCAAGGTGTGCAATATCCTGCACATACATATTACCAGACTTCGACTTGTATGACTTACACAAGATGTAGACGGCACTGCCACACCAGCCACAGCAGTAGATGTAGATGGCACTGCCACACCAGATGTAGATGGCACTGTCGTGGCCGTTCCATACACATCGAGGGGTTGAGGATGTGTGAGGAGGGTCGAAGCGGGGTGTGGCTGCTGCGTCATGCCTCTCACAGCTGAGGCGGGGAGGCCGCCTGTATCTTCACTTGATAATAACCTCCCTTGTGCTACAGCGTCTCTCCTTTCCAGCCAACGACGGCGACCGCGTGTCAAATTGGCTACTCTTGCATTCAGACCCTTCCCGTTTATAGGTCATTGTGCGCTAGACGCTACAAAAGCGAGATTCCAGGAGCAAAAATGGAGCGCGCATCAACACCCTCCACTCTCAACAGGACACAACATGTGACTGGTAGCTGGCTGCCTCTCCCACCCCCGCTAGGAGACGGTTGCCATTGAGTGTATATTTGTTGTCATATATACAGAGTTATTTCCGACGTTATTACGGAAAAATTGACGTTTAGAACGTACGACGCAATACTCTTGGCGCGCCACAGCCGCGGGGCACCGGATTCTGCACAATTACACATGGAAATGTACCATAAATACTTTAATTTATATCATAACATTCTCGGGTTTGCGCCAAAGTGTTGCCAGAACGTTGTAGTATTTTTATAAATTTTTCAAAAAGATTCGATTTTTCCGAATTTTTGTGATGATAAGCCCCCTTAAGAAGATGAAAATATTACATAATATATAATTAATGAATAATGAATAGTTCATTCCCTTTTTTGAAAGGAGAGGGAGTATTCCAAAGTGTAATTTATTTTATGTTTGTCGTACAAATTAATTAAATGTTTAAATGGTGGTGAAAGAATATTCATTTTTCTGAAACATATTCTTCATAGACCTCTCTCATTCAAACGAAGGAAAGGGAAACTAAAGTCACTGTTTAATTTTACAAAACAAAACATTTATCTTCATCATCAGCATGTCCCCAAAAAATGACAAGAGCAAGGTAATAGTAGTATACAAGACAAAGAACGCAATGAGTTTGTGATTTAAATTTTTACATTGAACGACAATTACATTATTACAATGTGTACTACAATATTGACCTACCTTATGTTAACTGTGGTTAAGAACTTATTACTGTGTATTTGAAGCTATACAAAAATAATAAAAACATCTCGAGCATAAACATTGATATAAAAATTAAATAATAATTTATATTTATAAGAAATAATGTCCGTCTACGATGACATAACCATGGCACAACTAGCCAGATTAAGAAGACCATGGAGAACTTTTATATCTTCGATTAAATACGACGATGAACTAACAAGAATGATATATCTATATTATGCCGATAGACTTGATATTACTCTGGAATTACATTGCAATGTACCACCACCAATGGTACATCGTGTGAATAAAACATACAGTGTATCAATAACGCCAGTAACTCTTTATTCGATAAAATTTTGGATGGGAACGAATAAAAAAGGGTATCCCGTGGCATCACAATTGCAATTTATAATGCGAGTTATGGTAACTGACAGGAAAACGGGAAAATATTATTATTTGTTTGTAGAACTTATCGCTAACCGCGACGAACGGTGTACAATGTTCTGTAAATTCAATTTAAATAAATCTTCTTTGTATGGCCAAAATGAAAGACTCAAATGCCAAACTCATGTAAATGGATATCGATCCTATGTTAAAGATCCGCTTGTATTTCTGATTTCTGACGATGATACAAGCGTCTAACGAAGAAAGAGAAGCTCTGAAAGAGATGATGAGAGCCGAGGGAATAAGAATCCCTTTATCATCATCATCATCATCATATTCATATAATAAAGTTTGTCAAACTGCAAAAGAGAAGCTTTTGAGATTGAAACGATATTTCAATCAACATTATTACTTTAGGTATATATGATGTTCAACAATATACAGTGGGAATTAACCAGAGATGCTATTGCTTTCGAAGCATGGTTATATGGCCAAGAATGGTCTGAATACGCTCATGAAAAGAGAATTCAACACGAAAAATATTGCTTGTTCAACGACAGAGAGTTTCAACTAACAAAGTTGCACATAAAACCCAGTTTTAAGTTGTTTTTTAGAAGGTTCGTGCATATGTATGACTGTGGGAAAATTGGTTACACCATACTTTGGAATAAGGACACTACTACCACATATCGGGTATTTAGCGATTGTGAGGAAGAATACTCTGAAATTTTTTGTGGTACTGATCATTTATTAAATCACATCGACAGAGTGTATCATGTGAATCAATTTGGTAACTGGTGGCATGATGATGGTGATGGAAGAAACATGGAACCATGTGTGAATTCATATGGTGAACTAATTGCACGCATGCATGTGAAAAATTATGGAAAAATTTATTTCGAAATGATCATAGTAACTTATAGCACCCCATTTGACGTACTATCTGAATGTATTCTTTTTCTAACCCGAGATCTCAAACTCTTTGTGGATATTATTCAAACGGGGAACAAGGATGAAATTTATAGTTTTATCGTTCGAGACGAGGGTTTATCATCATCTCCGCACAAATATGACAATCGTTTACGAGCTATATGTACTCGGGCAGTTACAAGTTATTTTTTGGATGTTAGAACAACAGAATGGGGTTGGACAGCGGCCACTCTGTGCGAAGAAATGGTTTCCACCCTCCAGATCCCGGATTCCTTTAAATATCAATTTATCGATGATGAACTTAAATGGAGTCTAATGGTTAGTTCCTGGAAGAGAGCCGTGGAAGATTTGACATTAGATGATAATATAGCTGAACGGAGCAAGCCTGCATTTATGGCTAAATCACAAAAACTGGATAAATTGATAGATGAAAAAATAGCCGTCACACTGGAGTACTTGAGCCAGCAGGGATGTCTTGATGAGTTGGATATATATACATTATTTTATGCTTCTTTAGTAAAAGATCCTATTATAAACTTGGATTATGCTTCTTTGGCCGAGAAGTGGTAAAGAAAAAGATGATTTGAGTTGGAGTAAATTATCTTCTGTATAATTCAATCATAATATGGGGAACCATTAAAGAACAATAAATGAGGGTGCTGGGACATCTTCCCGCTCTCACAGTAGGGAAGGAGGGGAGGGGGGGGCATCTTCCCGCTCTCACAGTAGGGAAGGAGGGGAAGGGGGGGGGGCATCTTCCCGCTCTCTCAGTAGGGAGGTGAAACATGGGTATGGGTGTACTCCTGTCCGTGGTGGTTCCCTATTTACTACCGGGTGAACAGGAGCACCAGGGTGAAGGAAAATGACCATTTGTTTCTGCTTTTTTTTCTGGGGATCAAACCCGGGCCCTTAGGACTACCACCCTAGAGCGCTGTCCACTCAGCCGCCAGGCCCTGTGTACTCGCCTAATTTCGCTTGCCTTATGGGGGTTGAGCTCTGACTCTTTGGTCCCGCCTCTCAACTGTCAATCAACTGGTGTACAGATTCCTGAGCCTATTGGGCTCTATCATATCTACATTTGAAACTGTGTATGGAGTCAGCCTCCACCACACCACTGCCTAGTGCATTCCATCCGTTAACTACTGACATTAAAAAAGTTCTTTCTAACGTCCCTGTGGCTCATGTGGGTACTCAATACCCACCTGTGTTCCCTTGTGTGTGTACCACCCATGTTAAATAATTCATCCTTTTCTACCTTATCAATTCCCCGTGTGCGGTAGACACGCTTTGCCCGCAGATAGTATCAGTTAAGCCTTTCCAGGAGTAAAGAGATTGAAAAGCTTGCAAGCCCTTTTACCGGGAGAAGCCAACGTGTTTTGCTCGAGTGTTCGTGTCTTGAGGAAACACGGTCGCGTCGCCGTCTGGTTGATTATGCTTGAGGAAGGCAGGTATCAAGCAGGAGAGAAGGAAGGAGGTGGGTAGGTGGGGAGGTGTTAGGGGTGAGGTAATGTGCAGTATCTCCCTCCTTGCCTTCTACTCTCATCCCTCCCAGCCTATGTAGAAAAAAATCACTCAACCAACGTTACCAGGTTTTTGTAACATACACACATTGAGGAGCATTGGCCAACTCAATTCATACATTTTGTATGGTTTAGTGACGCTGACGACCACTGCTATTTAATGAAACTCGTTCACGTGTCTAAAACAGTGGTGACATATTTATTGGGATTGTGTAAGAGACACAAAGCACTGTGTAGTATTTTAAACTATTTTACTGAATTGATTATGTTATAAAATACTTGTTTATTATTCTTATAATAAATAAATCTTGAAGTTGGGAGCAAATGCTAAAAGTATAAATAAAAACCATTGATGAATCTTAGTAATGTAATAATGCTCAACCAATTAATTCACATATTTCTTTACATTAGAAAGGGAACTTAAGTGACTGACTGGACTCTGGCCAATGGTAGATTTAACCAGTTCAGTTATCATTTTCTGCACTTCAGAGTTACCTACTTCTTCCATTAATCACAAGGTAACATTTTGTAAATGATCCACAATATCTTTAGTTAGCACCTTAATAACAGTTATATGGGTAGTTAATTTATATTGGGGATATTTGTATATTAATTTTATTTAACAGTTCTAAAGTTATATATATAGAAATAGAAATTTAGTAGCCACACTCCTACTAACATTCGGAATATTCAGCTGCACAAAGCTTTTAAAAAAACATTTTATCAATGTTTCCCTTTAAATCTCTTTCATCTTCGATTACATCAAGTTCCCAAATAGAAAAATATTTAGACAAAGATAATTCTTATCTTTTAAATATTACTTTAGAACCATGTATAATTAAATTAAAGCCATTTCTTAAACGCAATATTGTAATTGTAAATGTTTATGCTATAAAAATATGGATGGGATCTACTCGAAAAAGATATCCTGCGGCATCCTAATTACAATTTATACTGCGAGTCGTAGTTAAGGAGCATCAAAGATATTGTTCTTATATGTTTGTGGAACTCTTCTCTAACATTGACCAAAGAAGCATCATGTTCTGTGGACATAGTTTTAAGTACCTCGATCATTACTTAAAATGGTCTATCACGGGATATAGGTCCTACGCCAAAGATCCTTCCATATTTCTGATGATGATACAAGCTTCCAATCAGGAACGAGAAGCTTTGAGAGAGATAATGATAGCAGACGGAATATCGGTTCCATCGCGATGTAGCAAAGTTGATCAGGGTGCGCTGAAAAGGGTTATGTCCCTCAAACAATATTTGAATAGGCATTATTATTTTAGGTACATGATGTTTAAAAATATACGTTGGGAATTAACTCGAGATTTGAAAGCTTACGATGCATGGTTGAAAAATACAAAATGGCTTACCTGCATTGATGACAGGATGAAACAACATAGACCCTATTGTTTACATAAAAAATTTGGTTGTAACGACCCTCGTGAAGATATAATTTATAGGGACCCCAACTATAAAATTAGATCTCATTTGGGGGTACCCGAATATT
This sequence comes from Procambarus clarkii, assembly GCF_040958095.1. Lineage (NCBI taxonomy): Eukaryota > Metazoa > Arthropoda > Malacostraca > Decapoda > Cambaridae > Procambarus > Procambarus clarkii. Next base: position 2,810,748 of record NC_091210.1, on the reverse strand, counting down.
GTGATAAATGGCCTAAAAATTATACATTTCGGGTTTTCAGTGATGGTGATAAAAAGTGTGATGATATATGTTGTATTAACATAGGAAAGCTTGACAGAATTTATCATTTAAATTCTGCGAAGAGAGAATTAATTGCTCGAATAGTGGCGAAAGACTATGGATCCTTTTATGTAGAAAGGGTAAACCGCGTACTTTTCATAACCCGAAATCCCCATCTCTTTATGGACCTCATTCAAACGGGAGAAAAGGAAGAAATCTGTCGTTTTATTATAGAAGACGAAGGTTTATCATCATCATCATCATCACCACCTCCATGTAAAAACACCTACAAGCCAAATAGTTTGAAGGCAATGTGCGTCAATCAATTTGTGAATTCCTTTTTGGATATTAATAGAATGGGATATTGGACCGTGGCCTGCTTACGTAGAACAATCAACACCAACCCTAATATTCCTCATTTTTTAAAACGCCAAATAATCAATGAAGTTCAACGGAATCTAATGATTAGATCATGGGAAAGAGCAGTAGCAGATGAAACAACTACTGAACTTTTATTTCAGACACACTACAGAGCCCGAGATGAGATGCACTATCTTTAGTTAGCACCTTAATAACAGTTATATGGGTAGTTAATTTATATTGGGGATATTTAGCCAAATTTACCTATTTTTTTTTTTTACATGATTCATGCTGTTATTGACTAATTTATATTATTAATACATGTATATTAATTTTATTTAACAGTTCTAAAGTTATATATATAGAAATAGAAATTTAGTAGCCACACTCCTACTAACATTCGGAATATTCAGCTGCACAAAGCTTTTAAAAAAACATTTTATCAATGTTTCCCTTTAAATCTTTTTCATCTTCGATTACATCAAGTTCCCAAATAGAACAATATTTAGACAAAGGTAATTCTTATCTTTTAAATATTACTTTAGAACCATGTATAATTAAATTAAAGCCATTTCTTAGACACAATATTGTAATTGTAAATGTTTATGCTATAAAAATATGGATGGGATCTACTCAAGAAGGATATCCTGCAGCATCCCAATTACAATTTATACTGCGAGTCTTAGTTAAGGAGCATGAAAGATATTGTTCTTATATGTTTGTGGAACTCTTCTCTAACATTGACCAAAGAAGCATCATGTTCTGTGGACAGAATTTCAAGGACCCCTGTCATTATGACTTAAAATTGCCTATCACGGGATATAGGTCCTACGCCAAAGATCCTTCCATATTTCTTATGATGATACAAGCTTCCAATCAGGAACGAGAAGCTCTGAGAGAGATGATGATAGCAGACGGAATATCGATTCCATCGCCATGTAGCAAAGTTGATCAGGGTGCGCTGAAAAGGGTTATGTCCCGCAACCAATATTTGAATAGGCATTATTATTTTAGGTACATGATGTTTAAAAATATACGTTGGGAATTAACTCGAGATTTGAGAGCTTACGAAGCATGGTTGAAAAATACAAAATGGCTTACCTGCATTGATGACAGGATGAAACAACATAGACCCTATTGTTTACATAAAAAATTTGGTTGTAACGACCCTCGTGAAGATATAATTTATAGGGACCCCAACTATGAACGTCAATGTAATTCTTTTTTTTTTTACCCAAATATTGTGATAAATGGTCTAAAAATTATACATTTCGGGTTTTCAGTGATGGTGATGAAAAGTGTGATGATATATGTTGTATTAGGCTACGAAATCTTGACCGAATTTATCATTTAAATTCGGCGAAGAGCGAATTAATTGCTCGAATAGTGGTGAAAGAATACGGATCATTTTATGTAGAAATGGTATACCACGTACTTTTCATAACCCGAAATCCCCATCTCTTTATGGACATCATTCAAACGGGAGAAAAGGAAGAAATCTGTCGTTTCATTATAGAAGACGAAGGTTTATCATCATCATCATCACCACCACCTCCAAATAGTTTGCAGGCAATGTGTGTCAATCAATTTGTGAATTCCTTTTTGGATATTAATAATTGGACCGTGGCCTGCTTACGTACAGCAATCAACACCATTCGTAATATTCATTCTTTTTTAAAACGCCAATTAATCAACGAAGTTCAACGGAATCTAATGATTAGATCGTGGGAAAGAGCAGTGGCAGAAGAACCAACTATTGGACTTTTATTTTACTGAATTGATTATGTTATAAAATATATATGTTTATTATTATTCTAATAAATAAATCTAAAGTTGGAACCAAATGCTAAAAGTATAAATAAAAACCATTGATGAATCTTAATAATGTAATAATGCCCAATCAATTAATTCACATATCATTCTTTACATTAGATAGGGGACTTAAGTGACTGACTGGACTCTGGCCGATGATAGATTTAACCAGTTCAGTTATCATTTTCTGTATTTCAGAGTTTTACGTACTTCTTCCGTTAGTCGCAAGGCAACATTTTGTAAATGATCCACACTATCTTGAAGCCTCGATAATTTAGTTAGCAACTCAATACCAGTTATAAGGGTGGTTAATTCATATTTGGGATATTTAGCAAAATCTATTGAAGGTTTCGGTAATCTACCTTTGGTTTCCAGGTAATTAAGACCTATAAAAATATCTGTAACGAATTCGTGGTTCATTGTGTATTGATCCATGTAATCCATCCTATCTGGATAATTAAATTCGTCTAATCCATATGGCCACTTATCACCATTATTACATGATGCCACTATTTTTTTGGTTGCTATGAGATCATCAGTTGAATAAAAGGTTACTAAAATCTTTCTAAGTTTTGTATTATCATACTTTTTTCTAAAGAATAAAATAAAGTTGATCATTTCATTTACTGATGACATCATTATGTATTCGTTTTTGGTAAATGAATGGAATAGTTAAGTGAAATTCGAAATTTTTATTACTTATATACTTCTGGCCAAAATTTAATTTCTAATTAGCGACAATAGTTGCTGAAAACTTGTACTTTTGATAATGATTAGTTCCCCTTATTTATACCCTTCGACTACTAAAAAGTAGATATATTATAAATACCTTAGGATTGGGATTATCTAATTGTGTTTCTTCTTCTTCTTCTTCTTCTTCTTCTCCTTTGGCTGCACTGCTACAACATGTCTCTAGGAACTGATTAAATTCATATGTGGAAGTTGTATATTGTAAGGCCAGATTCATCAAATAGGCCAGGTGTTTTTCTTTGAAAAATTGTTTTGATTGAATTACAGTGTTATACTACCAACCATATATTATACCACTATATAAATGATAATATTGGTTTCCATTATTAATTTCTACCGGAAATTCAGTAGTTGTTTCATCTGCTACTGCTCTTTCCCAAGATCTAATCATTAGATTCCGTTGAACTTCGTTGATTATTTGGCGTTTAAAAAAATGAGGAATATTAGGGTTGGTGTATATTGCTCTACGTAAGCAGGCCACGGTCCAATATCCCATTCTATTAATATCCAAAAAGGAATTCACAAATTGATTGACGCACATTGCCTGCAAACTATTTGGGTTGTAGGTGTTTTTACATGGAGGTGGTGGTGATGATGATGATGATGATGATAAACCTTCGTCTTCTATAATAAAACGACAGATTTCTTCCTTTTCTCCCGTTTGAATGAGGTCCATAAAGAGATGGGGATTTCGGGTTATGAAAAGTACGCCTTTTACCTTTTCTACATAAAATGATCCGTATTCTTTCACCACTATTCGAGCAATTAATTCACTCTTCACCGAATTTAAATGATAAATTCGGTCAAGGTTTCCTAGCCTAATACAACATATATCATCACACTTTTTATCACCATCACTGAAAACCCGAAAAATAGAATCTCTATCCCGCCAGTCATTACAATATTTGGGTACCCCCAAATGAGATCTGATTTCATAGTTGGGGTCCCTATAAATTATATCTTGACGAGGCTCGTTATAAAAAGATCCATCATGTAAACAATAGGGTTTATGTTGTTTCATCCTGCGATAAACGTAGTTAAGCCATTTTTTATTTTTCAACCATGCTTCGTAATCTCTCACATCTCGGGTTAATTCCCAACGTATATTTTTAAACATCATATACCTAAAATAATAATGCCGATTCAAATATTGTTTGATGGACATAAGCCTTTTCACCGCAGCCTGATCAACTTTACAAAATGAAGATGGAATCGATATTCCGTCTGCTATCATCATCTCTCTCAGAGCTTCTCGTTCCTGATTGGAAGCTTGTATCATCATTAGAAATATGGAAGGATCTTTGGCGTAGGACCTATATCCCGCGATAGGCACTATTAAGTAATCCGGATCATGGGGATACTTGAAATTATGTTCACAGAACATGATGCTTCTTTGGTCAATGTTAGAGAAGATTTCCAAAAACCTATAGGAATAATAAAATTTTCCATCCTCCTTATTTGCGACTCGCAGTATAAATTGTAATTGGGATGCCGCAGGATATCCTTCTTGAGTAGATCCCATCCATATTTTTATAGCATAAACATTTACAATTTGGGGTTTAAATGGTATTAGATTTATAAATGGTTCTAAAATAATATCTATACCATATGAACCATATTTCATGATATATTTCATTATTTGGGAATATGATGTAATCGAAGATGTAAAAGATTTCAAGGGAAATATGGATACCATGGTTTTAAAAGCTTTGTGCAACTGAATATTCCGAATGTTAGTAGGAGTGTGGTTACTAAATTTATATTTCTATTCATATAACTTTAGAACTGTTAAATAAAATTAATATACACATATTAATAATATAAATTAGTATACAATGATATTCTTCAATTGGTCAATAATAGCATGAATCATGTGAAAAAAAAATAAGGTAAAAATGTTTGCTGATCAACTGCCGTTTTAGCAAAGAAAGTGGGTCGGTCAGTAATTGGTCGATTAAAAATGACTTGACCCATTGTTTATATTGAGATGGGGGGGGGGGGGAGGGAAGGAAGGTGATGACATAGGGTGCTGTCAATTGATACATATCAGTGTCAGTTGAACTTGTCCGGTATGGAGGCAGCACCTGCAATTTCTTCTCCAGGATCGTTGAAGAAGAACCACCACCACTACCTTCATCATCAACTCCTCCTTTCCCTTAACTTATGGGCTGCAGAAAGTTAATGAAATTCGGAGAGAAAGAGAGAGAGAGAGAGAGAGAGAGACGAAGAAGTTAGGCAAAAAAAAGTGAATTTAAAGGTTAGCATATTTATAATATATCTACTATTTAACAGTGGTGGTCCACTGGAACATCTGCGTAAACTAAGTGAATCCCGTCACCCCTACTATCATCATTTTTGTTTCCAGACGAAGATAAAAAAATTTGAAGTGGCTGCTGCCTCAACTTCAGTGCCTCTGCCGTCACTACTATCACCATCATAAACCCCTCTCCCCCCACCTTCGTTTTATCCCCAAGACTGACACTACAAGATGAAGTAGTTGCCACATAGAACCCCACTTTCTCTTAATCAATCACCACCAACGCCTATTAAGGAACCCATATCAGTGGAGGTGTGTGAGAAAATTGAGCTACAGAGGCAACCAAAAAACCTATATCCAGATTCAACCATTACTTTGGTTTGTGTACACCTACAACTATTGTCGCTAATTAGAAATTAAATTTTGGCCAGAAGTATATAAGTAATAAAAATTTCAAATTTCACTTAACTATTCCATTCATTTACCAAAAACGAATACATAATGACGACGTCAGTAAATGAAATGATCAACTTTATTTTATTCTTTAGAAAAAAGTATGATACTACAAAACTTAAAAATATTTTAGTAACCTTTTATTCAAATGATGAACTCCTAGCAACCAAAAAAATAGTGGCATCATGTAATAATGGTGATGAGTGGCCATATGAATTAGACGAATTTAATTATCCAGATATGATGGATTACAAAGATCAATACAAAACGAAAGACAAACACATTACTTGTATTTTAAAAGGTCTTGATTACCTGGAAACCAAAGGTAGATTACCGAAACCTTCAATAGATTTTGCTAAATATCCCAAATATGAATTAACCACCCATATAACTGGTATTGAGGTGCTAACTAAATTGTCGAGGCTTCAAGATAATGTGGATCATTTACAAAATGTTGCCTTGCGACTAACGGAAGAAGTACGTAACTCTGAAATACAGAAAATGATAACTGAACTGGTTAAATCTATCATCGGCCAGAGTCCAGTCAGTCACTTAAGTTCCCTATCTAATGTAAAGATTGATATGTGAATTAATTAATTGGTCATTATTACATTATTAAGATTCATCAATGTTTTTTTTAGCATTTGCTCCCATCCAATATCCCATTCTAGTAGTATCCAAAAAGGAATTCACAAATTGATTGACGCACATTGCCTGCAAACTATTTGGGTTGTAGGTGTTTTTACATGGTGATGGTGGTGGTGGTGGTGGTGATGATAAACCTTTTGTATATAAAATAATCCATATTCTTTTTGCCACTATTCGAGCAATTAATTCGCTCTTCGTCGAATTTAAATGATAAATGGGAACTCATAAATTTACGTAGGGGGATGGGTCAGCTGGACTTCTCTTTGTGCAGTTTCTTTTACTAAAAACACTACATTTTCGCTGGGAATCGGCATATTGTCTTATAAGGCGGTGCTAATTAGAAATAAAATTTGGGCAAGAAGTGTATATAAGTAATAAAAATTTAGAATTTCACTTAACTATTCCATTCATTTACCAAAAACGAATACATAATGACGTCGTCAGTAAATGAAATGATCAACTATATTTTATTCTTTAGAAAAAAGTATGATACTGCAAAACTTAAAATTATTTTAGTGACCTTTTATTCAAATGATGATCTCAAAACTACCAAAAAAATAGTGAAATCATGTAATAATGATGACAAGTGGCCATATGAATTAGACGAATTTAATTATCCAGATATGATGGATTACAAGGATCAATACAAAACGAAAGACAAACACATTACTTGTATTTTTAAAGGCCTTGATTACCTGGAAACCAAAGGTAGATTACCGAAACCTTCAATCGATTTGGCTAAATATCCCCAATATGAATTAACCACCAATATAACTGGTATTGAGGTGCTAACTAAATTATCGAGGCTTCAAGATAGTGTGGATCATTTACAAGATGTTGCCTTGCGACTAACGGAAGAAGTACGTAACTCTGAAGTGGAGAAAATGATAACTGAACTGGTTAAATCTACCATCGGCCAGAGTCCAGTCAGTCACTTAAGTTCCCTTTCTAATGTAAAGATTGATATGTGAATTAATTGATTGGGCATTATTACATTATTAAGATTCATCAATGTTTTTTCATTATTTAATCCCAACTTTAGATTTATTTATTATAAGAATAATAAACAAATATTTTCAATTCAGTAAAAAACTTTTTCATTGAATCTGTTCTTAAAAAAATAAAAGTTCAGTAGTTGTTTCATCTGCTACTGCTCTTTCCCATGATCTAATCATTAGATTCCGTTGAACTTCGTTGATTAATTGGTGTTTAAATAAATGAGGAATATTAGGGTTGGTGTTGATTGCTCTACGTAAGCAGGCCACGATCCAATATCCCATTCTATTAATATCCAAAAAGGAATTCACAAATTGATTGACGCACATTGCCTGCAAACTATTTGGGTTGTAGGTGTTTTTACATGGAGGTGGTGGTGATGATGATGATGATGATGATAAACCTTCGTCTTCTATAATAAAACGACAGATTTCTTCCTTTTCTCCCGTTTGAATGAGGTCCATAAAGAGATGGGGATTTCGGGTTATGAAAAGTACGCCTTTTACCTTTTCTACATAAAATGATCCGTATTCTTTCACCACTATTCGAGCAATTAATTCACTCTTCACCGAATTTAAATGATAAATTCGGTCAAGGTTTCGTAGCGTAATACAACATATATCATCACACTTTTCATCACCATCACTGAAAACCCGATATGTATAAATTGTAGACCATATATTAAAAATTCCATCTTGAGGCACGCCATGAAAATATTCATCATATAAACAATAGGGTCTATGTTGAATCATCCTGTGATTAACGTAGTTAAGCCATTTTTTATTTTTCAACCATGCTTCGTAATCTCTCACATCTCGGGTTAATTCCCAACGTATATTTTTAAACATCATGTACCTAAAATAATAATGCCGATTCAAATATTGTTTGAGGGACATAACCCTTTTCAGCGCACCCTGATCAACTTTACAAAATGACGATGGAATCGATATTCCGTCTGCTATCATCATCTCTCTCAGAGCTTCTCGTTCCTGATTGGAAGCTTGTATCATCATCAGAAATATGGAAGGATCTTTGGCGTAGGACCTATATCCCGCGATAGGCAATTTTAAATAATCCGGATCATGTGAATACTTGAAATTATGTTCACAGAACATGCTGGTTCTTTGGTCAATGTTAAAGAAGAGTTCCACAAACATATAAGAACAATAATTTTCATCCTCCCTAACTACGACTCGCAGTATAAATTGTAATTGGGATGCCGCAGGATATCCTTCTTGAGTAGATCCCATCCATATTTTTATAGCATAAACATTTACAATTACAATTTCTTGTGGCTTTAGTCTTAATTTAATTATACATGGTTCTAAAGTAATATCTACACCATACGAACATGATTGGTCTAAATATTTTTCTATTTGGGAACTTGATGTAATCAAAGATGTAAAAGATTTAAAGGGAAATATGGATACCATGGTTTTAAAAAGTTTGTGCAGCTGAATATTCCAAATGTTAGTAGGAATGTGGCTACTAAATTTCTATTTCTATATAATATATATAACCTTGGAATTGTTAAATGAAATTAAAAAAAAAAATGAGGTAAAAATGTTAACTGATCAACTATTTGTGAGTACATTCAAGCAAAAAAAAAACCTTTATGTGCAATGAGTAAGAAAAAAAAATAAGTACAGATTCAATGAAAACAAAGTTTTCAGTAACTATTGTCACAAATTAATTAGCAAGAAGTATAAAAGTAATAAAAATTTAGAATTTCACTAACTATCCATCCATTCAACCAAAAAGGAGAACACATAAATTTACGTAGGGGGATGGGTCAGCTGGACTTCTCTTTGTGCAGTTTCTTTTACGAAAAACACTACATTTTCGCTGGGAATCGGCATATTGTCTTATAAGGCGGTGCTAATTAGAAATAAAATTTGGGCAAGAAGTGTATATAAGTAATAAAAATTTAGAATTTCACTTAACTATTCCATTCATTTACCAAAAACGAATACATAATGACGTCGTCAGTAAATGAAATGATCAACTATATTTTATTCTTTAGAAAAAAGTATGATACTGCAAAACTTAAAAATATTTTAGTGACATTTTATTCAAATGATGATCTCAAAACTACCAACAAAATAGTGAAATCATGTAATAATGGTGACGAGTGGCCAAAGTGGCCATTGGGATATGAAGAATTAGACGACTTTAATTATCCAGATATGGATCGTCACTATAAATACAAAACGAAAGAGAAACACATTACTTGTATTTTAAAAGGTCTTGATTACCTGGAAACCAAAGGTAGATTACCGAAACCTTCAATAGATTTGAGTAAATATCCCCAATATGAATTAACCACTCATATAACTGTTATTGAGGTGCTAACTAAATTGTCGAGGCTTCAAGATAGTGTGGATCATTTACAAAATGTTGCCTTGCGACTAACGGAAGAAGTACGTAACTCTGAAATACACAAAATGATAACTGAACTGGTTAAATCTACCATCGGCCAGAGTCCAGTCAGTCACTTAAGTTCCCTTTCTAATGTAAAGAATGATATGTGAATTAATTGGTTGGGCATTATTACATTATTAAGATTCATCAATGTTTTTTCATTATTTGCTCCCAACTTTAGATTTATAAGTGTTCAAGCACCATATCTCTCCACTTGCTACTGATTTCTAGTACAAACAAATATTAAGGCCATTATTAATCTGTACATCGTCCCCATTTGACATTTTTATCTAAATATCTTCCTACATTCAATGGACAACATCTTACTTTACAGTGACCATGTGATACACAAACAAACAATCGTTAGTTTGCATTCTTGGCCAAAAAACCAGTATAATGTTTTGCATAATAGGCCAAAATGTTTTCACTTAGCCAGAAACAACAGAGTCCTTGCTAACTTAGTTAAGTAAGACGAGAGCCCTGCATAGTAGGCCAAGAAGTGAGTTCAGGCTATTAGGTACGACATATATATATATATATATATATATATATATATATATATATATATATATATATATATATATATATATATATATATATATATATATATATATATGTCGTACCTAGTAGCCAGAACTCACTTTTTGGCCTACTATTCAAGGCCCGATTTGCCTAATAAGCCAAGTTTTCCTGAATTAATATATTTTTTCTAATTTTTTTCTTATGAAATGATAAAGCTACCCATTTCATTATGTATGAGGTCAATATTTTTTTATTGGAGTTAAAATTAACGTAGATATATAACCGAACCTAACCAACCCTACCTAACCTAACCTAACCTATCTTCATAGGTTAGGTTTGGTTAGGTAGCCGAAAAAGTTAGGTTAGGTTAGGTTAGGTAGGTTAGGTAGTCGAAAAACAAATAATTCATGAAAACTTGGCTTATTAGGCAAATCGGGCCTTGCATAGTAGGCTGAGAAGTGCGTTCTGGCTACTAGGTACGACATATATATATATATATATATATATATATATATATATATATATATATATATATATATATATATATATATATATGTCGTACCTAGTAGCCAGAACGCACTTCTCAGCCTACTATGCAAGGCCCAATTTGCCTAATAAGCCAAGTTTTCCTGAATTAATATATTTTCTCAATTTCTTTTCTTATGAAATGATAAAGCTACCCTATTTCATTATGTATGAGGTCAATTTTTTGTATTGGAGTTCAAATTAACGTAGATATATGACCGAACCTAACCAACCATACCTAACCTAACCTAACCTATCTTTATAGGTTAGATTAGGTTAGGTAGCCGAAAAAGTTTGGTTAGGTTAGGTTAGGTAGGTTAGGTAGTCGAAAAACAACTAATTCATGAAAACTTGGCTTATTAGGCAAATCGGGCCTTGCATAGTAGGCTGAGAAGTGCGTTCTGGCTACTAGGTACGACATATATATATATATATATATATATATATATATATATATATATATATATATATATATATATATATATATATATATATGTCGTACCTAGTAGCCAGAACGCACTTCTCAGTCTACTATGCAAGGCCCGATTTGCCTAATAAGTCAAGTTTTCATGAATTAATGTTTTTTTCGACTACCTAACCTAGCTAACCTAACCTAACCTAACTTTTTCGTCTACCTAACCTAACGTAACCTATAAAGATAGGTTAGGTTAGGTTAGGTAGGGTTGGTTAGGTTCAGTCATATATCTACGTCAATTTTAACTCCAATAAAAAAAAATTGACCTCATACATAATGAAATGGGTAGCTTTATCATTTCATAAGAAAACAATTAGAGAAAATATATTAATTCAGGAAAACTTGGCTTATTAGGCAAATCGGGCCTTGCATATTATGCCGAGTACGACGTTCTGGCTACTAGGTACAACATATATATATATATATATATATATATATATATATATATATATATATATATATATATATATATATATATGTCGTACCTAGTAGCCAGAACTCACTTCTCAGCCTACTATGCAAGGCCCGATTTGCCTAATAAGCCAAGTTTTCATGAATTAATTGTTTTTCGGCTACCTAACCTACCTAACCTAACCTAACCTAACTTTTTCGGCTACCTAACCAAACCTAACCTATAAAGATAGGTTACGTTAGGTTAGGTAGGGTTGGTTAGGTTCGGTCATATATCTACGTTAATTGTTACTCTAATAAAAAAAAATTGACCTCATACATAATGAAATAGGTAGCTTTATCATTTCATAAGAAAAAAATTAGAGAAAATATATTAATTCAGGAAAACTTGGCTTATTAGGCAAACCGGGCCTTGCATATTAGGCCGAGAAGTGCATTCTGGCTATTAGGTACGACATATATATAAATATATATATATATATATATATATATATATATATATATATATATATATATTTATATATATATATATATATATATATATATATATATATATATATATATATATATTTATATATATATATATATATATATATATATATATATATATATATATATATATATATATATATATGTATATATATATACTTATATGTATACATATATTATTAAATATGACCGAAAAAGTAAGATTAATAATTCTAACACGAATTTTCTCAATCTTTCGTACATTTCTTTTCACTGTTGGAGGTAATTCAAAAATCAATTCTCCAAAATTCATTTTTATTTCTACTCTGACGCGACACGAGCGCGTTTCGTAAAACTTATTACATTTTCAAAGACTTTAGTTTACAAATACACAACTGAATAGAACTTACGCATCTCCGATTTTGTTTATATCTACATTTGAGTGAGGTGGATGGGGTGAGGTGGCATTAATAGGGTATTAATTTCATGAACATGTTGATGAAATCACTTACGAAAGTAAGTATATATATATATATATATATATATATATATATATATATATATATATATATATATATATATATATATATATATATATATACTTAGATGTATATATATATATGTCGTACCTAGTAGCCAGAACGCACTTCTCAGCCTATTATGCAAGGCCCGATTTGCCTAATAAGCCAAGTTTTCCTGAATTAATATATTTTCTAAAAAATTTTCTTATGAAATGATAAAGCTACCCATTTCATTATGTATGAGGTCACTTTTTTATTATTGGAGTTAAAATTAACGTAGATATATGACTGAACCTAACTAACCCTACCTAACCTAACCTAACCTAACCTATCTTTATTGGTTAGGTTAGGTTAGGTAGCCGAAAAAATTAAGTTAGGTTAGGTTAGGTTGTCGAAAAACAATTAATTCATGAAAACTTGGGTTAATAGGCAAATCGGGCCTTGCATAGTAGGCTGGTAAGTGCGTTTTGGCTACTAGGTACGACATATATATATATATATATATATATATATATATATATATATATATATATATATATATATATATATATATATATATATATATATATATATATATATATATATATATATATATACATATACATATATACATATACATATATATATATATGCTTCGGCTGTGAGTGTTGGTCCTAGGCCTCTTGGAACAGCATTGTGTGGAATTTATTGTTGCGGGGCTGAGGTTTGAGAAGCGCCATTTCCTAGGGCCCCGGATGGGGTTCCGGATGGCAAGGGAGTCTGTGAGAGCTTTGAGTAAAGTCCCGTGTGGGATTGTTGTAGGAAGGGTGGACATAGGTGTTTGCCAGATTGTCGGGGTGGAGGGGCCGGGGTTGTTCTGGGAGTTTGGAGTCTCCTGGGCGTTGGTTGAGGCCTGGGGGCGAGGAGCACTAGGGTTGGGGTTGTTGGGTTGTGCTTGGGCCTGGCCGGCGGTTGTTGTGATGTTAGGAGTCAAGTAGGCAAGCGAGTCCTCGGACATATGGACAGGGGGCAGGCCATTGTCTTTCCTAAGTGAGTTCCAGAAACCTAGGAGCTTCACTGGGTTGTCTGGAAATTGGGTTTGTGCAAATGTTAGGAGTTCGGCCCCTAAGCTGGACTTAGGATCGGGGTTTGGTGCAAGAGAGTTAGGTGTTGAGGCCTGTTGTGTATGGTTCTGGGTTCGCTCTGGTATAACCGTGGGGTTATGGGGATGTTGGGTGCTTTGGTGTCCCCCTTGGGCGACCGACTGGGCCTGTTGTTGGTTAGGGGTGCCCCAGGCATTTACCGGTGGAGGAGGGGCAGGAATGGTAATAGTTGCTTGTTGACGGGCTGCTGTCGCCGTTTCTTGCAATTGCTTGATTGCATCTTGTCTACGAGGACATAGATGCGAGATTGCAATGTGTGCACCATTGCATAGAGCACATTTGGGTGTTGGGCATGTGCATTTCCTGTAGCTGTGTTCCCCTGTGCACCTGCTGCACTTGGGGTTCCATTGTTGCATGCATTGGAATAGTGGTCATACTGAAAGCATTTGAAGCATTGCTTGAGCTTGTAAAACCTCTGTGGGTTGATTTTGTCAGGTTCAGCCATGATGCCATATGCAGAAAGGCCTTGGGTGCAGACTTGCGTTGCTTGCTCCGGTGAAGCCAGAGTAAGTTTCAGTACTTGGTTGTTGCGTTGGGTTGTGAATCTGTGGGCATGAAGTATTTTAACATCCCTGTTTTTTTTCTCTATTTCTTCAATTATTTTTTCAACTGAGTGATCCATGATGATGTCATGGATCCTATGTACAAAGATGGTGCGTTGGGCTTGGAATTCGGCAGGAGGGTAGACAGTGATCTTCTTCTCCTTTAGTTTGTTCATGGTGTCGGACGAAAGGAGGTCTGGGAGGTTTGCATTGGGTACCAACAAGATGGCTCCATTCGTTATTTTGTACACATTTTTGTAGGTAATCTGGGTGGTCTCATGAACCACCTCAAGTAGTTGGGCTGGAGTAACAACCCGTCCAGATTCGTCTGTGAATCTGACTTTGGTCGCCATGGCTTTGTGGGGCCAGGCAGCCTAGTCTAATCTATACTATGGTGGGTGGTTGTGAAGTGTCCAGATAGACTAAGTACATGGTGGGTGTTAGTTAGGCCGAGGCCTCTAACTTCTAGTTGTTAGGCAACTAGAGCTACTAGACAAGGTGGTAATTGAACCTATCGATAGCCTAAGCCTGCTACAAGGCTGTTAGTTGCCCGATCAAACCTCCGCGAGAATTTCAAGAACCCGGTTTTGGCTACTGCTCGGGAGCGATCGTTTGGAATGGCGAAATACAATAGGTAGAAACAGTTTAGAAAGACAGCCTTATTCACACCTTAATTCTATGATTAGTAGGTTATGCATTGTGTATTGTGTGAGTGTGTGTGTGGTGTGTTGTGGTACAGGCAGGGAGAGAATGTGGAGGAGGGGTGGGGAATGGGGGGGGGGGAGGGGGTGTGGAATGAAGGATGAGGATGGGTAGTTATTTTATTAGGACATCATACTGCTGTAAGCGTCTGTAGAGCTGGGTTGGTACACAGTATAGTTGCACCGCCGTGTTTTGATGCCGAGAGAGCTTGTAGCCGACTGGCAGTGTGTGAGGCTGGCTGCTATGCGGCCGGCCGGCTGTGATTAGCTGGCTGGCGCACCAATCCTGAGTGAGGTGGGCGGAGCCAACGCTCAGATATTCCTGTAGGTGGCGGGAGCTCCTGGGAGCACGTCTGCTCTCGGTGGCTGCTAGCTGGCGACTCGGTTTATCTTTATCTTTCTTTATGAAATGATAAAGCTACCCATTTCATTATGTATGAGGTCAATTTTTTTTCATTGTAGTTAAAATTAACGTAGATATATGACCGAACCTAACCAACCCTACCTAACCTAACCTAACCTATCTTTATAGGTTAGGTTAGGTTAGGTAGCGGAAAAAGTTAGGTTAGGTTAGGTTAGGTAGGTTAGGTTAGGTTGCCGAAAAACAATTAATTCATGAAAACTTGGCTTATTAGGCAAATCGAGCCTTGAATAGTAGGCTGAGAAGTGCGTTCTGGCTACTAGGTACGACATATATATATATATATATATATATATATATATATATATATATATATATATATATATATATATATATATATATATATATATATATATATATATATATATCATATATCTATGTTAGTTATAACTCATATTTAAACAAAAATAACTCATACATAATGAAATGGATAGCTTTATCATTTCATAAGAAAAAAACATTGAAAAATATATAAATTCAGGATAACTTGGCTTATTAGGCAAATCGGGCCTTGCATAGTAGGCCGAGTACGACGTTCTGGCTACTAGGTACATCATATATATATATATATATATATATATATATATATATATATATATATATATGTCGTACCTAGTAGCCAGAACTCACTTTTTGGCCTACTATTCAAGGCCCGATTTGCCTAATAAGCCAAGTTTTCCTTAAATAATATATTTTTTCTAATTTTTTTCTTATGAAATGATAGAGCTACCTATTTCATTATGTATGAGGTCAATTTTATTTTATTGGAGTTAAAATTAACGTAGATATATGACCGAACCTAACCAACCCTACCTAACCTAACCTAACCTATCTTTATAGGTTAGGTTTGGTTAGGTAGCCGAAAAAGTTAGGTTAGGTTAGGTTAGGTAGGTTAGGTAGTCGAAAAACAATTAATTCATGAAAACTTGGCTTATTAGGCAAATCGGGCCTTGCATAGTAGGCTGAGAAGTGCGTTCTGGCTACTAGGTACGACATATATATATATATATATATATATATATATATATATATATATATATATATATATATATATATATATATATATATATATATATATATGTCGTACCTAGTAGCCAGAACGCATTTCTCAGCCTACTATGCAAGGCCCAATTTGCCTAATAAGCCAAGTTTTTATGAATTAA
>NC_091210.1:2784121-2789121 GCF_040958095.1 Procambarus clarkii | reverse complement strand
ACATTACGCTTCACTGTTGAAGGTAAATCAAAAATCACTTCTCCAAAATTCATTTTTATTTCTAGTCTGACGCGACACGGGCGCGTTTCGTAAAACTTATTACATTTTCAAAGACTTCACAAATACACAACTGATTAGAACTTACGTCTCTCTGATATTATATCTACATTTGAGTGAGGTGGGAAGGGTGATGTGGCATTAACACAAGACAGAACAGGAGGGGATATTAATAGGGTATTAAAAGTATCAACACAAGACAGAACAGAAACAATGGGTATTGAATAGAAGTATTTGTAGAAAGCCTATTGGTCCATATTTCTTGATGCTTCTATATTGGAGCGGAATCTTGAGGTGGGTAGAATATAATTGTGCAATAATTGGCTGTTGATTGCTGGTGTTGACTTCTTGATGTGTAGTGCCTCGCAAACGTCTAGCCGCCTGCTATCGCTGTATCTATCGATGATTTCTGTGTTGTTTACTAGGATTTCTCTGGCGATGGTTTGGTTATGGGAAGAGATTATATGTTCCTCAATGGAGCCCTGTTGCTTATGCATCGTTAAACGCCTAGAAAGAGATGTTGTTGTCCTGCCTATATACTGGGTTTTTTGGAGCTTACAGTCCCCAAGTGGGCATTTGAAGGCATAGACGACGTTAGTCTCTTTTAAAGCGTTCTGTTTTGTGTCTGGAGAGTTTCTCATGAGTAGGCTGGCCGTTTTTCTGGTTTTATAGTAAATCGTCAGTTGTATCCTCTGATTTTTGTCTGTAGGGATAACGTTTCTATTAACAATATCTTTCAGGACCCTTTCCTCCGTTTTATGAGCTGTGGAAAAGAAGTTCCTGTAAAATAGTCTAATAGGGGGTATAGGTGTTGTGTTAGTTGTCTCTTCAGAGGTTGCATGGCTTTTCACTTTCCTTCTTATGATGTCTTCGATGAAACCATTGGAGAAGCCGTTATTGACTAGGACCTGCCTTGCCCTACAGAGTTCTTCGTCGACTTGCTTCCATTCTGAGCTGTGGCTGAGAGCACGGTCGACGTATGCGTTAACAACACTCCTCTTGTACCTGTCGGGGCAGTCGCTGTTGGCATTTAGGCACATTCCTATGTTTGTTTCCTTAGTGTAGACTGCAGTGTGGAAACCTCCGCCCTTTTCCATGACTGTTACATCTAGAAAAGGCAGCTTCCCATCCTTTTCCGTCTCGTAAGTGAAACGCAGCACGGAACTCTGCTCAAATGCCTCCTTCAGCTCCTGCAGATGTCTGACATCAGGTACCTGTGTAAAAATGTCGTCAACATACCTGCAGTATATGGCCGGTTTCAAGTTCATGTCGACTAAGACTTTTTGCTCGATGGTACCCATGTAGAAGTTTGCAAACAGGACACCTAGGGGAGAACCCATGGCGACCCCATCTACGTGCTTATACATGTGCCCATCCGGGCTCAAGAAGGGTGCCTCTTTAGTACAAGCTTGGAGTAGTTTCCTCAGAATACTTTCTGGCATGTCAAGAGGAGTACAGGCTGGATCACGATACACTCTGTCGGCTATCATTCCGATTGTCTCGTCCACAGGTACGTTGGTAAACAGCGATTCTACGTCCAACGAGGCTCTTATCCCTGTGGCCCGTGTGCCCCGCAGTAAGTCCACAAATTCCTTTGGAGACTTCAGGCTGAAGGCGCAAGGAACATAAGGAGTCAGCAGGCCGTTGAGTCGCTTCGCCAGTCTGTACGTGGGTGTGGGTATCTGGCTAATGATTGGCCGAAGTGGGTTTCCAGGCTTGTGCGTCTTGACATTTCCATACGCATATCCAGGTTTATATTCCCCAATGATCTTTGGCAGGTGGAGTCCGGATTTCTTGGCGTTCACAGTTTCGATCAGTTTGTTGACCTTTGCTTTTAATTCGGCTGTAGTGTCCTTCGTTACCCTTTGGAACTTAGTTTGGTCAGAGAGTATGATGTTCATTTTCGCCAGATATTCGTCTTTTTTAAGAATGACATATATTGGCGACTTGTCACCTCTCCTGACAACTATCTCCTTGTTCTCACGAAGGCTTTTAGCTGCCGCTTTAAGCTCGGGGGGTCCACAACTCATAAAACGGAGGAAAGGGTCCTGAAAGATATTGTTAATAGAAACGTTATCCCTACAGACAAAAATCAGAGGATACAACTGACGATTTACTATAAAACCAGAAAAACGGCCAGCCTACTCATGAGAAACTCTCCAGACACAAAACAGAACGCTTTAAAAGAGACTAACGTCGTCTATGCCTTCAAATGCCCACTTGGGGACTGTAAGCTCCAAAAAACCCAGTATATAGGCAAGAAAACAACATCTCTTTCTAGGCGTTTAACGATGCATAAGCAACAGGGCTCCATTAAGGAACATATAATCTCTTCCCATAACCAAACCATCGCCAGAGAAATCCTAGTAAACAACACAGAAATCATCGATAGATACAGCGATAGCAGGCGGCTTGACGTTTGCGAGGCACTACACATCAAGAAGTCAACACCAGCAATCAACAGCCAATTATTGCACAACTATATTCTACCCACCTCAAGACTCCGCTCCAATATAGAAGCATCAAGAAATATGGACCAATAGGCTTTCTACAAACACTTCTATTCAATACCCATTGTTTCTGTTCTGTCTTGTGTTGATACTTTTAATACCCTATTAATATCCCCTCCTGTTCTGTCTTGTGTTAATGCCACATCACCCTTCCCACCTCACTCAAATGTAGATATAATATCAGAGAGACGTAAGTTCTAATCAGTTGTGTATTTGTGAAGTATTTGAAAATGTAATAAGTTTTACGAAACGCGCCCGTGTCGCGTCAGACTAGAAATAAAAATGAATTTTGGAGAAGTGATTTTTGATTTACCTCCAACAGTGAAGCGTAATGTACGAAAGATTGAGAAAATTCGTGTTAGAATTATTAATCTTACTTTTTCGGTCATATTTAATAATATATATATATATATGTATATATATATATATATATATATATATGTATATATATATATATATATATATATATATATATATATATATATATATGTCGTACCTAGTAGCCAGAACGCACTTTTCAGCCTACTATGCAAGGCCCGATTTGCCTAATAAGCCAAGTTTTCATGAATTAATTGTTTTTCGACTACCTAACCAACCTAACCTAACTTTTTCGGTTACCTAACCTAACCTAACCTATAAAGATAGGTTAGGTTAGGTTAGGTAGGGTTGGTTAGGTTCGGTCATATATCTACGTTAATTTTATCTCCAATAACAAATAATTGACCTCATACATAATGAAATGGGTAGCTTTATCATTTCATAAGAAAAAAATTAGAGAAAATATATTATTTCATGAAAACTTGGCTTATTAGGCAAATCGGGCCTTGCATAGTAGGCCGAGAAGTGCATTCTGGCTACTAGGTACGACATATATATATATATATATATATATATATATATATATATATATATATATATATATATATATATATATATATGTCGTACCTAGTAGCCAGAACTCACTTCTCAGCCTACTATTCAAGGCCCGATTTGCCTAATAAGCCAAGTTTTCCTGAAATAATATATTTACTATAATTTTTTTCTTATGAAATGATAAAGCAACCCTTTTCTCTATGTATGAGGTCAATTTTTTTTTATTGGAGTTAAAATTAACGTAGATATATGACCAAACCTAACCAACCCTACCTAACCTAACCTAACCTATATTTATAGGTAAGGTTAGGTTAGGTAGCCAAAAAAAGCTAGGTTAGGTTAGGTTAGGTAGGTTAGGTAGACGAAAAAACATTAATTCATGAAAACTTGGCTTATTAGGCAAATCGGGCCTTGAATAGTAGGCTGAGAAGTGCGTTCTGGCTATTAGGTACGACATATATATATATATATATATATATATATATATGTCGTACCTAGTAGCCAGAACGCACTTCTCAGCCTACTATGCAAGGACCGATTTGCCTAATAAGCCAAGTTTTCATGAATTAATGTTTTTTCGGCTACCTAACCTACCTAACCTAACCTAACCTAACTTTTTCGCCTACCTAACCTAACCTAACTTTTTCGCCTACCTAACCTAACCTAACCTATAAAGATAGGTTAGGTTAGGTTAGGTAGGGTTGGTTAGGTTCGGTCATATATCTACGTTAATTTTAACTCCAATAACAAAAAATTGACCTTATACATAATGAAATAGGTAGCTTTATCATTTCATAAGAAAAAAAATTGGGAAAAGATATTAATTCATGAGAACTTGGCTTATTAGGCAAATCGGGCCTTGCATAGTAGGCTGAGAAGTGCGTTCTGGCTACTAGGTACGACATATATATATATATATATATATATATATATATATATATATATATATATATATATATATATATATACATATATATATATATATATATATATATATATATATATATATATATATATATATATATATATATATTTATATATATATATATATATATATATATATATATATATATATATATATATATATATATATATATATATATATGTCGTACCTAGTAGCCAGAACTCACTTTTTGGCCTACTATTCAAGGCCCGATTTGCCTAATAAGCCAAGTTTTCCTGAATTAATATATTTTTTTCTAATTTTTTTCTTATGAAGTGATAAAGCTAACCATTTCATTATGTATGACGTCAATTTTTTTTTATTGGAGTTAAAATTAACGTAGATATATGACCGAACCTAACCAACCCTACCTAACCTAAGCTAACCTATCTTTATAGGTTAGGTTTGGTTAGGTAGCCGAAAAAGTTAGGTTAGGTTAGGTTAGGTAGGTTAGGTAGTCGAAAAACAATTAATTCATGAAAACTTGGCTTATTTGGCAAATTGGGCCTTGCATAGTAGGCTGAGAAGTGCGTTCTGGCTACTAGGTACGACATATATATATATATATATATATATATATATATATATATATATATATATATATATATATATATATA
>NC_091210.1:2769121-2781621 GCF_040958095.1 Procambarus clarkii | reverse complement strand
ACGCACTTCTCAGCCTACTATTCAAGGCCCAATTTGCCTAATAAGCCAAGTTTTCTTGAATTAATTGTTTTTCGACTACCTAACCTACCTAACCTAACCTAACCTAACTTTTTCGGATACCTAACCTAACCTAAGCTATAAAGATAGGTTAGGTTAGGTTAGGTAGGGTTGGTTAGGTTCGGTCATATATCTACGTTAATTTTAACTCCAATAAAAACTAATTGACCTCATACATAATGAAATGAGTAGCTTTATCATTTCATAAGAAAAAAAATTGAGAAAATATATTAATTCAGGAAAACTTGGCTTATTAGGCAAATCGGGCCTTGAATAGTAGGCTGAGAAGTGCGTTCTGGCTACTAGGTACGACATACATATATATATATATACATATATATATATACACATATATATATATATATATATATATATATATATATATATATATATATATATATATATATATATATATATATATATATATATATATATATATATATACCTTCTGAAGATGTATTTAATATACGAAAGTACTTAAGGAAATTCCTGTTTCATTTTCCTCCGTGGTATGACATTGTCACATTCTTAATCACGTGTTTATTTTCGTGATATACACACACACAAATATATATATATATATATATATATATATATATATATATATATATATATATATATATATATATATATATATGTCGTACCTAGTAGCCAGAACGCACTTTTCAGCCTTCTATGCAAGGCCCGATTTGCCTAATAAGCAAAGTTTTCCTGAATTAATATATTTTCTCAAATTTTTTTCTTATGAAATGATAAAGCTACCAATTTCATTATGAATGAGGTCAATTTTTTTTTATTGGAGTTAAAATTAACGTAGATATATGTCCGAACCTAACCAACCCTACCTAACCTATTCTAACCTATCTTTATAGGTTAGGTTAGGTTAGATAGCCGAAAAAGTTAGGTTAGGTTAGGTTAGGTAGGTTAGATAGTCGAAAAAAAATTAATTCATGAAAACTTGGCTTATTATGTAAATCAGGCCTTGGATAGTAGGCTGAGAAGTGCGTTCTGGCTACTAGGTACGACATATATATATATATATATATATATATATATATATATATATATATATATATATATATATATATATATATATATATATATATATATATATATATATGTCGTACCTAATAGCCAGAACGCACTTCTCAGCCTACTATTCAAGGCCCGATTTGCCTAATAAGCCAAGATTTCATGAATTAATGTTTTTTCGTCTACCTAACCTACCTAACCTAACCTAACCTAGCTTTTTTTGGCAACCTAACCTAACCTTACCTATAAATATAGGTTAGGTTAGGTTAGGTAGGGTTGGTTAGGTTCGGTCATATATCTACGTTAATTTTAACTCCAATAAAAAAAAATTGACCTCATACATAGAGAAAAGGGTTGCTTTATCATTTCATAAGAAAAAAATTATAGTAAATATAACATTTCATGAAAACTTGGCTTATTAGGCAAATCGCGCCTTGAATAGTAGGCTGAGAAGTGAGTTCTGGCTACTAGGTACGACATATATATATATATATATATATATATATATATATATTAGTATATTTTGGTAGCAGTCTTTCCTGTAGACATATATTATTAAATATGACCGAAAAAGTAAGATTAATAATTCTAACACGAATTTTCTCAATCTTTCGTACATTACGCTTCACTGTTGAAGGTAAATCAAAAATCACTTCTCCAAAATTCATTTTTATTTCTAGTCTGACGCGACACGGGCGCGTTTCGTAAAACTTATTACATTTTCAAAGACTTCACAAATACACAACTGATTAGAACTTACGTCTCTCTGATATTATATCTACATTTGAGTGAGGTGGGAAGGGTGATGTGGCATTAACACAAGACAGAACAGGAGGGGATATTAATAGGGTATTAAAAGTATCAACACAAGACAGAACAGAAACAATGGGTATTGAATAGAAGTATTTGTAGAAAGCCTATTGGTCCATATTTCTTGATGCTTCTATATTGGAGCGGAATCTTGAGGTGGGTAGAATATAGTTGTGCAATAATTGGCTGTTGATTGCTGGTGTTGACTTCTTGATGTGTAGTGCCTCGCAAACGTCAAGCCGCCTGCTATCGCTGTATCTATCGATGATTTCTGTGTTGTTTACTAGGATTTCTCTGGCGATGGTTTGGTTATGGGAAGAGATTATATGTTCCTCAATGGAGCCCTGTTGCTTATGCATCGTTAAACGCCTAGAAAGAGATGTTGTTGTCTTGCCTATATACTGGGTTTTTTGGAGCTTACAGTCCCCAAGTGGGCATTTGAAGGCATAGACGACGTTAGTCTCTTTTAAAGCGTTCTGTTTTGTGTCTGGAGAGTTTCTCATGAGTAGGCTGGCCGTTTTTCTGGTTTTATAGTAAATCGTCAGTTGTATCCTCTGATTTTTGTCTGTAGGGATAACGTTTCTATTAACAATATCTTTCAGGACCCTTTCCTCCGTTTTATGAGCTGTGGAAAAGAAGTTCCTGTAAAATAGTCTAATAGGGGGTATAGGTGTTGTGTTAGTTGTCTCTTCAGAGGTTGCATGGCTTTTCACTTTCCTTCTTATGATGTCTTCGATGAAACCATTGGAGAAGCCGTTATTGACTAGGACCTGCCTTGCCCTACAGAGTTCTTCGTCGACTTGCTTCCATTCTGAGCTGTGGCTGAGAGCACGGTCGACGTATGCGTTAACAACACTCCTCTTGTACCTGTCGGGGCAGTCGCTGTTGGCATTTAGGCACATTCCTATGTTTGTTTCCTTAGTGTAGACTGCAGTGTGGAAACCTCCGCCCTTTTCCATGACTGTTACATCTAGAAAAGGCAGCTTCCCATCCTTTTCCGTCTCGTAAGTGAAACGCAGCACGGAACTCTGCTCAAATGCCTCCTTCAGCTCCTGCAGATGTCTGACATCAGGTACCTGTGTAAAAATGTCGTCAACATACCTGCAGTATATGGCCGGTTTCAAGTTCATGTCGACTAAGACTTTTTGCTCGATGGTACCCATGTAGAAGTTTGCAAACAGGACACCTAGGGGAGAACCCATGGCGACCCCATCTACGTGCTTATACATGTGCCCATCCGGGCTCAAGAAGGGTGCCTCTTTAGTACAAGCTTGGAGTAGTTTCCTCAGAATACTTTCTGGCATGTCAAGAGGAGTACAGGCTGGATCACGATACACTCTGTCGGCTATCATTCCGATTGTCTCGTCCACAGGTACGTTGGTAAACAGCGATTCTACGTCCAACGAGGCTCTTATCCCTGTGGCCCGTGTGCCCCGCAGTAAGTCCACAAATTCCTTTGGAGACTTCAGGCTGAAGGCGCAAGGAACATAAGGAGTCAGCAGGCCGTTGAGTCGCTTCGCCAGTCTGTACGTGGGTGTGGGTATCTGGCTAATGATTGGCCGAAGTGGGTTTCCAGGCTTGTGCGTCTTGACATTTCCATACGCATATCCAGGTTTATATTCCCCAATGATCTTTGGCAGGTGGAGTCCGGATTTCTTGGCGTTCACAGTTTCGATCAGTTTGTTGACCTTTGCTTTTAATTCGGCTGTAGTGTCCTTCGTTACCCTTTGGAACTTAGTTTGGTCAGAGAGTATGATGTTCATTTTCGCCAGATATTCGTCTTTTTTAAGAATGACATATATTGGCGACTTGTCACCTCTCCTGACAACTATCTCCTTGTTCTCACGAAGGCTTTTAGCTGCCGCTTTAAGCTCGGGGGGTCCACAACTCATAAAACGGAGGAAAGGGTCCTGAAAGATATTGTTAATAGAAACGTTATCCCTACAGACAAAAATCAGAGGATACAACTGACGATTTACTATAAAACCAGAAAAACGGCCAGCCTACTCATGAGAAACTCTCCAGACACAAAACAGAACGCTTTAAAAGAGACTAACGTCGTCTATGCCTTCAAATGCCCACTTGGGGACTGTAAGCTCCAAAAAACCCAGTATATAGGCAAGAAAACAACATCTCTTTCTAGGCGTTTAACGATGCATAAGCAACAGGGCTCCATTAAGGAACATATAATCTCTTCCCATAACCAAACCATCGCCAGAGAAATCCTAGTAAACAACACAGAAATCATCGATAGATACAGCGATAGCAGGCGGCTTGACGTTTGCGAGGCACTACACATCAAGAAGTCAACACCAGCAATCAACAGCCAATTATTGCACAACTATATTCTACCCACCTCAAGACTCCGCTCCAATATAGAAGCATCAAGAAATATGGACCAATAGGCTTTCTACAAACACTTCTATTCAATACCCATTGTTTCTGTTCTGTCTTGTGTTGATACTTTTAATACCCTATTAATATCCCCTCCTGTTCTGTCTTGTGTTAATGCCACATCACCCTTCCCACCTCACTCAAATGTAGATATAATATCAGAGAGACGTAAGTTCTAATCAGTTGTGTATTTGTGAAGTATTTGAAAATGTAATAAGTTTTACGAAACGCGCCCGTGTCGCGTCAGACTAGATATAAAAATGAATTTTGGAGAAGTGATTTTTGATTTACCTCCAACAGTGAAGCGTAATGTACGAAAGATTGAGAAAATTCGTGTTAGAATTATTAATCTTACTTTTTCGGTCATATTTAATAATATATATATATATATGTATATATATATATATATATATATATATATATATATATATATATATATATATATATATATATATATATATATATATATGTCGTACCTAGTAGCCAGAACGCACTTTTCAGCCTACTATGCAAGGCCCGATTTGCCTAATAAGCCAAGTTTTCATGAATTAATTGTTTTTCGACTACCTAACCAACCTAACCTAACTTTTTCGGTTACCTAACCTAACCTAACCTATAAAGATAGGTTAGGTTAGGTTAGGTAGGGTTGGTTAGGTTCGGTCATATATCTACGTTAATTTTATCTCCAATAACAAAAAATTGACCTCATACATAATGAAATGGGTAGCTTTATCATTTCATAAGAAAAAAATTAGAGAAAATATATTATTTCATGAAAACTTGGCTTATTAGGCAAATCGGGCCTTGCATAGTAGGCCGAGAAGTGCATTCTGGCTACTAGGTACGACATATATATATATATATATATATATATATATATATATATATATATATATATATATATATATATATATATATATATATATATATATATATATATATATATATATATATATATGTCGTACCTAGTAGCCAGAACTCACTTCTCAGCCTACTATTCAAGGCCCGATTTGCCTAATAAGCCAAGTTTTCCTGAATTAATATATTTACTATAATTTTTTTCTTATGAAATGATAAAGCAACCCTTTTCTCTATGTATGAGGTCAATTTTTTTTTATTGGAGTTAAAATTAACGTAGATATATGACCAAACCTAACCAACCCTACCTAACCTAACCTAACCTATATTTATAGGTAAGGTTAGGTTAGGTAGCCAAAAAAAGCTAGGTTAGGTTAGGTTAGGTAGGTTAGGTAGACGAAAAAACATTAATTCATGAAAACTTGGCTTATTAGGCAAATCGGGCCTTGAATAGTAGGCTGAGAAGTGCGTTCTGGCTATTAGGTACGACATATATATATATATATATATATGTCGTACCTAGTAGCCAGAACGCACTTCTCAGCCTACTATGCAAGGACCGATTTGCCTAATAAGCCAAGTTTTCATGAATTAATGTTTTTTCGGCTACCTAACCTACCTAACCTAACCTAACCTAACTTTTTCGCCTACCTAACCTAACCTAACTTTTTCGCCTACCTAACCTAACCAAACCTATAAAGATAGGTTAGGTTAGGTTAGGTAGGGTTGGTTAGGTTCGGTCATATATCTACGTTAATTTTAACTCCAATAACAAAAAATTGACCTTATACATAATGAAATAGGTAGCTTTATCATTTCATAAGAAAAAAAATTGGGAAAAGATATTAATTCATGAGAACTTGGCTTATTAGGCAAATCGGGCCTTGCATAGTAGGCTGAGAAGTGCGTTCTGGCTACTAGGTACGACATATATATATATATATATATATATATATATATATATATATATATATATATATATATATATATATATATATATATATATATATATATATATATATATATATGTCGTACCTAGTAGCCAGAACGCACTTCTCAGTCTACTATGCAAGGCCCGATTTGCCTAATAAGTCAAGTTTTCATGAATTAATGTTTTTTTCGACTACCTAACCTAGCTAACCTAACCTAACCTAACTTTTTCGTCTACCTAACCTAACGTAACCTATAAAGATAGGTTAGGTTAGGTTAGGTAGGGTTGGTTAGGTTCAGTCATATATCTACGTCAATTTTAACTCCAATAAAAAAAAATTGACCTCATACATAATGAAATGGGTAGCTTTATCATTTCATAAGAAAACAATTAGAGAAAATATATTAATTCAGGAAAACTTGGCTTATTAGGCAAATCGGGCCTTGCATATTATGCCGAGTACGACGTTCTGGCTACTAGGTACAACATATATATATATATATATATATATATATATATATATATATATATATATATATATATATATATATGTCGTACCTAATAGCCAGAACGCACTTCTCAGCCTACTATTCAAGGCCCGATTTGCCTAATAAGCCAAGTTTTCATGAATTAATGTTTTTTCGTCTACCTAACCTACCTAACCTAACCTAACCTAGCTTTTTTTGGCTACCTAACCTAGCCTTACCTATAAATATAGGTTAGGTTAGGTTAGGTAGGGTTGGTTAGGTTCGGTCATATATCTACGTTAATTTTAACTCCAATAAAAAAAAATTGACCTCATACATAGAGAAAAGGGTTGCTTTATCATTTCATAAGAAAAAAATTATAGTAAATATATTAATTCAGGAAAACTTGGCTTATTAGGCAAATCGGGCCTTGAATAGTAGGCTGAGAAGTGAGTTCTGGCTACTAGGTACGACATATATATATATATATATATATATATATATATATATATATATATATATATATATATATATATATATATATATATTTATATATATATATATATATATATATATATATATATATATATATATATATATATATATATTTATTTATATATATATATATATATATATATATATATATATATATATATATATATATATATATATATATATATATATATATATATATATATGTCGTACCTAGTAGCCAGAACGCACTTCTCAGCCTACTATGCAAGGCCTGATTTGCCTAATAAGCCAAGTTTTCCTGAATTAATATATTTTCTCTAATTTTTTTCTTATGAAATGATAAAGCTACCCATTTCATTATGCCTGAGGTCAATTTTTTTTTATTGGAGTTAAAATTAACGTAGATATATGTCCGAACCTAACAAACCCTACCTAACCTAACCTAACCTATCTTTATAGGCTAGGTTAGGTTAAGTAGCCGAAAAAGTTAGGTTAGGTTAGGTTAGGTAGGTTAGGTTGTCGAAAAACAATTAATTCATGAAAACTTGGCTTATTAGGCAAATTGGGCCTTGCATAGTAGGCTGAGAAGTGAGTTCTGGCTACTAGGTACGACATATATATATATATATATATATATATATATATATATATATATATATATATATATATATATATATATATATATATATATATATATATATGTATAGGTCGTACCTAGTAGCCAGAACGCACTTCTCAGCCTACTATTCAAGGCCCGATTTGCCTAATAAGCCAAGTTTTCATGAATTAATGTTTTTTCGTCTACCTAACCTACCTAACCTAACCTAACCTAGTTTTTTTGGCTACCTAACCTAACCTTACCTATATATATAGGTTACGTTAGGTTAGGTAGGGTTGGTTAGGTTCGGTCATATATCTACGTTAATTTTAACTCCAATAAAAAAAAATTGACCTCATACATAGAGAAAAGGGTTGCTTTATCATTTCATAAGAAAAAAATTATAGTAAATATATTAATTCAGGAAAACTTGGCTTATTAGGCAAATCGGGCCTTGAATAGTAGGCTGAGAAGTGAGTTCTGGCTACTAGGTACGACATATATATATATACTTATATGTATACATATATTATTAAATATGACCGAAAAAGTAAGATTAATAATTCTAACACGAATTTTCTCAATCTTTCGTACATTTCTTTTCACTGTTGGAGGTAATTCAAAAATCAATTCTCCAAAATTCATTTTTATTTCTAGTCTGACGCGACACGAGCGCGTTTCGTAAAACTTATTACATTTTCAAAGACTTTAGTTTACAAATACACAACTGAATAGAACTTACGCATCTCCGATTTTGTTTATATCTACATTTGAGTGAGGTGGATGGGGTGAGGTGGCATTAATAGGGTATTAATTTCATGAACATGTTGATGAAATCACTTACGAAAGTAAGTATATATATATATATATATATATATATATATATATATATATATATATATATATATATATATATATATATATGTCGTACCTAGTAGCCAGAACTCACTTCTCAGCCTACTATGTAAGGCCCGATTTGCCTAATAAGCCAAGTTTTACTGAATTAATATATTTGCTCTATTTTTTTTCTTATGAAATGATAAAGCTACCCATTTCATTAAGTATGAGGTCAATTTTTTTTTATTGGAGTTAAAGTTAACGTAGATATATGACCGAACCTAACCAACCCTACCTAACCTAACCTAACCTATCTTTATAGGTTAGGTTAGGTTAGGTAGCCGAAAACGTTAGGTTAGGTTAGGTTAGGTAGGTTAGGTTGTCGAAAAAACATTAATTCATGAAAACTAGGCTTATTAGGCAATTCGGGCCTTGCATAGTAGGCTGAGAAGTGAGTTCTGGCTACTAGGTACGACATATATATATATATATATATATATATATATATATATATATATATATATATATATATATATATATATATATATATATACTTAGATGTATATATATATATGTCGTACCTAGTAACCAGAACGCACTTCTCAGCCTATTATGCAAGGCCCGATTTGCCTAATAAGCCAAGTTTTCCTGAATTAATATCTTTTCTAAAAAATTTTCTTATGAAATGATAAAGCTACCCATTTCATTATGTATGAGGTCACTTTTTTATTATTGGAGTTAAAATTAACGTAGATATATGACTGAACCTAACTAACCCTACCTAACCTAACCTAACCTATCTTTATTGGTTAGGTTAGGTTAGGTAGCCGAAAAAATTAAGTTAGGTTAGGTTAGGTAGTCGAAAAACAATTAATTCATGAAAACTTGGCTTATTAGGCAAATCGGGCCTTGCATAGTAGGCTGGTAAGTGCGTTTTGGCTACTAGGTACGACATATATATATATATATATATATATATATATATATATATATATATATATATATATATATATATATATATATATATATATATATATATATATATATATATATATATGTTACGAACCCGGATCCAGCGTCCGTGCCTGGAGCAGTGACAAACACACCATCTGTGGGTCAGCTCCCGAAACCCCCGCCAAACGAACGACGACACCTAGTGAGGACAGCGTGTACTGGCCTCGAGGACCAGTTTCCAGTCTGGTTCAGCACTCAACACCGCCGCTCCTGACCTCTGGTGAGGTGGTGCTCCGACGACAGCGCCATCTATGGAGTGGATATGTCGGGCGTTTGTATCTGAGCCTGTGAGTGTGGTGTATTAGTGTCCCGGTTATTAATGACGTGTCTGCTTACAGAGCCGACCTGGGACCACTGTGTTGAAGGTGGAGTCAGTCTACCCGAGGCAGCCAGTCTCCATACTGTCCAGTTTGCTGCAGCTGTTGTGACGTCGTCCCCCCGGAAGAACACTGTGGTGTGTTAAGCCTGCCAGTGGAGTGGCAGTGGAAGGATTTACCCGGGACCGACGGTTGGAGACGATAATCCACTGGGGTATTGAGGACAGGAGGGTGATTGGTGATATCACACGAGACTCCTGTCTAGGGCGTACCCCTTTTATCGTTCGTGGAGTGGCCGTGCCAGCCTTGGTGGCTCAGTACCTGCCAGCAGACCTGCTGGACGTGTGGTTGACGGCCTCCACGACGGTGCCCCCAGTGGACCTGTGTTGTGGCTGACCTGTGGCCAGGGTAGACTCGGCGTTCTCAGAGGACACGTCTTGAGGCCACGAAGAAAGCACCGCGGACTCAGCACCTAGCTTCGAGGATCCATAGTCTCCAGCAGAAGACTACAGTGTTGATCCCCTTTGTAAAGTGTTAATACCCCTCCCCCTTGTGTACTCTTTTATTATATATATTAAACGGTGAAGGTGAACATTATATTATATTAAGTTCTTAGCTTTCTTTCCCTACTCCCTTTAAGTTACTTGCGTCGCGGATCTCATCCCTTGATAGCCACTACTGGCTTGGGAACGGATACATATATCTTCCTCTAACAACATCAGAGTGAGAACCCCGTTGCGTCCCGAGAGGGCCGTAACAATATATATATATATATATATATATATAAATATACATATACATATATACATATACATATATATATATATGCTTCGGCTGTGAGTGTTGGTCCTAGGCCTCTTGGAACAGCGTTGTGTGGAATTTATTGTTGCGGGGCTGAGGTTTGAGAAGCGCCATTTCCTAGGGCCCCGGATGGGGTTCCGGATGGCAAGGGAGTCTGTGAGAGCTTTGAGTAAAGTCCCGTGTGGGATTGTTGTAGGAAGGGTGGACATAGGTGTTTGCCAGATTGTCGGGGTGGAGGGGCCGGGGTTGTTCTGGGAGTTTGGAGTCTCCTGGGCGTTGGTTGAGGCCTGGGGGCGAGGAGCACTAGGGTTGGGGTTGTTGGGTTGTGCTTGGGCCTGGCCGGCGGTTGTTGTGATGTTAGGAGTCAAGTAGGCAAGCGAGTCCTCGGACATATGGACAGGGGGCAGGCCATTGTCTTTCCTAAGTGAGTTCCAGAAACCTAGGAGCTTCACTGGGTTGTCTGGAAATTGGGTTTGTGCAAATGTTAGGAGTTCGGCCCCTAAGCTGGACTTAGGATCGGGGTTTGGTGCAAGAGAGTTAGGTGTTGAGGCCTGTTGTGTATGGTTCTGGGTTCGCTCTGGTATAACCGTGGGGTTATGGGGATGTTGGGTGCTTTGGTGTCCCCCTTGGGCGACCGACTGGGCCTGTTGTTGGTTAGGGGTGCCCCAGGCATTTACCGGTGGAGGAGGGGCAGGAATGGTAATAGTTGCTTGTTGACGGGCTGCTGTCGCCGTTTCTTGCAATTGCTTGATTGCATCTTGTCTACGAGGACATAGATGCGAGATTGCAATGTGTGCACCATTGCATAGAGCACATTTGGGTGTTGGGCATGTGCATTTCCTGTAGCTGTGTTCCCCTGTGCACCTGCTGCACTTGGGGTTCCATTGTTGCATGCATTGGAATAGTGGTCATACTGAAAGCATTTGAAGCATTGCTTGAGCTTGTAAAACCTCTGTGGGTTGATTTTGTCAGGTTCAGCCATGATGCCATATGCAGAAAGGCCTTGGGTGCAGACTTGCGTTGCTTGCTCCGGTGAAGCCAGAGTAAGTTTCAGTACTTAGTTGTTGCGTTGGGTTGTGAATCTGTGGGCATGAAGTATTTTAACATCCCCGTTTTTTTTCTCTATTTCTTCAATTATTTTTTCAACTGAGTGATCCATGATGATGTCATGGATCCTATGTACAAAGATGGTGCGTTGGGCTTGGAATTCGGCAGGAGGGTAGACAGTGATCTTCTTCTCCTTTAGTTTGTTCATGGTGTCGGACGAAAGGAGGTCTGGGAGGTTTGCATTGGGTACCAACAAGATGGCTCCATTCGTTATTTTGTACACATTTTTGTAGGTAATCTGGGTGGTCTCATGAACCACCTCAAGTAGTTGGGCTGGAGTAACAACCCGTCCAGATTCGTCTGTGAATCTGACTTTGGTCGCCATGGCTTTGTGGGGCCAGGCAGCCTAGTCTAATCTATACTATGGTGGGTGGTTGTGAAGTGTCCAGATAGACTAAGTACATGGTGGGTGTTAGTTAGGCCGAGGCCTCTAACTTCTAGTTGTTAGGCAACTAGAGCTACTAGACAAGGTGGTAATTGAACCTATCGATAGCCTAAGCCTGCTACAAGGCTGTTAGTTGCCCGATCAAACCTCCGCGAGAATTTCAAGAACCCGGTTTTGGCTACTGCTCGGGAGCGATCGTTTGGAATGGCGAAATACAAGAGGTAGAAACAGTTTAGAAAGACAGCCTTATTCACACCTTAATTCTATGATTAGTAGGTTATGCATTGTGTATTGTGTGAGTGTGTGTGTGGTGTGTTGTGGTACAGGCAGGGAGAGAATGTGGAGGAGGGGTGGGGAATGGGGGGGGGGGGGGAGGGGGTGTGGAATGAAGGATGAGGATGGGTAGTTATTTTATTAG
>NC_091210.1:2511621-2764121 GCF_040958095.1 Procambarus clarkii | reverse complement strand
GAGGTGATAGCCGAGGCTATTTGAACCACCCCACCGCCGGCACTCGGATAGTTATCTTGGGCATAGCATTTTACCAAATCACCTCATTCTTTGGGGCAACACGTGAGGAACACAAATGCGAACAAGCCTGAATGGTCCCCAGGACATATGCAACTGAAAACTCACACCCCAGAAGTGACTCGAACCCATACTCCCAGAAGCAACGCATCTGGTATGTACAAGACGCCTTAATCCACTTGACCATCACGACCGGACATAATGAGGTGATAGCCGAGGCTATTTGAACCACCCCACCGCCGGCACTCGGATAGTTATCTTGGGCATAGCATTTTACCAAATCACCTCATTCTTTGGGGCAACACGTGAGGAACACAAATGCGAACAAGCCTGAATGGTCCCCAGGACATATGCAACTGAAAACTCACACCCCAGAAGTGACTCGAACCCATACTCCCAGAAGCAACACATCTGGTATGTACAAGACGCCTTAATCCACTTGACCATCACGACCGGACATAATGAGGTGATAGCCGAGGCTATTTGAACCACCCCACCGCCGGCACTCGGATAGTTATCTTGGGCATAGCATTTTACCAAATCACCTCATTCTTTGGGGCAACACGTGAGGAACACAAATGCGAACAAGCCTGAATGGTCCCCAGGACATATGCAACTGAAAACTCACACCCCAGAAGTGACTCGAACCCATACTCCCAGAAGCAACGCATCTGGTATGTACAAGACGCCTTAATCCACTTGACCATCACGACCGGACATAATGAGGTGATAGCCGAGGCTATTTGAACCACCCCACCGCCGGCACTCGGATAGTTATCTTGGGCATAGCATTTTACCAAATCACCTCATTCTTTGGGGCAACACGTGAGGAACACAAATGCGAACAAGCCTGAATGGTCCCCAGGACATATGCAACTGAAAACTCACACCCCAGAAGTGACTCGAACCCATACTCCCAGAAGCAACGCATCTGGTATGTACAAGACGCCTTAATCCACTTGACCATCACGACCGGACATAATGAGGTGATAGCCGAGGCTATTTCAACCACCCCACCGCCGGCACTCGGATAGTTATCTTGGGCATAGCATTTTACCAAATCACCTCATTCTTTGGGGCAACACGTGAGGAACACAAATGCGAACAAGCCTGAATGGTCCCCAGGACATATGCAACTGAAAACTCACACCCCAGAAGTGACTCGAACCCATACTCCCAGAAGCAACGCATCTGGTATGTACAAGACGCCTTAATCCACTTGACCATCACGACCGGACATAATGAGGTGATAGCCGAGGCTATTTGAACCACCCCACCGCCGGCACTCGGATAGTTATCTTGGGCATAGCATTTTACCAAATCACCTCATTCTTTGGGGCAACACGTGAGGAACACAAATGCGAACAAGCCTGAATGGTCCCCAGGACATATGCAACTGAAAACTCACACCCCAGAAGTGACTCGAACCCATACTCCCAGAAGCAACGCATCTGGTATGTACAAGACGCCTTAATCCACTTGACCATCACGACCGGACATAATGAGGTGATAGCCGAGGCTATTTGAACCACCCCACCGCCGGCACTCGGATAGTTATCTTGGGCATAGCATTTTACCAAATCACCTCATTCTTTGGGGCAACACGTGAGGAACACAAATGCGAACAAGCCTGAATGGTCCCCAGGACATATGCAACTGAAAACTCACACCCCAGAAGTGACTCGAACCCATACTCCCAGAAGCAACGCATCTGGTATGTACAAGACGCCTTAATCCACTTGACCATCACGACCGGACATAATGAGGTGATAGCCGAGGCTATTTGAACCACCCCACCGCCGGCACTCGGATAGTTATCTTGGGCATAGCATTTTACCAAATCACCTCATTCTTTGGGGCAACACGTGAGGAACACAAATGCGAACAAGCCTGAATGGTCCCCAGGACATATGCAACTGAAAACTCACACCCCAGAAGTGACTCGAACCCATACTCCCAGAAGCAACGCATCTGGTATGTACAAGACGCCTTAATCCACTTGACCATCACGACCGGACATAATGAGGTGATAGCCGAGGCTATTTGAACCACCCCACCGCCGGCACTCGGATAGTTATCTTGGGCATAGCATTTTACCAAATCACCTCATTCTTTGGGGCAACACGTGAGGAACACAAATGCGAACAAGCCTGAATGGTCCCCAGGACATATGCAACTGAAAACTCACACCCCAGAAGTGACTCGAACCCATACTCCCAGAAGCAACGCATCTGGTATGTACAAGACGCCTTAATCCACTTGACCATCACGACCGGACATAATGAGGTGATAGCCGAGGCTATTTGAACCACCCCACCGCCGGCACTCGGATAGTTATCTTGGGCATAGCATTTTACCAAATCACCTCATTCTTTGGGGCAACACGTGAGGAACACAAATGCGAACAAGCCTGAATGGTCCCCAGGACATATGCAACTGAAAACTCACACCCCAGAAGTGACTCGAACCCATACTCCCAGAAGCAACGCATCTGGTATGTACAAGACGCCTTAATCCACTTGACCATCACGACCGGACATAATGAGGTGATAGCCGAGGCTATTTGAACCACCCCACCGCCGGCACTCGGATAGTTATCTTGGGCATAGCATTTTACCAAATCACCTCATTCTTTGGGGCAACACGTGAGGAACACAAATGCGAACAAGCCTGAATGGTCCCCAGGACATATGCAACTGAAAACTCACACCCCAGAAGTGACTCGAACCCATACTCCCAGAAGCAACGCATCTGGTATGTACAAGACGCCTTAATCCACTTGACCATCACGACCGGACATAATGAGGTGATAGCCGAGGCTATTTGAACCACCCCACCGCCGGCACTCGGATAGTTATCTTGGGCATAGCATTTTACCAAATCACCTCATTCTTTGGGGCAACACGTGAGGAACACAAATGCGAACAAGCCTGAATGGTCCCCAGGACATATGCAACTGAAAACTCACACCCCAGAAGTGACTCGAACCCATACTCCCAGAAGCAACGCATCTGGTATGTACAAGACGCCTTAATCCACTTGACCATCACGACCGGACATAATGAGGTGATAGCCGAGGCTATTTGAACCACCCCACCGCCGGCACTCGGATAGTTATCTTGGGCATAGCATTTTACCAAATCACCTCATTCTTTGGGGCAACACGTGAGGAACACAAATGCGAACAAGCCTGAATGGTCCCCAGGACATATGCAACTGAAAACTCACACCCCAGAAGTGACTCGAACCCATACTCCCAGAAGCAACGCATCTGGTATGTACAAGACGCCTTAATCCACTTGACCATCACGACCGGACATAATGAGGTGATAGCCGAGGCTATTTGAACCACCCCACCGCCGGCACTCGGATAGTTATCTTGGGCATAGCATTTTACCAAATCACCTCATTCTTTGGGGCAACACGTGAGGAACACAAATGCGAACAAGCCTGAATGGTCCCCAGGACATATGCAACTGAAAACTCACACCCCAGAAGTGACTCGAACCCATACTCCCAGAAGCAACGCATCTGGTATGTACAAGACGCCTTAATCCACTTGACCATCACGACCGGACATAATGAGGTGATAGCCGAGGCTATTTGAACCACCCCACCGCCGGCACTCGGATAGTTATCTTGGGCATAGCATTTTACCAAATCACCTCATTCTTTGGGGCAACACGTGAGGCAACGCAAGAAGCAACGCAACGCAACGCAAGAAGCAACGCAACCATACTCCCAGAAGCAACGCAACCAGATGCGTTGCTTCTGGGAGTATGGGTTCGAGTCACTTCTGGGGTGTGAGTTTTCAGTTGCATATGTCCTGGGGACCATTCAGGCTTGTTCGCATTTGTGTTCCTCACGTGTTGCCCCAAAGAATGAGGTGATTTGGTAAAATGCTATGCCCAAGATAACTATCCGAGTGCCGGCGGTGGGGTGGTTCAAATAGCCTCGGCTATCACCTCATTATGTCCGGTCGTGATGGTCAAGTGGATTAAGGCGTCTTGTACATACCAGATGCGTTGCTTCTGGGAGTATGGGTTCGAGTCACTTCTGGGGTGTGAGTTTTCAGTTGCATATGTCCTGGGGACCATTCAGGCTTGTTCGCATTTGTGTTCCTCACGTGTTGCCCCAAAGAATGAGGTGATTTGGTAAAATGCTATGCCCAAGATAACTATCCGAGTGCCGGCGGTGGGGTGGTTCAAATAGCCTCGGCTATCACCTCATTATGTCCGGTCGTGATGGTCAAGTGGATTAAGGCGTCTTGTACATACCAGATGCGTTGCTTCTGGGAGTATGGGTTCGAGTCACTTCTGGGGTGTGAGTTTTCAGTTGCATATGTCCTGGGGACCATTCAGGCTTGTTCGCATTTGTGTTCCTCACGTGTTGCCCCAAAGAATGAGGTGATTTGGTAAAATGCTATGCCCAAGATAACTATCCGAGTGCCGGCGGTGGGGTGGTTCAAATAGCCTCGGCTATCACCTCATTATGTCCGGTCGTGATGGTCAAGTGGATTAAGGCGTCTTGTACATACCAGATGCGTTGCTTCTGGGAGTATGGGTTCGAGTCACTTCTGGGGTGTGAGTTTTCAGTTGCATATGTCCTGGGGACCATTCAGGCTTGTTCGCATTTGTGTTCCTCACGTGTTGCCCCAAAGAATGAGGTGATTTGGTAAAATGCTATGCCCAAGATAACTATCCGAGTGCCGGCGGTGGGGTGGTTCAAATAGCCTCGGCTATCACCTCATTATGTCCGGTCGTGATGGTCAAGTGGATTAAGGCGTCTTGTACATACCAGATGCGTTGCTTCTGGGAGTATGGGTTCGAGTCACTTCTGGGGTGTGAGTTTTCAGTTGCATATGTCCTGGGGACCATTCAGGCTTGTTCGCATTTGTGTTCCTCACGTGTTGCCCCAAAGAATGAGGTGATTTGGTAAAATGCTATGCCCAAGATAACTATCCGAGTGCCGGCGGTGGGGTGGTTCAAATAGCCTCGGCTATCACCTCATTATGTCCGGTCGTGATGGTCAAGTGGATTAAGGCGTCTTGTACATACCAGATGCGTTGCTTCTGGGAGTATGGGTTCGAGTCACTTCTGGGGTGTGAGTTTTCAGTTGCATATGTCCTGGGGACCATTCAGGCTTGTTCGCATTTGTGTTCCTCACGTGTTGCCCCAAAGAATGAGGTGATTTGGTAAAATGCTATGCCCAAGATAACTATCCGAGTGCCGGCGGTGGGGTGGTTCAAATAGCCTCGGCTATCACCTCATTATGTCCGGTCGTGATGGTCAAGTGGATTAAGGCGTCTTGTACATACCAGATGCGTTGCTTCTGGGAGTATGGG
Organism: Procambarus clarkii; assembly: GCF_040958095.1. Taxonomy (NCBI): domain Eukaryota; kingdom Metazoa; phylum Arthropoda; class Malacostraca; order Decapoda; family Cambaridae; genus Procambarus; species Procambarus clarkii. Next base: position 2,758,720 of record NC_091210.1, on the reverse strand, counting down.
TTCGAGTCACTTCTGGGGTGTGAGTTTTCAGTTGCATATGTCCTGGGGACCATTCAGGCTTGTTCGCATTTGTGTTCCTCACGTGTTGCCCCAAAGAATGAGGTGATTTGGTAAAATGCTATGCCCAAGATAACTATCCGAGTGCCGGCGGTGGGGTGGTTCAAATAGCCTCGGCTATCACCTCATTATGTCCGGTCGTGATGGTCAAGTGGATTAAGGCGTCTTGTACATACCAGATGCGTTGCTTCTGGGAGTATGGGTTCGAGTCACTTCTGGGGTGTGAGTTTTCAGTTGCATATGTCCTGGGGACCATTCAGGCTTGTTCGCATTTGTGTTCCTCACGTGTTGCCCCAAAGAATGAGGTGATTTGGTAAAATGCTATGCCCAAGATAACTATCCGAGTGCCGGCGGTGGGGTGGTTCAAATAGCCTCGGCTATCACCTCATTATGTCCGGTCGTGATGGTCAAGTGGATTAAGGCGTCTTGTACATACCAGATGCGTTGCTTCTGGGAGTATGGGTTCGAGTCACTTCTGGGGTGTGAGTTTTCAGTTGCATATGTCCTGGGGACCATTCAGGCTTGTTCGCATTTGTGTTCCTCACGTGTTGCCCCAAAGAATGAGGTGATTTGGTAAAATGCTATGCCCAAGATAACTATCCGAGTGCCGGCGGTGGGGTGGTTCAAATAGCCTCGGCTATCACCTCATTATGTCCGGTCGTGATGGTCAAGTGGATTAAGGCGTCTTGTACATACCAGATGCGTTGCTTCTGGGAGTATGGGTTCGAGTCACTTCTGGGGTGTGAGTTTTCAGTTGCATATGTCCTGGGGACCATTCAGGCTTGTTCGCATTTGTGTTCCTCACGTGTTGCCCCAAAGAATGAGGTGATTTGGTAAAATGCTATGCCCAAGATAACTATCCGAGTGCCGGCGGTGGGGTGGTTCAAATAGCCTCGGCTATCACCTCATTATGTCCGGTCGTGATGGTCAAGTGGATTAAGGCGTCTTGTACATACCAGATGCGTTGCTTCTGGGAGTATGGGTTCGAGTCACTTCTGGGGTGTGAGTTTTCAGTTGCATATGTCCTGGGGACCATTCAGGCTTGTTCGCATTTGTGTTCCTCACGTGTTGCCCCAAAGAATGAGGTGATTTGGTAAAATGCTATGCCCAAGATAACTATCCGAGTGCCGGCGGTGGGGTGGTTCAAATAGCCTCGGCTATCACCTCATTATGTCCGGTCGTGATGGTCAAGTGGATTAAGGCGTCTTGTACATACCAGATGCGTTGCTTCTGGGAGTATGGGTTCGAGTCACTTCTGGGGTGTGAGTTTTCAGTTGCATATGTCCTGGGGACCATTCAGGCTTGTTCGCATTTGTGTTCCTCACGTGTTGCCCCAAAGAATGAGGTGATTTGGTAAAATGCTATGCCCAAGATAACTATCCGAGTGCCGGCGGTGGGGTGGTTCAAATAGCCTCGGCTATCACCTCATTATGTCCGGTCGTGATGGTCAAGTGGATTAAGGCGTCTTGTACATACCAGATGCGTTGCTTCTGGGAGTATGGGTTCGAGTCACTTCTGGGGTGTGAGTTTTCAGTTGCATATGTCCTGGGGACCATTCAGGCTTGTTCGCATTTGTGTTCCTCACGTGTTGCCCCAAAGAATGAGGTGATTTGGTAAAATGCTATGCCCAAGATAACTATCCGAGTGCCGGCGGTGGGGTGGTTCAAATAGCCTCGGCTATCACCTCATTATGTTCGGTCGTGATGGTCAAGTGGATTAAGGCGTCTTGTACATACCAGATGCGTTGCTTCTGGGAGTATGGGTTCGAGTCACTTCTGGGGTGTGAGTTTTCAGTTGCATATGTCCTGGGGACCATTCAGGCTTGTTCGCATTTGTGTTCCTCACGTGTTGCCCCAAAGAATGAGGTGATTTGGTAAAATGCTATGCCCAAGATAACTATCCGAGTGCCGGCGGTGGGGTGGTTCAAATAGCCTCGGCTATCACCTCATTATGTCCGGTCGTGATGGTCAAGTGGATTAAGGCGTCTTGTACATACCAGATGCGTTGCTTCTGGGAGTATGGGTTCGAGTCACTTCTGGGGTGTGAGTTTTCAGTTGCATATGTCCTGGGGACCATTCAGGCTTGTTCGCATTTGTGTTCCTCACGTGTTGCCCCAAAGAATGAGGTGATTTGGTAAAATGCTATGCCCAAGATAACTATCCGAGTGCCGGCGGTGGGGTGGTTCAAATAGCCTCGGCTATCACCTCATTATGTCCGGTCGTGATGGTCAAGTGGATTAAGGCGTCTTGTACATACCAGATGCGTTGCTTCTGGGAGTATGGGTTCGAGTCACTTCTGGGGTGTGAGTTTTCAGTTGCATATGTCCTGGGGACCATTCAGGCTTGTTCGCATTTGTGTTCCTCACGTGTTGCCCCAAAGAATGAGGTGATTTGGTAAAATGCTATGCCCAAGATAACTATCCGAGTGCCGGCGGTGGGGTGGTTCAAATAGCCTCGGCTATCACCTCATTATGTCCGGTCGTGATGGTCAAGTGGATTAAGGCGTCTTGTACATACCAGATGCGTTGCTTCTGGGAGTATGGGTTCGAGTCACTTCTGGGGTGTGAGTTTTCAGTTGCATATGTCCTGGGGACCATTCAGGCTTGTTCGCATTTGTGTTCCTCACGTGTTGCCCCAAAGAATGAGGTGATTTGGTAAAATGCTATGCCCAAGATAACTATCCGAGTGCCGGCGGTGGGGTGGTTCAAATAGCCTCGGCTATCACCTCATTATGTCCGGTCGTGATGGTCAAGTGGATTAAGGCGTCTTGTACATACCAGATGCGTTGCTTCTGGGAGTATGGGTTCGAGTCACTTCTGGGGTGTGAGTTTTCAGTTGCATATGTCCTGGGGACCATTCAGGCTTGTTCGCATTTGTGTTCCTCACGTGTTGCCCCAAAGAATGAGGTGATTTGGTAAAATGCTATGCCCAAGATAACTATCCGAGTGCCGGCGGTGGGGTGGTTCAAATAGCCTCGGCTATCACCTCATTATGTCCGGTCGTGATGGTCAAGTGGATTAAGGCGTCTTGTACATACCAGATGCGTTGCTTCTGGGAGTATGGGTTCGAGTCACTTCTGGGGTGTGAGTTTTCAGTTGCATATGTCCTGGGGACCATTCAGGCTTGTTCGCATATATATATATATATATATATATATATATATATATATGTCGTACCTAATAGCCAGAACGCACTTCTCAGCCTACTATGCAAGGCCCGATTTGCCTAATAAGCCAAATTTTCATGAATTAATATATTTTCTCTAATTTTTTGCTGATGAAATGATAAAGCTACCCATTTCATTATGTATGAGGAATTTTTTTTTTATTGGAGTTAAAATTGACGTAGATATATGACCGAACCTAACCAACCCTACCTAACCTAACCTAACCTATCTTTATAGGTTAGGTTAGGTTAGGTAGCCGAAAAAGTTAGGTTAGGTTAGGTTAGGTAGGTTAGGTAGCCGAAAAAGTTAGGTTAGGTTAGGTTAGGTAGGTTAGGTAGCCGAAAAACAATTAATTCATGAAAACTTGGCTTATTAGGCAAATTGGGCCTTGCATAGTAGGCTGAGAAGTGCGTTCTGGCTACTAGGTACGACATATATATATATATATATATATATATATATATATATATATATATATATATATATATATATATATATATATATATATATATATATATATTAGTATATTTTGGTAGCAGTCTTTCCTGTAGACATATATTATTAAATATGACCGAAAAAGTAAGATTAATAATTCTAACACGAATTTTCTCAATCTTTCGTACATTACGCTTCACTGTTGGAGGTAAATCAAAAATCACTTCTCCAAAATTCATTTTTATTTCTAGTCTGACGCGACACGGGCGCGTTTCGTAAAACTTATTACATTTTCAAAGACTTCACAAATACACAACTGATTAGAACTTACGTCTCTCTGATATTATATCTACATTTGAGTGAGGTGGGAAGGGTGATGTGGCATTAACACAAGACAGAACAGGAGGGGATATTAATAGGGTATTAAAAGTATCAACACAAGACAGAACAGAAACAATGGGTATTGAATAGAAGTGTTTGTAGAAAGCCTATTGGTCCATATTTCTTGATGCTTCTATATTGGAGCGGAGTCTTGAGGTGGGTAGAATATAGTTGTGCAATAATTGGCTGTTGATTGCTGGTGTTGACTTCTTGATGTGTAGTGCCTCGCAAACGTCAAGCCGCCTGCTATCGCTGTATCTATCGATGATTTCTGTGTTGTTTACTAGGATTTCTCTGGCGATGGTTTGGTTATGGGAAGAGATTATATGTTCCTCAATGGAGCCCTGTTGCTTATGCATCGTTAAACGCCTAGAAAGAGATGTTGTTGTCTTGCCTATATACTGGGTTTTTTGGAGCTTACAGTCCCCAAGTGGGCATTTGAAGGCATAGACGACGTTAGTCTCTTTTAAAGCGTTCTGTTTTGTGTCTGGAGAGTTTCTCATGAGTAGGCTGGCCGTTTTTCTAGTTTTATAGTAAATCGTCAGTTGTATCCTCTGATTTTTGTCTGTAGGGATAACGTTTCTATTAACAATATCTTTCAGGACCCTTTCCTCCGTTTTATGAGCTGTGGAAAAGAAGTTCCTGTAAAATAGTCTAGTAGGGGGTATAGGTGTTGTGTTAGTTGTCTCTTCAGAGGTTGCATGGCTTTTCACTTTCCTTCTTATGATGTCTTCGATGAAACCATTGGAGAAGCCGTTATTGACTAGGACCTGCCTTGCCCTACAGAGTTCTTCGTCGACTTGCTTCCATTCTGAGCTGTGGCTGAGAGCACGGTCGACGTATGCGTTAACAACACTCCTCTTGTACCTGTCGGGGCAGTCGCTGTTGGCATTTAGGCACATTCCTATGTTTGTTTCCTTAGTGTAGACTGCAGTGTGGAAACCTCCGCCCTTTTCCATGACTGTTACATCTAGAAAAGGCAGCTTCCCATCCTTTTCCGTCTCGTAAGTGAAACGCAGCACGGAACTCTGCTCAAATGCCTCCTTCAGCTCCTGCAGATGTCTGACATCAGGTACCTGTGTAAAAATGTCGTCAACATACCTGCAGTATATGGCCGGTTTCAAGTTCATGTCGACTAAGACTTTTTGCTCGATGGTACCCATGTAGAAGTTTGCAAACAGGACACCTAGGGGAGAACCCATGGCGACCCCATCTACTTGCTTATACATGTGCCCATCCGGGCTCAAGAAGGGTGCCTCTTTAGTACAAGCTTGGAGTAGTTTCCTCAGAATACTTTCTGGCATGTCAAGAGGAGTACAGGCTGGATCACGATACACTCTGTCGGCTATCATTCCGATTGTCTCGTCCACAGGTACGTTGGTAAACAGCGATTCTACGTCCAACGAGGCTCTTATCCCTGTGGCCCGTGTGCCCCGCAGTAAGTCCACAAATTCCTTTGGAGACTTCAGGCTGAAGGCGCAAGGAACATAAGGAGTCAGCAGGCCGTTGAGTCGCTTCGCCAGTCTGTACGTGGGTGTGGGTATCTGGCTAATGATTGGCCGAAGTGGGTTTCCAGGCTTGTGCGTCTTGACATTTCCATACGCATATCCAGGTTTATATTCCCCAATGATCTTTGGCAGGTGGAGTCCGGATTTCTTGGCGTTCACAGTTTCGATCAGTTTGTTGACCTTTGCTTTTAATTCGGCTGTAGTGTCCTTCGTTACCCTTTGGAACTTAGTTTGGTCAGAGAGTATGATGTTCATTTTCGCCAGATATTCGTCTTTTTTAAGAATGACATATATTGGCGACTTGTCACCTCTCCTGACAACTATCTCCTTGTTCTCACGAAGGCTTTTAGCTGCCGCTTTAAGCTCGGGGGGTCCACAACTCATAAAACGGAGGAAAGGGTCCTGAAAGATATTGTTAATAGAAACGTTATCCCTACAGACAAAAATCAGAGGATACAACTGACGATTTACTATAAAACCAGAAAAACGGCCAGCCTACTCATGAGAAACTCTCCAGACACAAAACAGAACGCTTTAAAAGAGACTAACGTCGTCTATGCCTTCAAATGCCCACTTGGGGACTGTAAGCTCCAAAAAACCCAGTATATAGGCAAGACAACAACATCTCTTTCTAGGCGTTTAACGATGCATAAGCAACAGGGCTCCATTAAGGAACATATAATCTCTTCCCATAACCAAACCATCGCCAGAGAAATCCTAGTAAACAACACAGAAATCATCGATAGATACAGCGATAGCAGGCGGCTTGACGTTTGCGAGGCACTACACATCAAGAAGTCAACACCAGCAATCAACAACCAATTATTGCACAACTATATTCTACCCACCTCAAGACTCCGCTCCAATATAGAAGCATCAAGAAATATGGACCAATAGGCTTTCTACAAACACTTCTATTCAATACCCATTGTTTCTGTTCTGTCTTGTGTTGATACTTTTAATACCCTATTAATATCCTCTCCTGTTCTGTCTTGTGTTAATGCCACATCACCCTTCCCACCTCATTCAAATGTAGATATAATATCAGAGAGACGTAAGTTCTAATCAGTTGTGTATTTGTTTAAGTATTTGAAAATGTAATAAGTTTTACGAAACGCGCCTGTGTCGCGTCAGACTAGAAATAAAAATGAATTTTGGAGAAGTGATTTTTGATTTACCTCCAACAGTGAAGCGTAATGTACGAAAGATTGAGAAAATTCGTGTTAGAATTATTAATCTTACTTTTTCGGTCATATTTAATAATATATATATATATATGTATATATATATATATATATATATATATATATATATATATATATATATATATATATATATATATATATATGTCGTACCTAGTAGCCAGAACGCACTTTTCAGCCTACTATGCAAGGCCCGATTTGCCTAATAAGCCAAGTTTTCATGAATTAATTGTTTTTCGACTACCTAACCAACCTAACCTAACTTTTTCGGTTACCTAACCTAACCTAACCTATAAAGATAGGTTAGGTTAGGTTAGGTAGGGTTGGTTAGGTTCGGTCATATATCTACGTTAATTTTATCTCCAATAACAAAAAATTGACCTCATACATAATGAAATGGGTAGCTTTATCATTTCATAAGAAAAAAATTAGAGAAAATATATTATTTCATGAAAACTTGGCTTATTAGGCAAATCGGGCCTTGCATAGTAGGCCGAGAAGTGCATTCTGGCTACTAGGTACGACATATATATATATATATATATATATATATATATATATATATATATATATATATATATATATATATATGTCGTACCTAGTAGCCAGAATGCACTTCTCGGCCTACTATGCAAGGCCCGATTTGCCTAATAAGCCAAGTTTTCATGAAATAATATATTTTCTCTAATTTTTTTCTTATGAAATGATAAAGCTACCCATTTCATTATGTATGAGGTCAATTTTTTGTTATTGGAGATAAAATTAACGTAGATATATGACCGAACCTAACCAACCCTACCTAACCTAACCTAACCTATCTTTATAGGTTAGGTTAGGTTAGGTAGCAGAAAAAGATAGGTTAGGTTAGGTCAGGTAGGTTAGGTAGTTGAAAAACAATTAATTCTTGAAAACTTGGATTATTAGGCAAATCGGGCCATGCATAGTAGGCTGAGAAGTGCGTTCTGGCTACTAGGTACGACATATATATATATATATATATATATATATATATATATATATATATATATATATATATATATATATATATATATATATATATATATATATATATATATATATATATATATGTCGTACCTAGTAGCCAGAACGCACTTCTCAGCCTACTATGCAAGGACCGATTTGCCTAATAAGCCAAGTTTTCATGAATTAATGTTTTTTCGGCTACCTAACCTACCTAACCTAACCTAACCTAACTTTTTCGCCTACCTAACCTAACCTAACTTTTTCGCCTACCTAACCTAACCTAACCTATAAAGATAGGTTAGGTTAGGTTAGGTAGGGTTGGTTAGGTTCGGTCATATATCTACGTTAATTTTAACTCCAATAACAAAAAATTGACCTTATACATAATGAAATAGGTAGCTTTATCATTTCATAAGAAAAAAAAATTGAGAAAAGATATTAATTCATGAGAACTTGGCTTATTAGGCAAATCGGCCCTTGCATAGTAGGCTGAGAAGTGCGTTCTGGCTACTAGGTACGACATATATATATATATATATATATATCTATATATATATATATATATATATATATATATATATATATATACATATATATATATATATATATATATATATATATATATATATATATATATATATATATATATATATATATATATATATATATATATATATATATATATATATGTCGTACCTAGTAGCCAGAACGCATTTCTCAGCCTACTATGCAAGGCCCGATTTGCCTAATAAGCCAAGTTTTCCTGAATTAATATATTTTCTCTAATTGTTTTCTTATGAAATGATAAAGCTACCCATTTCATTATATATGAGATCAATTTTTTTATTGGAGTTAAAATTAACGTAGATATATGACCAAACCTAACCAACCCTCCCTAACCTAACCTAACCTATCTTTATAGGTTAGGTTAGGTTAGGTAGCAGAAAAAGATAGGTTAGGTTAGGTCAGGTAGGTTAGGTAGTTGAAAAACAATTAATTCTTGAAAACTTGGATTATTAGGCAAATCGGGCCATGCATAGTAGGCTGAGAAGTGCGTTCTGGCTACTAGGTACGACATATATATATATATATATATATATATATATATATATATATATATATATATATATATATATATATATATATATATATATAAATATATATATATATATATATATATATATATATATATATATATATATATATATATATATATATATATATATATATATATATATATATAAACAATCTTTGGACAACACCCACCAGTGGGACTCGAACCCAGAAAGCACAACTACCTTCCAGTAGCTGGCATAACTAGTATGCTTTAACCCACTACGCCATCAGACCTTACAAAAGAAGTAGATAGTTCGAGATATATATATCTCAAACATCTCTACCTCCCGAAGGCACCAGATGAGTGAGGGGTCAGTCTGCATTTTTCGTCAAGCCACTGTCAATGTGAGAGAACTCGTGTCCAGCTTATAAGCCTATACTTGCATAAACCACAAGTGAAGATAAACAATCTTTGGACAACACCCACCAGTGGGACTCGAACCCAGAAAGCACAACTACCTTCCAGTAGCTGGCATAACTAGTATGCTTTAACCCACTACGCCATCAGACCTTACAAAAGAAGTAGATAGCTCGAGATATATATATCTCAAACATCTCTACCTCCCGAAGGCACCAGATGAGTGAGGGGTCAGTCTGCATTTTTCGTCAAGCCACTGTCAATGTGAGAGAACTCGTGTCCAGCTTATAAGCCTATACTTGCATAAACCACAAGTGAAGATAAACAATCTTTGGACAACACCCACCAGTGGGACTCGAACCCAGAAAGCACAACTACCTTCCAGTAGCTGGCATAACTAGTATGCTTTAACCCACTACGCCATCAGACCTTACAAAAGAAGTAGATAGTTCGAGATATATATATCTCAAACATCTCTACCTCCCGAAGGCACCAGATGAGTGAGGGGTCAGTCTGCATTTTTCGTCAAGCCACTGTCAATGTGAGAGAACTCGTGTCCAGCTTATAAGCCTATACTTGCATAAACCACAAGTGAAGATAAACAATCTTTGGACAACACCCACCAGTGGGACTCGAACCCAGAAAGCACAACTACCTTCCAGTAGCTGGCATAACTAGTATGCTTTAACCCACTACGCCATCAGACCTTACAAAAGAAGTAGATAGTTCGAGATATATATATCTCAAACATCTCTACCTCCCGAAGGCACCAGATGAGTGAGGGGTCAGTCTGCATTTTTCGTCAAGCCACTGTCAATGTGAGAGAACTCGTGTCCAGCTTATAAGCCTATACTTGCATAAACCACAAGTGAAGATAAACAATCTTTGGACAACACCCACCAGTGGGACTCGAACCCAGAAAGCACAACTACCTTCCAGTAGCTGGCATAACTAGTATGCTTTAACCCACTACGCCATCAGACCTTACAAAAGAAGTAGATAGTTCGAGATATATATATCTCAAACATCTCTACCTCCCGAAGGCACCAGATGAGTGAGGGGTCAGTCTGCATTTTTCGTCAAGCCACTGTCAATGTGAGAGAACTCGTGTCCAGCTTATAAGCCTATACTTGCATAAACCACAAGTGAAGATAAACAATCTTTGGACAACACCCACCAGTGGGACTCGAACCCAGAAAGCACAACTACCTTCCAGTAGCTGGCATAACTAGTATGCTTTAACCCACTACGCCATCAGACCTTACAAAAGAAGTAGATAGCTCGAGATATATATATCTCAAACATCTCTACCTCCCGAAGGCACCAGATGAGTGAGGGGTCAGTCTGCATTTTTCGTCAAGCCACTGTCAATGTGAGAGAACTCGTGTCCAGCTTATAAGCCTATACTTGCATAAACCACAAGTGAAGATAAACAATCTTTGGACAACACCCACCAGTGGGACTCGAACCCAGAAAGCACAACTACCTTCCAGTAGCTGGCATAACTAGTATGCTTTAACCCACTACGCCATCAGACCTTACAAAAGAAGTAGATAGTTCGAGATATATATATCTCAAACATCTCTACCTCCCGAAGGCACCAGATGAGTGAGGGGTCAGTCTGCATTTTTCGTCAAGCCACTGTCAATGTGAGAGAACTCGTGTCCAGCTTATAAGCCTATACTTGCATAAACCACAAGTGAAGATAAACAATCTTTGGACAACACCCACCAGTGGGACTCGAACCCAGAAAGCACAACTACCTTCCAGTAGCTGGCATAACTAGTATGCTTTAACCCACTACGCCATCAGACCTTACAAAAGAAGTAGATAGCTCGAGATATATATATCTCAAACATCTCTACCTCCCGAAGGCACCAGATGAGTGAGGGGTCAGTCTGCATTTTTCGTCAAGCCACTGTCAATGTGAGAGAACTCGTGTCCAGCTTATAAGCCTATACTTGCATAAACCACAAGTGAAGATAAACAATCTTTGGACAACACCCACCAGTGGGACTCGAACCCAGAAAGCACAACTACCTTCCAGTAGCTGGCATAACTAGTATGCTTTAACCCACTACGCCATCAGACCTTACAAAAGAAGTAGATAGTTCGAGATATATATATCTCAAACATCTCTACCTCCCGAAGGCACCAGATGAGTGAGGGGTCAGTCTGCATTTTTCGTCAAACCACTGTCAATGTGAGAGAACTCGTGTCCAGCTTATAAGCCTATACTTGCATAAACCACAAGTGAAGATAAACAATCTTTGGACAACACCCACCAGTGGGACTCGAACCCAGAAAGCACAACTACCTTCCAGTAGCTGGCATAACTAGTATGCTTTAACCCACTACGCCATCAGACCTTATATATTGAGATATATATATCTCGAACTATCTACTTCTTTTGTAAGGTCTGATGGCGTAGTGGGTTAAAGCATACTAGTTATGCCAGCTACTGGAAGGTAGCTGTGCTTTCTGGGTTCGAGTCCCACTGGTGGGTGTTGTCCAAAGATTGTTTATCTTCACTTGTGGTTTATGCAAGTATAGGCTTATAAGCTGGACACGAGTTCTCTCACATTGACAGTGGCTTGACGAAAAATGCAGACTGACCCCTCACTCATCTGGTGCCTTCGGGAGGTAGAGATGTTTGAGATATATATATCTCGAACTATCTACTTCTTTTGTAAGGTCTGATGGCGTAGTGGGTTAAAGCATACTAGTTATGCCAGCTACTGGAAGGTAGTTGTGCTTTCTGGGTTCGAGTCCCACTGGTGGGTGTTGTCCAAAGATTGTTTATCTTCACTTGTGGTTTATGCAAGTATAGGCTTATAAGCTGGACACGAGTTCTCTCACATTGACAGTGGCTTGACGAAAAATGCAGACTGACCCCTCACTCATCTGGTGCCTTCGGGAGGTAGAGATGTTTGAGATATATATATCTCGAACTATCTACTTCTTTTGTAAGGTCTGATGGCGTAGTGGGTTAAAGCATACTAGTTATGCCAGCTACTGGAAGGTAGTTGTGCTTTCTGGGTTCGAGTCCCACTGGTGGGTGTTGTCCAAAGATTGTTTATCTTCACTTGTGGTTTATGCAAGTATAGGCTTATAAGCTGGACACGAGTTCTCTCACATTGACAGTGGCTTGACGAAAAATGCAGACTGACCCCTCACTCATCTGGTGCCTTCGGGAGGTAGAGATGTTTGAGATATATATATCTCGAACTATCTACTTCTTTTGTAAGGTCTGATGGCGTAGTGGGTTAAAGCATACTAGTTATGCCAGCTACTGGAAGGTAGTTGTGCTTTCTGGGTTCGAGTCCCACTGGTGGGTGTTGTCCAAAGATTGTTTATCTTCACTTGTGGTTTATGCAAGTATAGGCTTATAAGCTGGACACGAGTTCTCTCACATTGACAGTGGCTTGACGAAAAATGCAGACTGACCCCTCACTCATCTGGTGCCTTCGGGAGGTAGAGATGTTTGAGATATATATATCTCGAACTATCTACTTCTTTTGTAAGGTCTGATGGCGTAGTGGGTTAAAGCATACTAGTTATGCCAGCTACTGGAAGGTAGTTGTGCTTTCTGGGTTCGAGTCCCACTGGTGGGTGTTGTCCAAAGATTGTTTATCTTCACTTGTGGTTTATGCAAGTATAGGCTTATAAGCTGGACACGAGTTCTCTCACATTGACAGTGGCTTGACGAAAAATGCAGACTGACCCCTCACTCATCTGGTGCCTTCGGGAGGTAGAGATGTTTGAGATATATATATCTCGAACTATCTACTTCTTTTGTAAGGTCTGATGGCGTAGTGGGTTAAAGCATACTAGTTATGCCAGCTACTGGAAGGTAGTTGTGCTTTCTGGGTTCGAGTCCCACTGGTGGGTGTTGTCCAAAGATTGTTTATCTTCACTTGTGGTTTATGCAAGTATAGGCTTATAAGCTGGACACGAGTTCTCTCACATTGACAGTGGCTTGACGAAAAATGCAGACTGACCCCTCACTCATCTGGTGCCTTCGGGAGGTAGAGATGTTTGAGATATATATATCTCGAACTATCTACTTCTTTTGTAAGGTCTGATGGCGTAGTGGGTTAAAGCATACTAGTTATGCCAGCTACTGGAAGGTAGTTGTGCTTTCTGGGTTCGAGTCCCACTGGTGGGTGTTGTCCAAAGATTGTTTATCTTCACTTGTGGTTTATGCAAGTATAGGCTTATAAGCTGGACACGAGTTCTCTCACATTGACAGTGGCTTGACGAAAAATGCAGACTGACCCCTCACTCATCTGGTGCCTTCGGGAGGTAGAGATGTTTGAGATATATATATCTCGAACTATCTACTTCTTTTGTAAGGTCTGATGGCGTAGTGGGTTAAAGCATACTAGTTATGCCAGCTACTGGAAGGTAGTTGTGCTTTCTGGGTTCGAGTCCCACTGGTGGGTGTTGTCCAAAGATTGTTTATCTTCACTTGTGGTTTATGCAAGTATAGGCTTATAAGCTGGACACGAGTTCTCTCACATTGACAGTGGCTTGACGAAAAATGCAGACTGACCCCTCACTCATCTGGTGCCTTCGGGAGGTAGAGATGTTTGAGATATATATATCTCGAACTATCTACTTCTTTTGTAAGGTCTGATGGCGTAGTGGGTTAAAGCATACTAGTTATGCCAGCTACTGGAAGGTAGTTGTGCTTTCTGGGTTCGAGTCCCACTGGTGGGTGTTGTCCAAAGATTGTTTATCTTCACTTGTGGTTTATGCAAGTATAGGCTTATAAGCTGGACACGAGTTCTCTCACATTGACAGTGGCTTGACGAAAAATGCAGACTGACCCCTCACTCATCTGGTGCCTTCGGGAGGTAGAGATGTTTGAGATATATATATCTCGAACTATCTACTTCTTTTGTAAGGTCTGATGGCGTAGTGGGTTAAAGCATACTAGTTATGCCAGCTACTGGAAGGTAGTTGTGCTTTCTGGGTTCGAGTCCCACTGGTGGGTGTTGTCCAAAGATTGTTTATCTTCACTTGTGGTTTATGCAAGTATAGGCTTATAAGCTGGACACGAGTTCTCTCACATTGACAGTGGCTTGACGAAAAATGCAGACTGACCCCTCACTCATCTGGTGCCTTCGGGAGGTAGAGATGTTTGAGATATATATATCTCGAACTATCTACTTCTTTTGTAAGGTCTGATGGCGTAGTGGGTTAAAGCATACTAGTTATGCCAGCTACTGGAAGGTAGTTGTGCTTTCTGGGTTCGAGTCCCACTGGTGGGTGTTGTCCAAAGATTGTTTATCTTCACTTGTGGTTTATGCAAGTATAGGCTTATAAGCTGGACACGAGTTCTCTCACATTGACAGTGGCTTGACGAAAAATGCAGACTGACCCCTCACTCATCTGGTGCCTTCGGGAGGTAGAGATGTTTGAGATATATATATCTCGAACTATCTACTTCTTTTGTAAGGTCTGATGGCGTAGTGGGTTAAAGCATACTAGTTATGCCAGCTACTGGAAGGTAGTTGTGCTTTCTGGGTTCGAGTCCCACTGGTGGGTGTTGTCCAAAGATTGTTTATCTTCACTTGTGGTTTATGCAAGTATAGGCTTATAAGCTGGACACGAGTTCTCTCACATTGACAGTGGCTTGACGAAAAATGCAGACTGACCCCTCACTCATCTGGTGCCTTCGGGAGGTAGAGATGTTTGAGATATATATATCTCGAACTATCTACTTCTTTTGTAAGGTCTGATGGCGTAGTGGGTTAAAGCATACTAGTTATGCCAGCTACTGGAAGGTAGTTGTGCTTTCTGGGTTCGAGTCCCACTGGTGGGTGTTGTCCAAAGATTGTTTATCTTCACTTGTGGTTTATGCAAGTATAGGCTTATAAGCTGGACACGAGTTCTCTCACATTGACAGTGGCTTGACGAAAAATGCAGACTGACCCCTCACTCATCTGGTGCCTTCGGGAGGTAGAGATGTTTGAGATATATATATCTCGAACTATCTACTTCTTTTGTAAGGTCTGATGGCGTAGTGGGTTAAAGCATACTAGTTATGCCAGCTACTGGAAGGTAGTTGTGCTTTCTGGGTTCGAGTCCCACTGGTGGGTGTTGTCCAAAGATTGTTTATCTTCACTTGTGGTTTATGCAAGTATAGGCTTATAAGCTGGACACGAGTTCTCTCACATTGACAGTGGCTTGACGAAAAATGCAGACTGACCCCTCACTCATCTGGTGCCTTCGGGAGGTAGAGATGTTTGAGATATATATATCTCGAACTATCTACTTCTTTTGTAAGGTCTGATGGCGTAGTGGGTTAAAGCATACTAGTTATGCCAGCTACTGGAAGGTAGTTGTGCTTTCTGGGTTCGAGTCCCACTGGTGGGTGTTGTCCAAAGATTGTTTATCTTCACTTGTGGTTTATGCAAGTATAGGCTTATAAGCTGGACACGAGTTCTCTCACATTGACAGTGGCTTGACGAAAAATGCAGACTGACCCCTCACTCATCTGGTGCCTTCGGGAGGTAGAGATGTTTGAGATATATATATCTCGAACTATCTACTTCTTTTGTAAGGTCTGATGGCGTAGTGGGTTAAAGCATACTAGTTATGCCAGCTACTGGAAGGTAGTTGTGCTTTCTGGGTTCGAGTCCCACTGGTGGGTGTTGTCCAAAGATTGTTTATCTTCACTTGTGGTTTATGCAAGTATAGGCTTATAAGCTGGACACGAGTTCTCTCACATTGACAGTGGCTTGACGAAAAATGCAGACTGACCCCTCACTCATCTGGTGCCTTCGGGAGGTAGAGATGTTTGAGATATATATATCTCGAACTATCTACTTCTTTTGTAAGGTCTGATGGCGTAGTGGGTTAAAGCATACTAGTTATGCCAGCTACTGGAAGGTAGTTGTGCTTTCTGGGTTCGAGTCCCACTGGTGGGTGTTGTCCAAAGATTGTTTATCTTCACTTGTGGTTTATGCAAGTATAGGCTTATATATATATATATATATATATATATATATATATATATAGAATATGACCGAAAAAGTAAGATTAATAATTCTAACACGAATTTTCTCTATCTTTCATACGTTTCTTTTCACTGTTGATGGTAATTCAAAGATCAATTCTCCAAAATTCATTTTTTATTTCTAGTCTGACGCGACACTAGAGCGCGTTTCGTAAAACTTATTACATTTTCAAAGACTTTAGCTTACACATACACAACTGAATAGAACTTACACGGTTGATTGATTGATGAAGATTAAGCCACCCAAAAGGTGGCACGGGCTTGAATAGCCCGTAAGTGGTGGCCCTTTTGAGCCATCTGTGGAGATCTGAGGTGCGACTGCACCCTGCGTGACGGGAGATGTCTCCCGTCAGAACTTACACATCTTCGATTTGTTTATATCTACATTTGAGTGAGGTGGATGGGGTGAGGTGGTATTAATAGGGTATTAAATTCCTAAACACAAGACAGAACACGAAACAATGGGTATTGAATGGAAGTGATTTGTAGAAAGCCTATTAGTCCATATTTCTTGATGCTTCTATATTGGAGCGGAGTCTTGAGGTGGGTAGAATATAGTTGTGCATTAATTGGCTGTTGATTGCTGGTGTTGACTTCTTGATGTGTAGAGCCTCGCAGACGTCAAGCCGCTTGCTGTCGCTGAAGAGACAAGTAACACAACACCTATACCCCCCATTAGACTATTTTACAGGAACTTCTTTTCCACAGCTCACAAAACGGAGGAAACTGTCCTGAAAGATATTGTTAATAGAAACGTTATCCCTACAGACAAAAATCAGAGGATACAACTGACGATTTACTATAAAACCAGAAAAACGGCCAGCCTACTCATGAGAAACTCTCCAGACACAAAACAGAACGCTTTAAAAGAGACCAACGTCGTCTATGCCTTCAAATGCCCTCTTGGGGACTGTAAGCTCCAAAAAAAAACAGTATATAGGCAAGACAACAACATCTCTTTCTAGGCGTTTAACGATGCATAAGCAACAGGGCTCCATTAAGAAACATATAATCTCTTCCCACAACCAAACTATCGCCAAAGAAATCCTAGTAAACAACACAGAAATCATCGATAGATACAGCGATAGCAGGCGGCTTGACGTTTGCGAGGCACTACACATCAAGAAGTCAACACCAGCAATCAACAGCCAATTAATGCACAACTCTATTCTACCCACCTCAAGACTTCGTTCCAATATAGAAGCATCAAGAAATATGGACCAATAGGCTTTCTACAATCACTTCCATTCAATACCCATTGTTTCGTGTTCTGTCTTGTGTTTAGGAATTTAATACCCTATTAATACCACCTCACCCCATCCACCTCACCCCATCCACCTCACTCAAATGTAGATATAAACAAATCGAAGATGTGTAAGTTCTATTCAGTTGTGTATGTGTAAGTTAAAGTCTTTGAAAATGTAATAAGTTTTACGAAACTCGCTCATGTGTGGCGTCAGACTAGAAATAAAAATGAATTTTGGAGAATTGATTTTTGAATTACCACTAACAGTGAAAAGAAACGTACGAAAGATCGAGAAAATTCGTGTTAGAATTATTAATCTTACTTTTTCGGTCATATTTAATAATATATATATATAATTATATATACACATACATACTGTACTGTAGATGTATTTAGTGTGGTGTAGAGAGCCAAATCTAGTGGAAATATGTGCATTTTGATGATTGTAGGCAGCTAACCTTAAGTCTAATTCATTACATATTGGACTGAAAATTTTTAACTTTCTATTGCTAAAACCTTTTATGGAAAATAAATTAAAAATACAATGCAAATTCTTTATTTCATAACAGAATCAATGAGCCGAAGCAGGATCATATTAAATTTGTAACTTCAATTTGTGCCCATCACGCCACAGAAATATTCAGGTCATCAGTAGGGGCTCTACA
Source organism: Procambarus clarkii (assembly GCF_040958095.1). Classification (NCBI taxonomy): domain Eukaryota; kingdom Metazoa; phylum Arthropoda; class Malacostraca; order Decapoda; family Cambaridae; genus Procambarus; species Procambarus clarkii. The sequence goes on along the minus strand of NC_091210.1, from coordinate 2,740,576 downwards.
ATAACTACACCGTCGGGTAGGAAGCAGCAGTGGCAATACCACAGTTGTTGTTCTTGTTACGAGCCATCTTTACGTACCCACCCTCACCCCACCCGGTGCCCCAAGAGTTCTTAACGATCCAGTAGTCTCCTCCTGTGGTGTCAGTGCCATAACCCACTACCAGTACACCGTGGTTAAGGCTGGTTGACGAGCACGTCGACTCAAAGTACACACCTGAAATACAAGCACACACATTAATATCTCAAGCCCCTGTACACACTCATATGCATTCCAAAATTACCGTTTGGTGCAAATTCTCCAATAATTGTTTTAATATATAACAAATAAACTAGATATTTAAACTACTTTTTTCTTAGGTATATAAAACATATTAGGAAGAAGACGCAACCAAAATTTAAAAGTGAGACACGTCAGATTAGTGACAACAAATTTGTTGTATTTTAAATAAAGTCTTTTTTGTTTAGTTTTGAAGAATTTGACAATGTGCCTTCAGCTAAACATATTTTTATAGGTTGTAGAGTGGAAACGTTGACTAGCTTAATGTTTACAAAAAAGGGTATCATCAAATAAAATTGTTATGCTCTAAAAGTCCCCAGGGCCAGGGGGGGCTGACGGCTGAGTGGACAGAGCTTGGGATTCATAATCCTAAGGTTCCGGGTTCGATCCCTGGCGGAGGCGGAAACAAATGAAATGAATTTCTTTCGCTCTGATGTTTCTGTTCACCTAACATTAAATGGGTACCTGGGAGTTAGACAGCTGCTACGGGCTGTTTCCTGGGGATATCTAAATAAGGAGGCCTGGTCAAGGACCGGGCCGCGGGGACGTTAAGCCCCGAAATTATCTCAAGATAGGGTCAAACGCATATTTGCTACGGTGCTAAAATAAGGTATACAGGCACTTACGGAGCCCCTTTTCGAGCATATTTCATAAATTATTAGAATTGAGCAGACTCTATTGAGTAGGATATATGATGCCAAATGTTAAGAGGGGAGACAAATCACTTGAGTTGAACTGTAGTTTAATTAGCTTAACGTCTTGTGTAAGAAAATGACTTTAATTGATAGCTTCAAAACCCTTTCATTTACATCATGAAGAATATCTATATCAATAAATCAGAATATCTGTTTGTTCGTCAAAGATTGGAAGGCAGATACTTGAGGTCAGCCTTGTGCAACACTGCACTGTGGTTGGTGACTTTATAGCGAGTCTCAGAGGGTGGTCATGGTCATCCCTTATACCACCTATGAAGGGAAATTTTCCTTCACACTCACTTCACGAGATTGATGGATATGAAATGTTTTATGAAAAGTCCGTAGAGTTTAGTGTTCATATATATATATTAGTGTATTCAGATATTGATATTCAAAACGGATATTCAGATAACAGATTTGTGATCTGGACACAACCTTCCGATTGTAGGGATGTAGATAGTGTATAGTGAAAATGGTTACAGTGATAAGGGGACATAGGGAGCGTTTCTGTGCATGAAGACAGAGAGGGTGTAAGTAGAGATGTGTATCATATGAAGATGTTCACTATGATGAAGACAGTATGTTGTGAAAATGGTTACAATGATGAAAGACGACTGGGGAGAATGTGTTAAATAATAAATAGGGTGAGTGTGCCGGAGATCCGGACAGTGAATGTGGTTGGAGACTGGACGGGCATATTTGGGGAAGACTAAAAGGATATTTGGGAGAGATGTGGAAGATATACGGGGGGAGGGGAAGACAAGGAAAGAGCATGTGGGATTATGTGTTTCTATTAGTATCCGTGGAAAAATCCTATGTTCAATAACCTTTGATTCATCAAATCCTGAGACTAGTCAATTAACTCTACGAACAAATCCACAAGGGCCGTGACGAGGATTCGAACCTGTGTTGGATCCTGGAGCCTCTCCGAAACACAAACCAGGATTTTACACAATTCCCCCATGCACTCGAGCTATGTCAATAGGCCATTCTATTGTCTGCTCCAAATCCACTTTGTGGATTTGTTCATGTGATACATCACGCTATTGTGATTTCTGTTTGTAATTAACTCTTCCTTTGCCAACTCTCTTGCTCTCAGTTCTTACGATGGACCCTCCCTCCCACAGTTCTTACGATGGACCCTCCCTCCCACAGATCTTACGATATACTCTCCCTCCCATTTGAATATGCATAAGTGTGAGCTCACCGCTGCTGTAGTGCTGGAATGAACTGTGGGATGCATCGATGGCCACAGAGATGGGGCCTACGGTCCCAACGGCCTTCTGTAGAGCGCTCTCGCTTTGTGAAGTTACTGAGACGTAGCCAGTTAATGTGGCAGAGATGTTCTTGGGTAAAAATTTGCAAGTTCCTTGCTGAGTGTATTATATAAAAAACAAAATTATTATTCCCTGCTCATACAAAATATATTTATATGTGCGAATAATGTTAAATGTATGAAAAATCATCTTCACAAAATATTTCAATTAATTATAAACAAGTAATTATCAGTTTCCAGTCATGACTGCTGCCGTGATGAGGACCACTTACCACTGCCACGTACGGGTAGAGGGCCCCACTGTTAGCTCCATTAGCCTTGATGTAGTTGAAGGCACTAGTCATTGCTCCACCGTTACATCCCTGGTTTTTGTACGTCCCACCGGAGCAGTCGACCAGCTGCTGCTCGGAGAGACTCACCAGCTTGCTGGTCTTACGGAAATATTGACCCTCCAAGGCACCGGTCTGTGTGAAAAACAGGGAATCAAATAAATATAAAAACATACACATAATTAAATATATATATATATATATATATATATATATATATATATATATATATATATATATATATATATATATATATATATTATTACATATGATTGAAAAAGTAAGATTAATAATTCTAACACGAATTTTCTCTATGTTTCTTATATTTCTTTTCACTGGTGATGGTAACTGAAAAATCAGTTCTCCAAAATTCATTTTTATTTCTAGTCTGACGTGACACTTGAACGCGTTTCGTAAAACTTATTACATTTTCAAAGACTTTAGTTTACACACACACAACTATAACTGAACAGAGTTCAAACAGCTTCGATTTTATACCTGCATTTGGGTGAGGTGATATGTTACAACAGTTTTGGATGAGGTGAAAACAAACTTTCAACACAAGACAGAACACGAAACAATGAGTATAATATTTTGTTAGTTAAAGGGAAGAATGGAAGTAACTGCAAAGGGCCTACTGGCCCATATTTCTTGATGCTTCTATATTGGTGCGGAGTCTTGAAGTGGGTAGAATATAGTTGTGCATTAATTGGCTGTTGATGCTGGTGTCGACTTCTTAATGTGTAGTGCCTCGCAGATATCAAGCCGCCTGCTATCGCTGCATCTATCGATGATTTCCGTGTTTATTGTTAAGACTTCTCTGGTGATGGTCTGGTTGTGGGAAGAGATTATATGTTCCTTAATGGAGCACTGTTGCTTATGCATCGTTAATCGCCTGGACAGAGATATTGTTGCCTTGCCTATATACTGAATTCTTTGAGGCTTACAGTCCCCAAGTGGGCATTTGAAGGCATAGACGACATGGATGTGGTATCGCTCTACCCGAGCATACCACAGAGAGAATCTGCAAAGGTAGTAGCATCTTTTTTTACAGATAGCAGAGCAAAAAATAGACAGGAACTTCAAGACGCAGGAGTATGGAGGACCTCCTCGAAAGAAACTCTTGAAGAGGCCATCCTCCATGTGATGAGAGACACCCTTTTTGCAATTTGAAGGACGGGCATACCGGCAAACCAAAGGTACAGCGATAGGAGCATCGAATAGTGTGGCCATCACTGAAATATTTGTGCATGTAGTGTTCGAGAGGAAACGATCCCACAGGATGGACGGACCGGTGGTATATTTCCGTTACATAGATGATATCTTCGGAATAATGGAAGACGGTTTCCCGCGCCTAGAAGGTTTCCTTTCATGGTCAAACACAGTTCATGAAAACCTTAAGTTTACCCTCGAACTTAGTGACTCCCCGATTAATTTCCTAGATACAACAGTGTATATAGACCAGCTAACCAGGGATCTGCATACGAAGGCATACTATAAACCGACTAACCTTCACACGTATCTGAAATTTGACTCGAGCCACCCACTAGCCTTGAAGAAATCGCTACCCTACTCACTTGGACTCAGACTCAAGAGGATTAATAGCAAAGAAGAGACGATACATCCCCAGCTTGATGACCTATGGGATATGTTCAGGAACAGAGACTACCCAGAGACAATAATACATGCGTCCCAGGAGAAACTCAGAGAAAAAAAAGGGCAGAGCTACTCAGACCTAGAACACAAGAAGTGGAAGACACGAGATGGATTCTTCCAACCCTTTTCTTCCCCGGCCTTATAGCACAGCTTAAGATAAAACTCCAAGAAGTATGAACATGGATGAGGGAAATGTACAGTGAACATCCATCCAGGGTAAAGTTCCCACAAAACCCTCCCATGACCGCCTGGAGGCGAGGTAAGTCTATAAGAGACCACCTTGTAAGAGCAGGTGTGCAGGTAGATCATCTCAACCGAACTGGGGGAGAGGACCAGCCTCAGGTTACAGTTCAAAGAAATGAAACTTACTGACCCTAACCTAACCTGACACAGGTTTGGTGTGCGACCTGCGTGGAGGCGGAGTATGCAGAGTGGTTAGGAGGGGCCCACAAGTACAAGACATGAATTAATGTTTTTTCGACTACCTAACCTACCCAACATAACTTAACCTAACTTTTTCGGCTACCTAACCTAACCTATAGAGATAGGTTGGGTTAGGTTAGGTCATATATCTACGTTAATTTTAAGTCCAATAAAATAAAATTGACCTAATACACAATGAAATGGGTAGCATTATCATTTCATAAGAAAAAAATAGAAAAAAATATATTAATTCATGAAAACTTGCCTTATTAGGCAAATCGGGCCGAGAAGTGCATTCTGGTTACTAAGTACGATATATATATATATATATATATATATATATATATATATATATATATATATATATATATATATATATATATATATATATATATATATATATATATATATATATATATATATATATATATATAAATATATATATATATGTATGTATATGTCGTACCTAGTAGCCAGAACGCACTTCTCAGCCTTCTATGCAAGGCCCGATTTGCCTAATAAGCCAAGTTTTCATGAATTAATTGTTTTTCGACTACCTAACCTAACCTAACTTTTTAGGCTACCTAACCTAACCTAACATATATAGATAGGTTAGGTTAGGTTAGGTAGGGTTGGTTAGGTTCGGTCATATATCGTGATCAGATATACAAGGCAGAGAATGAAATCAAAGACAACAAAACGCAACTACTTCATGCTACAAACGAGTTGAGAAATAGCAACATCGACCATAGTATCCGTACCCGCATTGAACAACACCTCGACATCCTCACAGACCAACATCACCTCAGCACTGAAACAAGGATTATCAAGAAACTAACAACATTATATGGAGGACCTATGGCAATTCCACGACCAAGAGATGGCTTCCTGAACCTTGCAGGAATTAACCTCACTGAGGACCAAGTCACTCTCCTAAATCTGGGCATAAACTGTCATGTTATGTCCAGACCGAGTGAGATGGCCCGGAAAGTAGAGTTGGAAATTCTGTTGGACGACATATTCGACCTCGAGACACAAAAGAAGGTCACTACCAAAGATACCTTACAAGCAGAACTTATTGCAGAAGGAGGAAAGAATCGAGGCAACTACAGAAGCACCATACTGTCCCCCGAGCTTAAAGCGGCAGCTAAAAGCCTTCGTGAGAACAAGGAGATAGTTGTCAGGAGAGGTGACAAGTCGCCAATATATGTCATTCTTAAAAAAGACGAATATCTGGCGAAAATGAACATCATACTCTCTGACCAAACTAAGTTCCAAAGGGTAACGAAGGACACTACAGCCGAATTAAAAGCAAAGGTCAACAAACTGATCGAAACTGTGAACGCCAAGAAATCCGGACTCCACCTGCCAAAGATCATTGGGGAATATAAACCTGGATATGCGTATGGAAATGTCAAGACGCACAAGCCTGGAAACCCACTTCGGCCAATCATTAGCCAGATACCCACACCCACGTACAGACTGGCGAAGCGACTCAACGGCCTGCTGACTCCTTATGTTCCTTGCGCCTTCAGCCTGAAGTCTCCAAAGGAATTTGTTGACTTACTGCGGGGCACACGGGCCACAGGGATAAGAGCCTCGTTGGACGTAGAATCGCTGTTTACCAACGTACCTGTGGACGAGACAATCGGAATGATAGCCGACAGAGTGTATCGTGATCCAGCCTGTACTCCTCTTGACATACCAGAAAATATTCTGAGGAAACTACTCCAAGCTTGTACTAAAGAGGCACCCTTCTTGAGCCCGGATGGGCACATGTATAAGCAAGTAGATGGGGTCGCCATGGGTTCTCCCCTAGGTGTCCTGTTTGCAAACTTCTACATGGGTACCATCGAGCAAAAAGTCTTAGTCAACATGAACTTGAAACCGGCCATATACTGCAGGTATGTTGACGACATTTTTACACAGGTACCTGATGTCAGACATCTGCAGGAGCTGAAGGAGGCATTTGAGCAGAGTTCCGTGCTGCGTTTCACTTACGAGATGGAAAAGGATGGGAAGCTGCCCTTTCTAGATGTAACAGTCATGGAAAAGGGCGGAGGTTTCCACACTGCAGTCAACACTAAGGAAACAAACATAGGAATGTGCCTAAATGCCAACAGCGACTGCCCTGACAGGTACAAGAGGAGTGTTGTTAACGCATATGTCGACCGTGCTCTCAGCCACAGCTCAGAATGGAAGCAAGTCGACGAAGAACTCTGTAGGGTAAGGCAGGTCCTAGTCAATAACGACTTCTCCAATGGTTTCATCGAAGACATCATAAGAAGGAAAGTGAAAAGCCATGCAACCTCTGAAGAGACAACTAACACAACACCTATACCCCCTATTAGACTATTTTACAGGAACTTCTTTTCCACAGCTCATAAAACGGAGGAAAGGGTCCTGAAAGATATTGTTAATAGAAACGTTATCCCTACAGACAAAAAGCAGAGGATACAACTGACGATTTACTATAAAACCAGAAAAACGGCCAGCCTACTCATGAGAAACTCTCCAGACACAAAACAGAACGCTTTAAAAGAGACTAACGTCGTCTATGCCTTCAAATGCCCACTTGGGGACTGTAAGCTCCAAAAAACCCAGTATATAGGCAAGACAACAACATCTCTTTCTAGGCGTTTAACGATGCATAAGCAACAGGGCTCCATTAAGGAACATATAATCTCTTCCCACAACCAAACCATCGCCAGAGAAATCCTAGTAAACAACACATAAATCATCGATAGATACAGCGATAGCAGGCGGCTTGACGTTTGCGAGGCACTACACATCAAGAAGTCAACACCAGCAATCAACAGCCAATTATTGCACAACTATATTCTACCACCTCAAGACTCCGCTCCAATATAGAAGCATCAAGAAATATGGACCAATAGGCTTTCTACAAACACTTCTATTCAATACCCATTGTTTGTGTTCTGTCTTGTGTTGATACTTTTAATACCCTATTAATATCCCCTCTTGTTCTGTCTTGTGTTAATGCCACATCACCCCTCCCACCTCACTCAAATGTAGATATAAAATCGGAGATACGTAAGTTCTAATCAGTTGTGTATTTGTGAACTAAAGTCTTTGAAAATGTAATAAGTTTTACGAAACGCGCCCGTGTCGCGTCAGACTAGAAATAAAAATGAATTTTGGAGAATTGATTTTTGATTTACCTCCAACAGTGAAGCGTAATGTACGAAAGATTGAGAAAATTCGTGTTAGTATTATTAATCTTACTTTTTCGGTCATATTTAATAATATATGTCTACAGGAAAGACTGCTACCAAAATATACTAATATATATATATATATATATATATATATATATATATATATATATATATATATATATATATATATATATATATATATATATATATATATATATATATATATATATATATATATATATATATATATATATATATATATATATATTTATAAATGGAAATGTTCGCTTGTTCGTAATCGCTAATCTCCGAAAGTTCTTCACCGATTGCTTTGAAATTTTCACACTTTAAAATTTTTACAATAATAAAAGGATAGACTTGGAGAAAATAAACAGGGAACTTACACACAATCAATAGGAAAATGTTATAAGAAATAAAAACCTACACAAGGAATAGAATAACTGACTTCTAAAGCATATGAAGTCTGTCTGAAAGATGTTCCTTTGAGGAAAGCCAGAAAGAGGTCCAATGTAGAAAGAGAACGCAGACGACACTACAAAAGATAGAAGAAATTAACGGAAATACTTAAGCAGACACGACTTTCCGTACGAAGAAGGCATAATTTAAAGAGGGAGATTGAAGAAATCGAACAGAGACTGAAACATTCTAATCAGACTGAAGAAAGGCAACTAGAACTTCTGTTCTAGTTGCAATTCAAGAAATAAAGAAAAACCAAAGAGATACCAAATAATATACACGTGGAAAATACTGGAGGGCCAGGTCCTAACTATACACAGTAAAATAACAACGTACTGGAGTGAACGATATGGAAGAAAATGCAGAACAGAACCAGTGAAGAGCAGCGGTGTCATAGGCACAATCAGAGAACACTGTATGAACATCAGAGGTCCACGGTTGTTCAACACATTCCCAGCGAGCATAAGAAATATTGCCAGAACAACAGTGGACCTCTTCAAGAGGAACCTAGATTGTTTATTCCAAAGAGTGCCGGACCAACTGGGCTGTACTGGCTATGTGGGGCTGCGGGCTGCTCCTAGCAACAGCCTGGTGGACCAAGCTCTCACAAGTCAAGCCTGGCCTCCGGCCGGGTTTGGGGAGTAAAAGATCTCCTAAAACCCTATCAACCAGGTAAGGTTCCATTCGTATCCGAGCGGATTTTTATATACATACTATATAGATGTCACGACTGTGACGGTAAAGAAAACATGCTTTTTCAGAAACACTGGTTTTTTCATGTGAGGGAAATCACATGCCTTTTCATGCCTTTGTCACATCCAACTCTAGCACTTACATCCCAATTACATCCTTACATTCCCAATGGTAATCGTAAACTCCTCTAGTGGTGCCTGGTTGACCATTCCTTCTCTTATCTCTGGAAAGTCTCCTTGCTCTGATTTGAAGACCTCCTGAAACTTTTTAATGAGTTACTCGCACACTTTCTTGTCGTTTGTAGCGAATCTGTCTACCCCTATCCTCAGTTTCATTACCTGTTCCTTCACTGTTGTTTTTCTCCGGATATGGCTGTGCAGCAATTTAGGTTGAGTCTTTGCCTTGCTTGCTTGCTATGTCGTTTTTGTATTGCCCTACTTCCTCTCTTCTCACCCTGACGTATTCATTCCTGGCACTCCTGTATCTTTCTCTGCTCTCAAGTGTCCTGTTATTTCTATAGTTTCTCCACGCCCTTTTACTTAGCTGCTTTGCTAGCTTACATCTCTGATTAAACCATGGGTTTCTTATCTGCAATTAATTTATTTCCTTTTGGAACGGGACAAACTTGTCTGCTGCCTCCTTACACTTCTGTGTGATATATTCCATCATGTCTTAGGTAGTCTTTCCCCTGAGCTCTGTTTCCCATGTTATATCTATTACAAATTTTCTTATCTCCACATAGTTTCCCTTGCGGAATGCCAGCATTTGGTTTTCAGGACACATCCTAGAGTACATTAACCCAGTATTTGGTTTTCAGGTCACATCCTACAGTGCATTAACCCTTCTTCGACCAGATACTCAAACATCAGTACACCGTGATCGCTCATTCCTACTGGGGCCTCGAAATCAATTTCTCTTATGTCGGAGTCATTCAGAGTGAAGACTAGGTCGAATCTCGCTGGTTCATCGTTTCCCCTCATTCTCATGGGTTCCCTGATATGCTGGCTTAAAAAGTTTTTTGTCGCCACCTCCAGTAGTTTAGCTCTCCATGTTTCCTCACCTCCATGCGGTGCCTTGTTCTCCCAGACTATCCTTCCGTGATTGAAGTCCCCCACGATGAGCAGGTGGTGTATGATGGAGTGTGTGATGGAGTAGAGTGTGTTCCTCGTGTGTGATGAAGTAGAGTGTGTTCCTCGTGTGTGATGGAGTAGAGTGTGTTCCTCGTGTGTGATGGAGTAGAGTGTGTTCCTCGTGTGTGATGGAGTAGAGTGTGTTCCTCGTGTGTGATGGAGTAGAGTGTGTTCCTCGTGTGTGATGGAGTAGAGTGTGTTCCTCGTGTGTGATGGAGTAGAGTGTGTTCCTCGTGTGTGATGGAGTAGAGTGTGTTCCTCGTGTGTGATGGAGTAGAGTGTGTTCCTCGTGTGTGATGGAGTAGAGTGTGTTCCTCGTGTGTAATGGAGTAGAGTGTGTTCCTCGTGTGTGATGGAGTAGAGTGTGTTCCTCGTGTGTGATGGAGTAGAGTGTGTTCCTCGTGTATGATGGAGTAGAGTGTGTTCCTCGTGTGTGATGGAGTAGAGTGTGTTCCTCGTGTGTGATGGAGTAGAGTGTGTTCCTCGTGTGTGATGGAGTAGAGTGTGTTCCTCGTGTGTGATGGAGTAGAGTTTGTTCCTCGTGTGTGATGGGGTAGCACGTGTTGGTGTGGTAGCACTGAGGCACGTGTTGGTGTGGTAGTACTGTGGCACGTGTTGGTGTGGTAGTACTGTGGCACGTGTTGGTGTGGTAGCACTGAGGCACGTGTTGGTGTGGTAGTGCTGTGGCACGTGTTGGTGTGGTAGTACTGTGGCACGTGTTGGTGTGGTAGTGCTGTGGCACGTGTTGGTGTGGTAGTACTGTGGCACGTGTTGGTGTGGTAGTACTGTGGCACGTGTTGGTGTGGTAGCACTGTGGCACGTGTTGGTGTGGTAGTACTGTGGCACGTGTTGGTGTGGTAGCACTGTGGCACGTGTTGGTGTGGTAGCACTGTGGCACGTGTTGGTGTGGTAGTACTGTGGCACGCGTTGGTGTGGTAGCACTGTGGCACGTGTTGGTGTGGTAGTACTGTGGCACGTGTTGGTGTGGTAGCACTGTGGCACGTGTTGGTGTGGTAGTACTGTGGCACGTGTTGGTGTGGTAGCACTGTGGCACGTGTTGGTGTGGTAGCACTGTAGCACGTGTTGGTGTGGTAGTGCTGTGGCACGTGTTGGTGTGGTAGTACTGTGGCACGTGTTGGTGTGGTAGTACTGTGGCACGTGTTGGTGTGGTAGCACTGTGGCACGTGTTGGTGTGGTAGCACTGTGGCACGTGTTGGTGTGGTAGCACTGTGGCACGTGTTGGTGTGGTAGTACTGTGGCACGTGTTGGTGTGGTAGCACTGTGGCACGTGTTGGTGTGGTAGTACTGTGGCACGTGTTGGTGTGGTAGTACTGTGGCACGTGTTGGTGTGGTAGCACTGTGGCACGTGTTGGTGTGGTAGCACTGTGGCACGTGTTGGTGTGGTAGCACTGTGGCACGTGTTGGTGTGGTAGTACTGTGGCACGTGTTGGTGTGGTAGCACTGTGGCACGTGTTGGTGTGGTAGTACTGTGGCACGTGTTGGTGTGGTAGTACTGTGGCACGTGTTGGTGTGGTAGCACTGTGGCACGTGTTGGTGTGGTAGTACTGTGGCACGTGTTGGTGTGGTAGCACTGTGGCACGTGTTGCTATAAACAAACACTATACTCATAAGTGTGTCTATACTCATAGCTTAACCTTCTTAGCTCTTGAACTAATTTTGATGTTTTTCTCCTTAGATGACTATACAACAGCTCTTGATGGGCCTTAGCTTCAGGTGCAGTGTTGCTCTCGTTGCCTTCACTCATGACTTGAATATATTGACTTCTGCCTCGATCAGAGTCTCTGTAATGTTTTCTCTCCTTAGTTCTCTGCTTCTTTTTCCATACTTTTTGGTGCTCTCTTTCGCTTTCCTGCTTCCCCATGGAATTAGTTGGTTACTTTGCTATCCTCGTCCATCGTCGTCTTGTGCTGAATGAGCTTGTTCGTGGCATCTTCACATTCCGAGCAATGAATTCCACCATCAAATGTGTTTTTTCATTTTAAATTTCGTCTCTCATTAGACTTCACTGAAACCTCCATCACCTTACTACGTCTGTAACTCTAATCTATGGAGTCCCCATGTCTATAACTCTCATCTTCCTCAACGGATTACTTGGTCTAACCAACTCCTTTGACTCATTATGTGCCAAAAAAATGTTAAAGCAGTTGTTTAGGGTCATCGTATACTCTATATTTTTAACATCTTCCCCATTTTCTAAAACATCTGCTCAAGTGGAGCTAGTGGGTCATCTCTCCTTTTCCCTGTTGACTCTTTAATATGTTACTTCAAGAAGTGTTTATACGTAGTATTGCTCTCTATCTCACATCTTCCAGCGGGAGTCTCTAATTATCCACTCAATTTCTCTGGGATAAAAATCCAAAAGCATTTAAATCATAGCCCTCACTTTCACTATCACTGCGTCTGCCTTTTCCAATACCTTTCACCATGTTTCGATGAGTTGGTCGTATTTGTTGTAAATAAGGATGTTGAATCTAACAGAATAAATCATAAAACAAAAAATCAACTTACATGTCAAGGAAGCCGCAAAATTTTCTTTGGAATGGCTGTATTAATTTGGTCAACGTAATAAAATAAATAATTTGTCTTGCGCGTGGACGGTTAATGTAAATGATTATCAAATAAATAGTTGCGGAAAAGGCAATCCGCTTATATGCGAGAGTAAATATTTATTGAAGGAGTAAACTTACAGAGAAGTTAGGCCACTGCCAACCCTTTGGTACTCAGATAAAATACTTACTGCAGAAAAGGCCCAACACGAGCCACATTGTAACTGGTTCTTGACAGGAGTGACGGACCCATTGGTGCGCCAGTCCACAGTGGCTGGCGGAGTGGTCGTTGTGGCGGTGACCAGCACGGTGTTACTCTGGGAAGACGTGGCCTTGTATCCGTTCTTCGCAGCTCGGAACTGTTCAATTGTCTGCCATATAGAGACAAGGATTTGGGATGTTTAGATTTGGGATGAGCAAATATGTTTATTTCTATTATTTATGTTTTACAATTATGATGCACAATGTATGCAAATCTTATAAACCGAATATAACAACATTTATTATGTTGGATTTAGAACTCGGGTCAAGTACTGAAACAGGTTTGGTTATTTTTTTAAATGTAAAGGAGTTTTTTACATTCTTCTAAAGCCAATAGCACGCATTGCGTTTCGGGTAGGTCCTTAATCGTAATTTCCCCCCGTAATACGGTCCGTCAAATCCTTTTGCAACCAAGTACCCATTCACTGCTGGGTGAACAGAGGAGCACAGTTAAGGACTGGCACCTAGCTACTCCTCCCCAACCAAGATATGAACTCAGAACAAATTGCTCACGAAGCGCCAGGCGAATGTGTTACCATTGGTAACAGGGGAGACCATAATAAAGGATCGGTGCTCAGAAGTAAAGGAAATTTAGGATCAGAAAGCCTTCGTACCATTCTTCCCAATATTACAGTCCAGGTCATCTTGCCAGACGAGTGTACTAACTCCTACACCACAGTCCAGGTCATCTTGCCGGACGAGTGTACTAACCCCTACACCACAGTCCAGGTCATCTTGCCGGACAAGTACAATAACCCCTACACCACAGTCCAGGTCATCTTGCCGGAGGAGTGTACTAACCCCTACACCACAGTCCAGGTCATCTTGCCGGTGGAGTGTACTAACCCCTACACCACAGTCCAGGTCATCTTGCCGGACAAGTATACTAACCCCTACACCACAGTCCAGGTCATCTTGCCGGACAAGTACAATAACCCCTACACCACAGTCCAGGTCATCTTGCCGGACAAGTACAATAACCCCTACACCACAGTCCAGGTCATCTTGCCGGAGAAGTGTATTAACTCCTACACCACAGACCAGGTCATCTTGCCGGACGAGTGTACTAACTCCTACACCACAGACCAGGTCATCTTGCCAGACGAGTGTACTAACTCCTACACCACAGTCCAGGTCATCTTGCCGGACGAGTGTACTAACTCCTACACCACAGACCAGGTCATCTTGCCGGACGAGTGTACTAACTCCTACACCACAGTCCAGGTCATCTTGCCGGACGAGTGTGCTAACTCCTACACCACACGTTTGGAAATTCACATAAGTGTGAAATTTCACAAAATATATCAGGAAATTAAATAATATTACACTGCGGCTTACACCGAATAACTTTCCGGTTCCAGTCGTTAATTCCGAGTCAAAATTGCAACATAATAATAACATACCACAGAGACTGACCATGTCAGTAAACTCGTTCACCCCCATGTTGAAAGTAGAGTTCTTCTTCTGCTCATGATCTTTGATGATCTGGAGATTAGCCTCGAACGCGTTCCTGCGACTTGCTTCTTCTGTTGAGTTCTTGAATTCCCGCTTATATTTACCCTGAGGAAATACACAAACACTTGTATTAAAGCGGCATTCTTAGTACTTAATACACTGCATTATTCCTCAGTGGACACAGGTACATGCTCTACATCTTCATCATTCCACTAAGAAACAAACACTCGTATATCTAATGATTAAACTTATATACCACAGATCTACAAGAGATTTTGTTGGTTTTTAATTGAGTCAAAATAATCAAAGAAACCAATTGTGATATTATATGATGTTTATTATTTTTACCATTGGAAAACAACTTTATCATTACCTTATTTAATTTTAATTTATGGCAGTTGGTTCAAAACAATTATTTGATACTCATCTGTATTTTACTGTTAATGGTCCTAAATAAAAAAAGAGGAAATATATATATATATATAAATAATAACATAAGAACATATGAATAAAGGTAACTACAGAAGGACTATTGGCTCATACGAGGCAGCTCAAATTTATAAACACCCAATCCCACTCATAAATATGTCTAACCCTCGCTTGAAATAATCAAGGGACCCCACCTCCACCACGATACGCGGTAATTGCTTCCACAAATCAAAAAACCTTGTTGCCAAACCAGAATTTACCCAGGTCCATCCTAAATCTAAACTTTAGATTTAGATCCACTTTCTAAAATCCACTTTCAAAATATTAGCAAGTTCCCTCCCTATTTCTAGTGCAAAAGAAGACTATGGTAAAGGGTCATCACAATGTTGCAGCCGCCTTCTTTAGGAACTTTCGGTCGTGTCAGGGCCTGAGGCTTTCATTATATCCAGCTCCTCTAATTGTATTTTAACTTCCTCTGGTGTTACTTCTATTTCAATCAAACATTTTTTCTATCAGTACCTGTTCTATTAGAAGCGGTATGTGTGGGACAGTTCGGATTGTATCATAAAAACTTGATGGAAGCTTTAATTGAGTTGTTCAAACATTTGCTGATCATTCTTCGTGTAGCCTTATCCTCTTCTTTCGAGTAGCCCGATCACTTGTTCATTTACCGACAACGTCCTCCTCATGTGGCTATATAGTAGTTTTGGCTGATCCTTGGTGTTACGGTATCGCCACCTACGTACTACGGCCAGTCTACATACTCTCAGCTCTGTCCTGGAAGAAGACTAAGTAAGCCACCGTCGATCTGCGCAGTGTGTTAGCTGCTAAACTTCGCAGTGTTGATGGAGATCGGCTTACCCGGGATTGGCTTAGGAGAGTCACGGACGACAGTGTGGTGCCTATCGTGAAGTGCTTCTAGCAGGTTACTAGAGGCTTCTGCCAGGGGTTAGCTACCCCTGTATATGGTTGTCTTGCGACCCTGATCAGCGTGTTGCTGATGTCCTCTGCCAGCGAATTGCTGGAGAGCGAAAGTGGGGTGTAGGCACCACGTGATACTGTGTCGGTGGACTGGCCCACGTTAAAGGTTTACTCGCCAGTGTTTATCAGTACACGTGCACAAGGTACTGGACGGTGGAAAAACTGGAGATGGTGTACACTGCCAACGCAGTAGTGTCCTGCGTGAACGTGACACTAATGTATACACGTGTAGTTATAATCTATTTAATCAATTATATATTTTTAATGGTGAAAGTGTAAATATATTGGTGAAGGGAGCTGTGTATTGTTCATTCCCCCTTCCCCTCCTTTCTCTTTATTGCACTATACAACCAGTTCTTGAAAGCATACTACCGACTTTCGGATACTATAAATTACAATAAATACGTTACGACATCAAGAACCCGGTTACTGGTCCCAAGTGGCCGTAACACTTGGCCTTGGTTGCTGTGTCATTCTTATACTGCTTTTCTGCTGCTCTGAGTTCCTGCGTATTCATTCCTCTCTCATGTATATATGTTGTGGTTCTCCTCTTTTTAGTGCTCCCTATATTTTTGGCAAGCTCTTTTACTTTTTGCGTCTAAGCATTCTATTAAACCATAGGCATTTTTTCTCTTGGATCCTTTCTCCTTTAATGGTGGCATAAATTTTCTTAAGACGTCTTTTCATCGCCTAGTTATGAAGTCCGCCATGCCTTGTGGTGGTCATAATTCTCATGGTATTCTCTCTAAAAAATTCTATTATCTTTTGGTACTCGCCCTTATGGAGAGCGAGTTTCCCACTCCCCTCTTCTCTTCCTCTAACCACAGCTTTCATAACAACTACATAATCAAAGATGAGTGCGTAATGGTCACTGGCCTCCAGCGGCACTTCCTGCTCAATGTCCACTTGGCTCTCTGTTAAGTGTTTGTACTTACCTAGTTGTACTTATCTAGTTGTGCTTGCGGGGGTTGAGCTCTGGCTCTCGACGCCTCTCAACTGTCAATCAACTGGTGTACAGGTTCCTGAGCCTATTAAGCTCTATCATATCTATACTTGAAACTGTGTATGGAATCTGCCTCCACTACATCACTGACTAATGCATTCCATTTGTCTACTACTCTGACACTGAAAACAATCTTTCTAATGTTCTCTATGGTTCATTTGGGCACTCAATTTCCACCTGTGTCCCCTAGTGCGTGTGCCCCTTGTGTTAAACAATCTGTCTTTACCTACCCTATCAATTCCTCTGAGAATCTTTTATGTGGTAATCATATCCCCTGTAACTCTTCTGTCTCCCAGTGACGTGAGGTTTAATTCCCGTAGTCTCTCCTCGTAGCTCATACCCCTCATTTCGGACACTAGTCTGGTTGTAAACCTTTGAACCTTTTCCAGTTTAATCCTATGCTTGACTAGCCCGAAACGCATTGCGTAATAGTGGCTTTAGGCATTGTATGTACTAGCTCTATCTATATATCAATCCATTAATGTAACATCACTTGTATGTATGTACCTTACCTGAATAAACATATTTATATTTATTTATTTAGATATGGACTCCATGATGGAGCCGCATACTCCAGGATTGGTCTAACATATGTGGAACACAAAGTTATGAAAGATTCCTTACACAAGTTTCTAAAGGCCGTTCTTATGTTAGCCAGCCTAGCATATGCCGCTGATGTTATCCTCTTGATATTGACTTCAGGGGCCAGGACTGGCGTGATATCAACCCCCAGGTCACTCTCTCTCTCTCTGTCTCTCTCTCTCTCTCTCTCTCTCTCTCTCTCTCTCTCTCTCTCTCTCTCTCTCTCTCTCTCTCTCTCTCTCTCTCTCTCTCTCTCTCTCTCTCTCTCTCTCTCTCTCTCTCTCTCTCTCTCTCTCTCTCTCTCTCTCTCTCTCTTTCTCTCTGAGACTCTTGGAGTACTTCAACTTCCAAATGATACCTTGTATCTGGTCTCCTGCTCCCTACACCTATCTTCATTACATTACATTTGCTTAGGTTAAACTAATAACGTTTTGTTCGACCATTCCTGCAGCTTGTCCAGGTCTTCATGAAGCCTCAAGCTGTCCTGCTCTGTCTTAACCCTTCTCATAGTTTTGGCGTCGTCAGCAAACATTGAGAGGAATGAGTCTGTACCCTCTGGGAGATCATTGTTCTTGAGTTTGTGTATGTGTGCGCGTGAATGTACTCACCTAGCTGTCCTTGCTTTAATGATTTACTTGATTTTACTTAACATATATATCACAGCTGCATGTGATAGAAGTACCATGATGCATCTTATCATTGTTATTGTATTAAAATTCTAGAATAAATCTAATGTGCATCCTTCATACAGCTATGAAACAACATTTTCAATTTTTTAATATATGTTATTGGCATATATAAATATAATTTTAAACATTAAAACTGTATATTTTAAAATATAATGGGTCAAATATTATTACAAAATCATGTTTGGCCAAATCATATCAACAAAACTGATACAATATTTTAAACTTTTGAGAAAATCAATTACAGCAATGTTGTAACTTAATTGACCCATTTATTAAAGGACTCCCAGCTGCACGCCTTACCCCTGTACCACGACTGGCCTATTGACTAAGGGACTCCCAGCTGCACGCCTTACCCCTGTACCACGACTGGCCCATTGACTAAGGGACTCCCAGCTGCACGCCTTACCACTGCACCACGAAGTTTTACCGATGATCTAATTCCCTGTACTTGGCTAACTTGTATCTTTCTCTGTGTGTCGCCGCGGCTCCTGCTTGGCCGGCAGAGAGGTTGATGTATGTGGTTGCCAGGGTGGAAACGCAAGTATGTCCCACGTCAACTGTCTGCCACCCTTCCAAGGGCGCAGTGTGATTCCAACTGGTCGGCCGGGAAAGCTAACAGAATCACGGTTCAATAGATTGTGGGGCTCTCTGCTGGACACTGGGCTGAGGCAAGGTTTCCCTTAATGATGTCACTGACTTTGTCGTGTCTAGAGTGCCAACCGCCGATTTTCCACAGTGCAGGCCATTCAATCCACATTCGTCAGCATCTGCTTCGTCGCAAATACACCTATGAACAGTATGGATAGGGGCAGCATGGCGGAGAGCGATTGCAATACGGAGCTCCTGTGGATCAAGACGTGTGCCTGTCGCAGACATAGGGACTGCCAAAAGGAAGTCCAATGCATGGGGAGCCTGCACAGCTGTGAGGCGTGCACGATCACTGGGGGTTGTTGCTGCCTCCAGCAAAGCTGTGGATTCTTTTGTGGTTTCTTGCCAGAAAAAACCATCGGTAAGGCTTCGGTTAACCGAAACCATCCTGGTTTCGGTTAACCGAAACCAAGATAATCAAGAAACTAACAACAATATATAGAGTACCTATGGCAATTCCACGACCACGACCAAGAGACGGCTTCCTGAACCTTGCAGGAATCAACCTCACTGAGGACCAAGTCACTCTCTTAAATCTGGGTATAAACTGTCACGTTATATCCAGACCAAGTGAGATAGCCCGGAAAGTGGAGTTGGAGATCCTGTTGGACGACATATACGACCTCGAGACACAGAAGAAGGTCACAACCAAAGACACCTTACAAGCAGAACTTATTGCGGAAGGAGGAAAGAATCGAGGCAATTACAGAAGCACCATACTGTCCCCTGAGCTCAAAGCGGCAGCTAAGAGCCTTCGTGAGAACAAGGAGATAGTCGTCAGAAGAGGTGACAAGTCGCCAATATACGTCATTCTTAAAAAAGACGAATATCTGGCGAAAATGAACCTCATACTCTCTGACCAAAATAAATTCCAAAAGGTAACGAAGGACACTACAGCCGAATTGGAGGCAAAGGTCAACAAATTGATCGAAACTGTGAACGCCAAGAAATCCGGACTCCACCTGCCAAAGATTATTGGGGAATATAAGCCTGGATATGCGTATGGAAATGTGAAGACACATGAGCCTGGAAACGCACTTCGGCCAATCATTAGCCAGATACCCACACCCACGTACAGACTGGCGAAGGGACTCAACGACCTGCTGTCTCCTTATGTCCCTTGCGCCTTCAGCCTGAAGTCTCCAAAGGAATTTGTTGACTTACTGCAGGGAACACGGGCCACAGGGATAAGAGCCTCGTTGGACGTAGAATCACTGTTCACCAACGTACCTGTGGATGAAACAATTGGGATGATCGTGGACAGAGTGTATCGTGATCCGGCCTGTACTCCTCTTGACATACCAGAAAACATTCTAAGGAAACTACTCCAAGCTTGTACTAAAGAGGCACCCTTCTTGAGCCCGGATGGGCACATGTATAAGCAAGTAGATGGGGTCGCCATGGGTTTCCCCTAGGTGTCCTGTTTGCGAACTTCTACATGGGTACCATCGAACAAAAGGTTTTTGTCGACATGAACTTGAAACCGGCCATATACTGCAGGTATGTTGACGACATTTTTACACAGGTACCTGATGTCAGTCTTCTGCAGGAGCTGAAGGAGGCATTTGAGCGGAATTCTGTCTTGCGTTTCACTTACGAGATAGAGAAGGGCGGGAAGCTGCCCTTTCTAGATGTAACAGTCATGGAAAGGAGCGAAGGTTTCCACACCGCAGTCTACACTAAGGAAACAAACATAGGAATGTGCCTAAATGCCAACAGTGACTGCCTAGATAGGTACAAGAGGAGTGTTGTTAACGCCTATGTCGACCGTGCTCTCAGCCACAGCTCAGGATGGAAGCAAGTCGATGAAGAACTCTGAAGGGTAAGGCAGGTCCTAGTCAACAACGGCTCCTCCAATGGTTTCGTTGAAAGCATCATAAGAAGGTAGGTGAAACGCCATGCAACCTCTGAAGAGACAACTAACACAACACCTGTACCCCCTATTAGACTATTTTACAGGAACGTCTTTTCCACAACTCATAAAACGGAGGAAAGGGGCCTGAAAGATATTGTTAATAGAAACGTTATCCCTACAGGCAAAAATCAGAAGATACAATTGACGATCTACTATAAAACCAAGAAAACGGCCAACCTACTCATGAGAAACTCTCCAGACACAAAGCAAAACGCTTTAAGAGAAACCAATGTCGTCTATGCCTTCAAATGCCCACTTGGGGACTGTAAGCCTCAAAGAATTTAGTATATAGGCAAGACAACATCTCTTTCCAGGCGATTAACGATGCATAAGCAACAGGGCTCCATTAAGGAACATATAATCTCTTCCCATAACAAGACCATCACCAGAGAAGTCTTAACAAAAAACACGGAAATCATCGATAGATACAGCGATAGCAGGCGGCTATATATCTTCAAGGCACTACACATTAAGAAGTCGACACCAGCAAACAACAGCCAATTAATGCACATCTATATTCTACCCACTTCAAGACTCCGCTCCAATATAGAAACATCAAGAAATATGGGCCAATAGGTCCTTTGCAGTTACTTCCATTCTTCCCTTTAACTTACAAAATATTATACCCATTGTTTTGTGTTCTGTCTTATGTTGAAAGTTTGTTTTCACCTCATCCAAAACTGTTGTAACATATCACCTCACCCAAATGCAGGTATAAAAAATTGAAGATGTTTAGGCTCTATTCAGTTATAGTTGTGTGTGTGTAAACTAAAGTCTTTATAATGTAATAAGTTTTACGAAACGTGCTCAAGTGTCGCGTCAGACTAGAAATAAAAATGAATTTTGGAGAATTGATTTTTCAGTTACCATCAACAGTGAAGAAAAATGTAAGTAACATTGAGAAAATTCGTGTTAGAATTATTAATCTTACTTTTTCGGTCACATTTAATAATATATATATATAAATATATATATATATATATATATATTATATATATATATATATATATATATATATATATATATATATATATATATATATATATATATATATATATATATATATTGGTGTATACTGGCAGCAGGTTTTCTTTCAAACATGTTTCATTGAATATGACCGCATATTCTGTATTTATTATTTTCTGGTTTAGGGCTTCTATCCCTCTAACTATTGTCTTAGCATCAGGGCTTAATTGGAATAGGAGTTCTCCAAAACTCATTTTCGTACTTATAAGGTGAAGAAAAGAAGTGATTTACTATAGAGTGTATTACACTTATTTGTATAATTTGCACGACGTTTCGAACCTCCATGGTTCATTCTCAAGTGAACAGATCTTACAATACTAGTTGATTTTATACCCGCATTAGGTCAGGTGATAATACAATGAAGGTGAAAAACATGGGGGGATACATAAGGGATAAACATAGGGGCTGCAGAAGGCTTATTGGCCCATACGAGGCATCTCCTATCTAAACACAAAGATTAATCCAGTGTAATTGGCCTGTTATGTTGGACATTGTCTTCTGTGTTGGCATCGATATGTTCTTGTCTTGTCCTTACTCTCATGGTGGGTAGAACTATTTACTGTACCCACCATGAGAGTAAGGACAAGACAAGAACATATCTATTAACAATATCTTTCAGGACCCTTTCCTCCGTTTTATGAGCTGTGGAAAAGAAGTTCCTGTAAAATAGTCTAATAGGGGGTATAGGTGTTGTGTTAGTTGTCTCTTCAGAGGTTGCATGGCTTTTCACTTTCCTTCTTATGATGTCTTCGATGAAACCATTGGAGAAGCCGTTATTGACTAGGACCTGCCTTACCCTACAGAGTTCTTCGTCGACTTGCTTCCATTCTGAGCTGTGGCTGAGAGCACGGTCGACATATGCGTTAACAACACTCCTCTTGTTCCTGTCTGGGCAGTCGCTGTTGGCATTTAGGCACATTCCTATGTTTGTTTCCTTAGTGTAGACTGCAGTGTGGAAACCTCCGCCCTTTTCCATGACTGTTACATCTAGAAAGGGCAGCTTCCCATCCTTTTCCATCTCGTAAGTGAAACGCAGCACGGAACTCTGCTCAAATGCCTCCTTCAGCTCCTGCAGATGTCTGACATCAGGTACCTGTGTAAAAATGTCGTCAACATACCTGCAGTATATGGCCGGTTTCAAGTTCATGTCGACTAAGACTTTTTGCTCGATGGTACCCATGTAGAAGTTTGCAAACAGGACACCTAGGGGAGAACCCATGGCGACCCCATCTACTTGCTTATACATGTGCCCATCCGGGCTCAAGAAGGGTGCCTCTTTAGTACAAGCTTGGAGTAGTTTCCTCAGAATATTTTCTGGTATGTCAAGAGGAGTACAGGCTGGATCACGATACACTCTGTCGGCTATCATTCCGATTGTCTCGTCCACAGGTACGTTGGTAAACAGCGATTCTACGTCCAACGAGGCTCTTATCCCTGTGGCCCGTGTGCCCCGCAGTAAGTCAACAAATTCCTTTGGAGACTTCAGGCTGAAGGCGCAAGGAACATAAGGAGTCAGCAGGCCGTTGAGTCGCATCGCCAGTCTGTACGTGGGTGTGGGTATCTGGCTAATGATTGGCCGAAGTGGGTTTCCAGGCTTGTGCGTCTTGACATTTCCATACGCATATCCAGGTTTATATTCCCCAATGATCTTTGGCAGGTGGAGTCCGGATTTCTTGGCGTTCACAGTTTCGATCAGTTTGTTGACCTTTGCTTTTAATTCGGCTGTAGTGTCCTTCGTTACCCTTTGGAACTTAGTTTGGTCAGAGAGTATGATGTTCATTTTCGCCAGATATTCGTCTTTTTTAAGAATGACATATATTGGCGACTTGTCACCTCTCCTGACAACTATCTCCATGTTCTCACGAAGGCTTTTAGCTGCCGCTTTAAGCTCGGGGGACAGTATGGTGCTTCTGTAACAGAAGGACCTGTCATCAACCATCCATCCCCAACACAGCAGAAGGCCCTGTCATCAACCATCCACCACCAACACAGCAGAAGGCCCTGTCATCAACCATCCACCACCAACACAGCAGAAGGACCTGTCATCAACCATCCACCCCCAACACAGCAGAAGGACCTGTCATCAACCAACCACCACCAACACAGCAGAAGGACCTGTCATCAACCATCCACCAGCAACACAGCAGAAGGACCTGTCATCAACCATCCACCACCAACACAGCAGAAGGCCCTGTCATCAACCATCCACCACCAACACAGCAGAAGGACCTGTCATCAACCAACCACCACCAACACAGCAGAAGGACCTGTCATCAACCAACCACCACCAACACAGAAGGCCCTGTCATCAACCATATATATATATATATATATATATATATATATATATATATATATATATATATATATATATATATATATATATATATATATATATATATATATATATATATATATATATATATATATATATATATATATATATATATATATATATATATATATATATATATATATATATGGATAAATATAACGATATTAGAAGCAGGATGCCAAACGCGTGACTTTCATAATTCATAGAAACACCAGAGAAGAAAAAGAGATTAAGTTGAGTTCTGTCTCCCCTCTTAGAGACGAGATCAGTTACTGAACATTGGAACACAACAACAACTAAGGAAGCATAAGACAACACAAACACATGAGCTTTACAATAAATGTAAAGGAGAAAAAGTCGAAGTAAAAATATAAAACTGGAGGAAATAATACATGATACAAAGTACAAAAAAGACTTCAATCAGCACTATAACAAATGGACCAATCTGTCTGTTAGGACTCTACAGAAGGAACACTGGATTGCAATTATGGTAAACACAGTGAACACCCTCAAACCGGAAGTGGCCGGTGGCAAGAGACACAGGAAGCTACTCATTCATAGCGCACATCACAGGAACGACCCGCCATAACCCCAACACGCACTGTCATTACAGCTCTATCATAACATAATAAACCAGACCACATCCTGCCCCAAAAGTCAAGTCCCCAGAAAACACCATAATCAAAAACACCGCACAATAACACGTCAACGTTACATCCACACAAACACCCTAACACCACCATTCACACCAGTGTCCTCCACCATAGCACCACACAAGTGTCCTCCACCGTAGCACCATACAAGTGTCCTCCACCGTAGCACCATACAAGTGCCCTCCACCGTAGCACCACATACATAAGCTGGAGAAACAGGCAGGAGTAACTAGTAGGGCGCTCCAGTGGATAAGGGAGTACCTAAACAATAGGAAGCAGAGAGTTACAGTGAGGGATGAGACGTCAGATTGGCGTGAAGTAACCAGTGGAGTCCCACAGGGCTCTGCACTCGGACCTATCCTGTTTCTGATATATGTAAATGATCTCCAGGAGGACACCTGGATGCTTCAAGAAGACCTAGACAAGCTGCAGGAGTGGTCGAACAAAAGGTTGTCAGAGTTTAACCCAAGCAAAATGTAATGTAATGAAGATAGGTGTAGAGAGCCGGAGACCAGATACAAGGTATCATTTTGGAGATAAAATACTTCAAGAGTCATTGAGAGAGAGAAAGACCTAGGAGTTGATATCACGTCAGACCTGTTCCCTGAAGCCCATATCAAGAGAATAACATCAGCGGCATATGCTAGGCTGGCTAACATAAGAACGGCCTTTAGAAACTTCTGTAAGGAACCTTTCAGAACTTTGTATACCACATATGTCAGACAAATCCTAAAGTATGCGGCTCCATCATGGAGTCCATATCTAGTCAAGCATACGACTAAACTGGAAAAGGTTCCAAGGTTTGCCACCAGACTAGTACCCGAACTGAGGGGTGTGTGCTACGTGGAGTGACTACGGTAATTAAACCTCACGTCACTGGGACAGAAGAGTTAGAGGGGACATGATAACCACAAACAAGATTCTCAGAGGAATTGATATGGTAGACAAAGTCAGACTATTTAACTTAAGGGGCACACGCACTAGCGGGCACAGGTGGAAATTGAGTGATCAAATGAGCCATAGAGACATAAGAAAGAATTTTATCGGTGTCAGAGTAGTAGACAAATGGAATGCATTAGGAAGTGATATGGTGGAGGCTGACTCCATACACAGTTTCAGGAATGGATATAATAGAGCCCAGTAGGCTCAAGAACCTGTACATTATTTGCTTGACAGTTAAGATGTGGGACCAAAGAGCCAGAGTTTAGCTCCCGCAAGCCCAACTAGGTAAGTACATGTGTCCTCCACCGTAGCATCGCACAAGTGCCCGGATGGGGCCCACCCCACCACTCCCAGCTGCACCCCACCACCCAGCCAACTCCACCACTCCCAGCTGCACCCCACCAGCCAGCCCACCCCACCACTCCCAGCTGCTCCCAACCAACCGGCCCACCCCACCACTCCCAGCTGCACCCCACCACCCAGCCCACCCCACCACTCCCAGCTGCTCCCAACCACCCAGCCCACCCCACCACTCCCAGCTGCTCCCAACCACCCGGCCCACCCCACCACTCCCAGCTGCTCCCAACCACCCGGCCCACCCCACCACTCCCAGCTGCACCCCACCACCCAGCCCACCCCACCACTCCCAGCTGCTCCCAACCACCCAGCCCACCCCACCACTCCCAGCTGCTCCCAACCACCCGGCCCACCCCACCACTCCCAGCTGCTCCCAACCACCCGGCCCACCCCACCACTCCCAGCTGCACCCCACCACCCAGCCCACCCCACCACTCCCAGCTGCTCCCAACCACCCAGCCCACCCCACCACTCCCAGCTGCTCCCAACCAACCGGCCCACCCCACCACTCCCAGCTGCACCCCACCACCCAGCCCACCCCACCACTCCCAGCTGCTCCCAACCACCCAGCCCACCCCACCACTCCCAGCTGCTCCCAACCACCCGGCCCACCCCACCACTCCCAGCTGCTCCCAACCACCCGGCCCACCCCACCACTCCCAGCTGCACCCCACCACCCAGCCCACCCCACCACTCCCAGCTGCTCCCAACCACCCAGCCCACCCCACCACTCCCAGCTGCTCCCAACCAACCGGCCCACCCCACCACTCCCAGCTGCACCCCACCACCCAGCCCACCCCACCACTCCCAGCTGCTCCCAACCACCCAGCCCACCCCACCACTCCCAGCTGCTCCCAACCACCCGGCCCACCCCACCACTCCCAGCTGCACCCAACCACCCAGCCCACCCCACCACTCCCAGCTGCTCCCAACCACCCAGCCCACCCCACCACTCCCAGCTGCTCCCAACCACCCGGCCCACCCCACCATTCCCAGCTGCACCCCACCACCCAGCCCACCCCACTGCTCCAAGCTGCACCCCACCACCCAGCCCACCCCACCACTCCCAGCTGCACCCCACCACCCAGCCCACCCCACCACTCCCAGCTGCACCCCACCACCCAGCCCACCCCACCACTCCCAGCTGCACCCCACCACCCAGCCCACCCCACCACTCCCAGCTGCACCCCACCACCCAGCCCACCCCACTGCTCCCAGCTGCACCCCACCAGCCAGCCCACCCCACCACTCCCAGCTGCACCCCACCACCCAGCCCACCCCACTACTCCCAGCTGCACCCCACCACCCGGCCCACCCCACCACTCCCAGCTGCACCCCTCCACCTTGCCCACCCCACCACTCCCAGCTGCACCCCACAACCCGGCCCACCCCACCACTCCCAGCTGCACCCCACCACCCCCAGCTGCACCCCACCACCCCAAGCTGCACCCCTCCACATTGCCCACCCCACCACTCCCAGCTGCATCCCACCACCCAGCCCACCCCACTACTCCCAGCTGCATCCCACCACCCGGCCCACCCCACCACTCTCAGCTGCACCTCACCACCCGGCCCACCCCACCACTCCCAGCTGCACCTCACCACCCGGCGCACCCCATCACCCCCAGCTGCACCCCTCTACCTTGCCCATGCCACCACCCCCAGCTGCACCCCACCAACTAGCCAACCCCACCACCCCCAGCTGCACCCCTCCACCTTGCCCTCCCCACCACTCCCAGCTGCACCCCACCACCCAGCCCACCCCACCACTCCCAGCTGCACTCCACCACTCCCAGCTGCACCCCACCACCCCCAGCTGCACCCCACCACCCCAAGCTGCACCCCTCCACATTGCCCACCCCACCACTCCCAGCTGCATCCCACCACCCAGCCCACCCCACTACTCCCAGCTGCATCCCACCACCCGGCCCACCCCACCACTCTCAGCTGCACCTCACCACCCGGCCCACCCCACCACTCCCAGCTGCACCTCACCACCCGGCGCACCCATCACCCCCAGCTGCACCCCTCTACCTTGCCCACGCCACCACCCCCAGCTGCACCCCACCAACTAGCCAACCCCACCAACCCCAGCTGCACCCCTCCACCTTGCCCTCCCCACCACTCCCAGCTGCACCCCACCACCCAGCCCACCCCACCACTCCCAGCTGCACTCCACCACTCCCAGCTGCACCCCACCACCCAGCCCACCCCACCACTCCCAGCTGCACCCCACCACCCAGCCCACCCCACCACTCCCAGCTGCACCCCACCACCCAGCCCACCCCACCACTCCCAGCTGCACCCCACCACCAAGCCCACCCCACTGCTCATAGCTGCACCCCACCAGCCAGCCCACCCCACCACTCCCAGCTGCACCCCACCACCCAGCCCACCCCACTACTCCCAGCTGCACCCCACCACTCCCAGCTGCACCCCTCCACCTTGCCCACCCCACCACTCCCAGCTGCACCCCACAACCCGGCCCACCCCACCACTCCCAGCTGCACCCCACCACCCCCAGCTGCACCCCTCCACATTGCCCACCCCACCACTCCCAGCTGCATCCCACCACCCAGCCCACCCCACCACCCCCAGCTGCATCCCACCACCCGGCCCACCCCACCACTCCCAGCTGCATCCCACCACCCAGCCCACCCCACCACCCCCAGCTGCATCCCACCACCCGGCCCACCCCACTACTCCCAGCTGCAACCCAACACCCGGCCCACCCCACTACTCCCATCTGCACCCCACCACCCGGCCCACCCCACCACTCCCAGCTGCACCTCACCACCCGGCGCCCCCCATCACCCCCAGCTGCACCCCTCTTCCTTGCCCACGCCACCACCCCCAGCTGCACCCCACCAACTGGCCAACCCCACCACCCCCAGCTGCACCCCTCCACCTTGCCCTCCCCACCACTCCCAGCTGCACCCCACCACCCGGCCTACCCCACCACTCTCAGCTGCACCCCACCACTCTCAGCTGCACCCCACCACCCGGCGCACCCCATCACCCCCAGCTGCACCCCTCTACCTTGCCCACGCCACCACCCCCAGCTGCACCCCACCAATTGGCCAACCCCACCACCCCCAGCTGCACCCCTCCACCTTGCCCACCCCACCACCCCCAGCTGCACCCCTCCACCTTGCCCACTCCACCACCCCCAGCTGCACCCCTCCACCTTGCCCACTCCACCACCCCCAGCTGCACCCCACCACCCGGCCCACCCCACCACTCCCAGCTGCATTCCACCACCCGGCCCACCCCACTACTCTCAGCTGCACCCCACCACTCCCAGCTGCAACCCACCACCCGGCCCACCCCACCACTCCCAGCTGCATTCCACCACCCGGCCCACCCCACTACTCTCAGCTGCACCCCACCACTCCCAGCTGAACCCCACTTCCCGGCCCACCCCACCACTCCCAGCTGCATCCCATCACCCGGACCACACCACCACTCCCAGCTGCACCCCACTACCCGGCCCACCCCACCACTCCCAGCTGCACCCCACCACTCCCAGCTGCAACCCACCACCCGGCCCACCCCACTACTCCCAGCTGCAACCCACCACCCGGCCCACCTCACCACTCCCAGCTGCAACCCACCACCCGGCCCAACCCACTACTCCCAGCTGCACCCCACTACCCGGCCCACCCCACCACTCCCAGCTGCAACCCACCACCCGGCCCACCCCACCACTCCCAGCTGCAACCCACCACCCGGCCCACCCCACCACTCCCAGCTGGAACCCACCACCCAGCCCACCCCACCACTCTCAGCTGCACCCCACCACTCTCAGCTGCACCCCACCACCCGGCGCACCCCATCACCCCCAGCTGCACCCCTCTACCTTGCCCACGCCACCACCCCCAGCTGCACCCCACCAATTGGCCAACCCCACCACCCCCAGCTGCACCCCTCCACCTTGCCCACCCCACCACCCCTAGCTGCACCCCTCCACCTTGCCCACTCCACCACCCCCAGCTGCACCCCTCCACCTTGCCCACTCCACCACGCCCAGCTGCACCCCACCACCCGGCCCACCCCACCACTCCCAGCTGCATTCCACCACCCGGCCCACCCCACTACTCTCAGCTGCACCCCACCACTCCCAGCTGCAACCCACCACCCGGCCCACCCCACCACTCCCAGCTGCATTCCACCACCCGGCCCACCCCACTACTCTCAGCTGCATCCCACCACTCCCAGCTGAACCCCACTTCCCGGCCCACCCCACCACTCCCAGCTGCATCCCATCACCCGGACCACACTACCACTCCCAGCTGCACCCCACTACCCGGCCCACCCCACCACTCCCAGCTGCACCCCACCACTCCCAGCTGCAACCCACCACCCGGCCCACCCCACTACTCCCAGCTGCAACCCACCACCCGGCCCACCTCACCACTCCCAGCTGCAACCCACCACCCGGCCCAACCCACTACTCCCAGCTGCACCCCACTACCCGGCCCACCCCACCACTCCCAGCTGCAACCCACCACCCGGCCCACCCCACCACTCCCAGCTGCAACCCACCACCCGGCCCACCCCACCACTCCCAGCTGGAACCCACCACCCAGCCCACCCCACCACTCCCTGCTGCAACCCACCACACGGGCTCTACATCACCGCTACTTTAAGCAATGGACTCTACATAACCCAAAACTGGATCCATCCATTGTTGGAATCCCACTAATGAGAAAGCCGATGAAATTGCTAAATTGGTAACTCGTCATCTAGTGATACATAAAACAATCCAATCCAGCCTTGAGTACATAAAAATCATCATCACCAAAAAACTCTCACACTTCAACAAAGCCCATCTACACCAGAGGGTAGCAGTAGGTTCGCCCTCTGCAATATGGTATCTTCAGGGCCATTAAGTTAGACAGGTTAAATATCCCAAAAAGAAATCCAATGGGAAATAGCAGTTCTGTTATATAGACTACGTCTAGGTTACAGTTGCAACTGGGAGATTTGTGAACCCCGACAGAGAGAGAATGTATCTTTTGCCAAACCATCACAGACAAACCACTACTTCACTATCTCCTGGTCTCCTGGAATGTGAAGCAACCAACTACCTTAGAAGAGCTTAAAGAGTCCCTGAATCTTGCAGTAACCCCCCCCCCCTCTGAATTCATCAACACTGCCACTCTTCTGGTCAAAAAAAGGTGTCCAGCAGCTGGACACCCTCATAAACACTGTCCAGCAGCTGGACAACCTCATAAACACTGTCCAGCAGCTGGACACCCTCATAAACACTGTCCAGCAGCTGGACAACCTCATAAACACTGTCCAGCAGGTGGACACCCTCATAAACACTGTCCAGCAGGTGGACACCCTCATAAACACTGTCCAGCAGGTGGACACCCTCATAAACACTGTCCAGCAGGTGGACACCCTCATAAACACTGTCCAGCAGGTGGACACCCTCATAAACACTGTCCAGCAGGTGGACACCCTCATAAACACTGTCCAGCAGGTGGACACCCTCATAAACACTGTCCAGCAGCTGGACACCCTCATAAACACTGTCCAGCAGCTGGACACCCTCATAAACACTGTCCAGCAGCTGGACACCCTCATAAACACTGTCCAGCAGCTGGACACCCTCATAAACACTGTCCAGCAGTATCCTCCCCTGCGATAACAGCCACATAGTAATTACTGACAACATAAATACGAGGAAAGCACACAGTACATCCTTTTACGACTAAAGATCACATTAACTAAAAAAATCTACCACTTACGGACTATTCATGCATGTGCCACCTTTTCGGTGGCTTAATCATCGTCAATCAATCAATCACGGGCCTCTATCCCTTCCGGCTTGTACACCCCATTACATTAACCCAACCTGCCCACGACACCAGAGCACGTGCCCCCACGTTACGACAATACACAGATTAACTTTGCGTTGTGTTGAAATGAAAGGAACCGGCAGTCGAGGAGCCTCCACAAGCCTAGAGGTCCCAACAACTACTCCTGGAAGAGATTTGTCGAGTTTGTAACAATGCACCACCGAATATCTAACGGAGGTATTCACTTACAAACCTTCAACGAGGCAATATTCAGAGGTTCCCACCTTCCTCTGCGGAGAAGCAACGGGCAGCTGCCCTCAACAGTCAGGGAAGCAACGGGCAGCTGCCCTCAACAGTCAGGGAAGCAACGGGCAGCTTCCATCACCAGTCAGGGAAGCAACGGGCAGCTGCCCTCAACAGTTACGGAAGCAACGGGCAGCTGCCCTCAACAGTCAGGGAAGCAACGGGCAGCTGCCCTCAACAGTCAGGGAAGCAACGGGCAGCTGCCCTCAACAGTCAGGGAAGCAACGGGCAGCTGCCCTCAACAGTTAGGGAAGCAACGGGCAGCTGCCCTCAACAGTCAGGGAAGCAACGGGCAGCTGCCCTCAACAGTCAGGGAAGCAACGGGCAGCTGCCCTCAACAGTCAGGGAAGCAACAGGCAGCTGCCCTCAACAGTCAGGGAAGCAACGGGCAGCTGCCCTCAAGAGCCAGGGAAGCAACGGGCAGCTGCCCTCAACAGTCAGGGAAGCAACGGGCAGCTGCCCTCAGCAGTCAGAGAAGCAACGGGCAGCTGCCCTCAACAGTCAGGGAAGCAACAGGCAGCTGCCCTCAACAGTCAGGGAAGCAACGGGCAGCTGCCCTCAGCAGTCAGGGAAGCAACGGGCAGCTGCCCTCAACAGTCAGGGAAGCAACGGGCAGCTGCCCTCAACAGTCAGGGAAGCAACGGGCAGCTGCCCTCAACAGCCAGGGAAGCAACGGGCAGCTGCCCTCAACAGTCAGGGAAGCAACGGGCAGCTGCCCTCAACAGTCAGGGAAGCAACGGGCAGCTGCCCTCAACAGTCAGGGAAGCAACGGGCAGCTTCCATCAACAGTCAGGGAAGCAACGGGCAGCTTCCATCAACAGTCAGGGAAGCAACGGGCAGCTGCCCTCAACAGTCAGGGAAGCAACGGGCAGCTGCCCTCAACAGTCAGGGAAGCAACGGGCAGCTGTCCTCAACAGTCAGGGAAGCAACGGACAGCTTTCATCAACAGTGAGGGAAGCAACGGGCAGCTGCCATTAACAGTCAGGGAAGCAACGGGCAGCTGCCCTCAACAGTCAGGGAAGCAACGGACAGCTTTCATCAACAGTGAGGGAAGCAACGGGCAGCTGCCCTTAACAGTCAGGGAAGCAACGGGCAGCTGCCCTCAACAGTCAGGGAAGCAACGGACAGCTTTCATCAACAGTGAGGGAAGCAACGGGCAGCTGCCATTAACAGTTAGGGAAACAACGGGCAGCTGCCCTCAACAGTCAGGGAAGCCACGGGCAGCCTCCATCAACAGTCAGGGAAGCAATGGGCAGCTGCCCTCAACAGTCAGGGAAGCAACGGGCAGCTGCCCTCAACAGTCAGGGAAGCAACGGGCAGCTTCCATCAGCAGTCAGGGAAGCAACGGGCAGCTTCCATCAACAGTCAGGGAAGCAACGGGCAGCTGCCCTCAACAGTCAGGGAAGCAACGGGCAGCTGCCCTCAACAGTCAGGGAAGCAACGGGCAGCTGCCCTCAACAGTCAGGGAAGCAACGGGCAGCTTCCATCACCAGTCAGGGAAGCAACGGGCAGCTGGCCTCAACAGTTAGGGAAGCAACGGGCAGCTGCCCTCAACAGTCAGGGAAGCAACGGGCAGCTGCCCTCAACAGTCAGGGAAGCAACGGGCAGCTGCCCTCAACAGTCAGGGAAGCAACGGGCAGCTGCTCTCAACAGTTAGGGAAGCAACGGGCAGCTGCCCTCAACAGTCAGGGAAGCAACGGGCAGCTGCCCTCAACAGTCAGGGAAGCAACGGGCAGCTGCCCTCAACTGTCAGGGAAGCAACAGGCAGCTGCCCTCAACAGTCAGGGAAGCAACGGGCAGCTGCTCTCAAGAGCCAGGGAAGCAACGGGCAGCTGCCCTCAACAGTCAGCGAAGCAACGGGCAGCTGCCCTCAGCAGTCAGAGAAGCAACGGGCAGCTGCCCTCAACAGTCAGGGAAGCAACAGGCAGCTGCCCTCAACAGTCAGGGAAGCAACGGGCAGCTGCCCTCAGCAGTCAGGGAAGCAATGGGCAGCTGCCCTCAACAGTCAGGGAAGCAACGGGCAGCTGCCCTCAACAGTTAGGGATGCAACGAGCAGCTGCCATTAACAGTCAGGGAAGCAACGGACAGCTTCCATCAACAGTGATGGAAGCAACAGCCAGCTGCCCTCAACAGTCAGGGAAGCAACGGGCTGCTGCCCTCAACAGTCAGGGAAGCAACGGGCAGCTGCCCTCAACAGTCAGGGAAGCAACGGGCAGCTGCCCTCAACAGTCAGGGAAGCAACGGGCAGCTTCCATCAGCAGTCAGGGAAGCAACGGGCAGCTGCCCTCAACAGTCAGGGAAGCAACGGGCAGCTGCCCTGAACAGTTAGGGAAGCAACGAGCAGCTGCCATTAACAGTCAGGGAAGCAACGGGCAGCTGCCCTCAACAGTCAGGGAAGCAACGGGCAGTTGCCCTCAACAGTCAGGGAAGCAACGGGCTGCTGCCCTCAACAGTCAGGGAAGCAACGGGCAGCTTCCATCAACAGTCAGGGAAGCAACGGGCAGCTGCCCTCAACAGTCAGGGAAGCAACGGGCAGCTGCCCTCAACAGTCAGGGAAGCAACGGGCAGCTGTCCTCAACAGTCAGGGAAGCAACGGACAGCTTTCATCAACAGTGAGGGAAGCAACGGGCAGCTGCCATTAACAGTCAGGGAAGCAACGGGCAGCTGCCCTCAACAGTCAGGGAAGCAACGGACAGCTTTCATCAACAGTGAGGGAAGCAACGGGCAGCTGCCCTTAACAGTCAGGGAAGCAACGGGCAGCTGCCCTCAACAGTCAGGGAAGCAACGGACAGCTTTCATCAACAGTGAGGGAAGCAACGGGCAGCTGCCATTAACAGTTAGGGAAACAACGGGCAGCTGCCCTCAACAGTCAGGGAAGCAACGGGCAGCCTCCATCAACAGTCAGGGAAGCAATGGGCAGCTGCCCTCAACAGTCAGGGAAGCAACGGGCAGCTGCCCTCAACAGTCAGGGAAGCAACGGGCAGCTTCCATCAGCAGTCAGGGAAGCAACGGGCAGCTTCCATCAACAGTCAGGGAAGCAACGGGCAGCTGCCCTCAACAGTCAGGGAAGCAACGGGCAGCTGCCCTCAACAGTCAGGGAAGCAACGGGCAGCTGCCCTCAACAGTCAGGGAAGCAACGGGCAGCTTCCATCACCAGTCAGGGAAGCAACGGGCAGCTGCCCTCAACAGTTAGGGAAGCAACGGGCAGCTGCCCTCAACAGTCAGGGAAGCAACGGGCAGCTGCCCTCAACAGTCAGGGAAGCAACGGGCAGCTGTCCTCAACAGTCAGGGAAGCAACGGGCAGCTGCTCTCAACAGTTAGGGAAGCAACGGGCAGCTGCCCTCAACAGTCAGGGAAGCAACGGGCAGCTGCCCTCAACAGTCAGGGAAGCAACGGGCAGCTGCCCTCAACAGTCAGGGAAGCAACAGGCAGCTGCCCTCAACAGTCAGGGAAGCAACGGGCAGCTGCCCTCAAGAGCCAGGGAAGCAACGGGCAGCTGCCCTCAACAGTCAGCGAAGCAACGGGCAGCTGCCCTCAGCAGTCAGAGAAGCAACGGGCAGCTGCCCTCAACAGTCAGGGAAGCAACAGGCAGCTGCCCTCAACAGTCAGGGAAGCAACGGGCAGCTGCCCTCAGCAGTCAGGGAAGCAATGGGCAGCTGCCCTCAACAGTCAGGGAAGCAACGGGCAGCTGCCCTCAACAGTTAGGGAAGCAACGAGCAGCTGCCATTAACAGTCAGGGAAGCAACGGACAGCTTCCATCAACAGTGATGGAAGCAACAGCCAGCTGCCCTCAACAGTCAGGGAAGCAACGGGCTGCTGCCCTCAACAGTCAGGGAAGGAACGGGCAGCTGCCCTCAACAGTCAGGGAAGCAACGGGCAGCTGCCCTCAACAGTCAGGGAAGCAACGGGCAGCTTCCATCAGCAGTCAGGGAAGCAACGGGCAGCTGCCCTCAACAGTCAGGGAAGCAACGGGCAGCTGCCCTCAACAGTTAGGGAAGCAACGAGCAGCTGCCATTAACAGTCAGGGAAGCAACGGGCAGCTGCCCTCAACAGTCAGGGAAGCAACGGGCACCTGCCCTCAACAGTCAGGGAAGCAACGGGCTGCTGCCCTCAACAGTCAGGGAAGCAACGGGCAGCTGCCCTCAACAGTCAGGGAAGCAACGGGCAGCTGCCCTCAACAGTCAGGGAAGCAACGGGCAGCTTCCATCAGCAGTCAGGTAAGCAACGGGCAGCTTCCATCAACAGTCAGGGAAGCAACGGGCAGCTGCCCTCAACAGTCAGGGAAGCAACGGGCAGCTGCCCTCAACAGTCAGGGAAGCAACGGGCAGCTGCCCTCAACAGTCAGGGAAGCAACGTGCAGCTTCCATCACCAGTCAGGGAAGCAACGGGCAGCTGCCCTCAACAGTTAGGGAAGCAACGGGCAGCTACCCTCAACAGTCAGGGAAGCAACGGGCAGCTGCCCTCAACAGTCAGGGAAGCAACGGGCAGCTGCCCTCAACAGTCAGGGAAGCAACGGGCAGCTGCTCTCAACAGTTAGGGAAGCAACGGACAGCTGCCCTCAACAGTCAGGGAAGCAACGGGCAGCTGCCCTCAACAGTCAGGGAAGCAACGGGCAGCTGCCCTCAACAGTCAGGGAAGCAACAGGCAGCTGCCCTCAACAGTCAGGGAAGCAACGGGCAGCTGCCCTCAAGAGCCAGGGAAGCAACGGGCAGCTGCCCTCAACAGTCAGGGAAGCAACGGGCAGCTGCCCTCAGCAGTCAGAGAAGCAACGGGCAGCTGCCCTCAACAGTCAGGGAAGCAACAGTCAGCTGCCCTCAACAGTCAGGGAAGCAACGGGCAGCTGCCCTCAGCAGTCAGGGAAGCAATGGGCAGCTGCCCTCAACAGTCAGGGAAGCAACGGGCAGCTGCCCTCAACAGTTAGGGAAGCAACGAGCAGCTGCCATTAACAGTCAGGGAAGCAACGGACAGCTTCCATCAACAGTGATGGAAGCAACGGGCAGCTGCCATTAACAGTCAGGGAAGCAACGGGCAGCTGCCCTCAACAGTCAGGGAAGCAACGGGCAGCTGCCCTCAACAGTCAGGGAAGCAACGGGCAGCTGCCCTCAACAGCCAGGGAAGCAACGGGCAGCTGCCCTCAACAGTCAGGGAAGCAACGGGCAGCAGCCCTCAACAGTCAGGGAAGCAACGGGCAGCTTCCATCAACCGTTAGGGAAGCAACGGGCAGCTGCCCTTAACAGTCAGGGAAGCAACGGGCAGCTTCCATCAACCGTTAGGGAAGCAACGGGCAGCTGCCCTCAACAGTCAGGGAAGCAACGGACAGCTTCCATCAACAGTGAGGGAATCAACGGGCAGCTGCTATTAACAGTCAGGGAAGCAACGGACAGCTTCCATCAACAGTGAGGGAAGCAACGGGCAGCTGCCATTAACAGTCAGGGAAGCAACGGGCAGCTGCCATCAACAGTTAGGGAAGCAACGGGCAGCTGCCCTCAACAGTCAGGGAAGAAACGGGCAGCTGCCCTCAGCAGTCAGGGAAGCAACGGGCAGCTGCCCTCAACAGTCAGGGAAGCAACGGGCGGCTGCCCTCAACAGTCAGGGAAGCAACGGGCAGCTGCCCTCAACAGTCAGGGAAGCAACGGGCAGCTGTCCTCAACAGTTAGGGAAGCAACGAGCAGCTGCCATTAACAGTCAGGGAAGCAACGGACAGCTTCCATCAACAGTGAGGGAAGCAACGGGCAGCTGCCATTAACAGTCAGGGAAGCAACGGGCAGCTGCCCTCAACAGTCAGGGAAGCAACGGGCAGCTGCCCTCAACAGTCAGGGAAGCAACGGGCTGCTGCCTTCAACAGTCAGGGAAGCAACGGGCAGCTGCCCTCAACAGTCAGGGAAGCAACGGGCAGCTGCCCTCAACAGTCAGGGAAGCAACGGGCAGCTTCCATCAGCAGTCAGGGAAGCAACGGGCAGCTTCCATCAACAGTCAGGGAAGCAACGGGCAGCTGCCCTCAACAGACAGGGAAGCAACGGGCAGCTGCCCTCAACAGTCAGGGAAGCAACGGGCAGCTGCCCTCAACAGTCAGGGAAGCAACGGGCAGCTTCCATCACCAGTCAGGGAAGCAACGGGCAGCTGCCCTCAACAGTTAGGGAAGCAACGGGCAGCTGCCCTCAACAGTCAGGGAAGCAACGGGCAGCTTCCATCACCAGTCAGGGAAGCAACGTGCAGCTGCCCTCAACAGTTAGGGAAGCAACGGGCAGCTGCCCTCAACAGTCAGGGAAGCAACTGGCAGCTGCCCTCAGCAGTCAGGGAAGCAACGGGCAGCTGCCCTCAACAGTCAGGGAAGCAACGGGCAGCTGCCCTCAACAGTTAGGGAAGCAACGGGCAGCTGCCATTAACAGTCAGGGAAGCAACGGACAGCTTCCATCAACAGTAATGGAAGCAACGGGCAGCTGCCATTAACAGTCAGGGAGGCAACGGGCAGCTGCCCTCAACAGTCAGGGAAGCAACGGGCAGCTGCCCTCAACAGTCAGGGAAGCAACGGGCAGCTGCCCTCAACAGCCAGGGAAGCAACGGGCAGCTGCCCTCAACAGTCAGGGAAGCAACGGGCAGCTGCCCTCAACAGTCAGGGAAGCAATAGGGCAGCTGCCCTCAACAGTCAGGGAAGCAACGGGCAGCTTCCATCAACAGTCAGGGAAGCAACGGGCAGCTTCCATCAACAGTCAGGGAAGCAACGGGCAGCTGCCCTCAACAGTCAGGGAAGCAACGGGCAGCTGCCCTCAACAGTCAGGGAAGCAACGGGCAGCTGTCCTCAACAGTCAGGGAAGCAACGGACAGCTTCCATCAACAGTGAGGGAAGCAACAGGCAGCTGTCATTAACAGTCAGGGAAGCAACGGACAACTTACATCAACAGTGAGGGAAGCAACGGGCAGCTGCCATTAACAGTCAGGGAAGCAACGGGCAGCTGCCCTCAACAGTCAGGGAAGCAACGGGCAGCTGCACTCAACAGTCAGGGAAGCAACGGGCAGCTTCCATCAACCGTTAGGGAAGCAACGGGCAGCTGCCCTTAACAGTCAGGGAAGCAACAGCAGCTTCCATCAACCGTTAGGGAAGCAACGGGCAGCTGCCCTCAACAGTCAGGGAAGCAACGGACAGCTTCCATGAACAGTGAGGGAAGCAACGGGCAGCTGCCATTAACAGTGAGGGAAGCAATGGACTGCTTCCATCAACAGTGAGGGAAGCAACGGGCAGCTGCCATTAACAGTCAGGGAAGCAACGGGCAGCTGCCCTCAACAGTCAGGGAAGCAACGGGCAGCTGCACTCAACAGTCAGGGAAGCAACGGGCAGCTTCCATCAACCGTTAGGGAAGCAACGGGCAGCTGCCCTTAACAGTCAGGGAAGCAACGGGCAGCTTCCATCAACCGTTAGGGAAGCAACGGGCAGCTGCCCTTAACAGTCAGGGAAGCAACGGGCAGCTTCCATCAACCGTTAGAGAAGCAACGGGCAGCTGCCCTTAACAGTCAGGGAAGCAACGGGCAGCTTCCATCAACCGTTAGGGAAGCAACGGGCAGCTGCCCTCAACAGTCAGGGAAGCAACGGACAACTTCCATCAACAGTGAGGGAAGCAACGGGCAGCTGCCATTAACAGTGAGGGAAGCAACGGACAGCTTCCATCAACAGTGAGGGAAGCAACGGGCAGCTGCCCTCAACAGTCAGGGAAGCAACGGGCAGCTGCCCTCAACAGTCAGGGAAGCAACGGGCAGCTGCCCTCAACAGTCAGGGAAGCAACGGGCAGCTTCCATCAACCGTTAGGGAAGCAACGGGCAGCTGCCCTTAACAGTCAGGGAAGCAACGGGCAGCTTCCATCAACCGTTAGGGAAGCAACGGGCAGCTGCCCTCAACAGTCAGGGAAGCAACGGACAGCTTCCATCAACAGTGAGGGAAGCAACGGGCAGCTGCCATTAACAGTCAGGGAAGCAACGGGCAGCTGCCCTCAACAGTTAGGGAAGCAACGGGCAGCTGCCCTCAACAATCAGGGAAGCAACGGGCAGCTGCCCTCAGCAGTCAGGGAAGCAACGGGCAGCTGCCCTCAACAGTCAGGGAAGCAACGGGCAGCTTCTATCAACAGTCAGGGAAGCAACGGGCAGCTGCCCTCAACAGTCAGGGAAGCAACGGGCAGCTGCCCTCAACAGTCAGGGAAGCAACGGGCAGCTGCCCTCAACAGTTAGGGAAGCAACGAGCAGCTGCCATTAACAGTCAGGGAAGCAACGGACAGCTTCCATTAACAGTGAGGGAAGCAACGTGCAGCTGCCATTAACAGTCAGGGAAGCAACGGGCAGCTGCCCTCAACAGTCAGGGAAGCAACGGGCAGCTGCCCTCAACAGTCAGGGAAGCAACGGGCTGCTGCCCTCAACAGTCAGGGAAGCAACGGGCAGCTGCCCTCAACAGTCAGGGAAGCAACGGGCAGCTGCCCTCAACAGTCAGGGAAGCAACGGGCAGCTTCCATCAGAAGTCAGGGAAGCAACGGGCAGCTTCCATCAACAGTCAGGGAAGCAACTGGCAGCTGCCCTCAACTGTCAGGGAAGCAACGGGCAGCTGCCCTCAACAGTCAGGGAAGCAACGGGCAGCTGCCCTCAACAGTCAGGGAAGCAACGGGCAGCTTCCATCACCAGTCAGGGAAGCAACGGGCAGCTGATCTCAACAGTTAGGGAAGCAACGGGCAGCTGCCCTCAACAGTCAGGGAAGCAACGGGCAGCTGCCCTCAACAGTCTAGGAAGCAACGGGCAGCTGCCCTCAACAGTCAGGGAAGCAACGGGCAGCTGCCCTCAACAGTTAGGGAAGCAACGGGCAGCTGCCCTCAACAGTCAGGGAAGCAACGGGCAGCTGCCCTCAACAGTCAGGGAAGCAACGGGCAGCTGCCCTCAACAGTCAGGGAAGCAACAGGCAGCTGCCCTCAACAGTCAGGGAAGCAACGGGCAGCTGCCTCAAGAGCCAGGGAAGCAACGGGCAGCTGCCCTCAACAGTCAGGGAAGCAACGGGCAGCTGCCCTCAGCAGTCAGAGAAGCATCGGGCAGCTGCCCTCAACAGTCAGGGAAGCAACAGGCAGCTGCCCTCAACAGTCAGGGAAGCAACGGGCAGCTGCCCTCAGCAGTCAGGGAAGCAACGGGCAGCTGCCCTCAACAGTCAGGGAAGCAACGGGCAGCTGTCCTCAACAGTTAGGGAAGCAACGGGCAGCTGCCATTAACAGTCAGGGAAGCAACGGACAGCTTCCATCAACAGTGATGGAAGCAACGGGCAGCTGCCATTAACAGTCAGGGAAGCAACGGGCAGCTGCCCTCAACAGCCAGGGAAGCAACGGGCAGCTGCCTTCAACAGTCAGGGAAGCAACGGGCAGCTGCCCTCAACAGTCAGGGAAGCAACGGGCAGCTTCCATCAACCGTTAGGGAAGCAACGGGCAGCTGCCCTTAACAGTCAGGGAAGCAACGGGCAGCTTCCATCAACCGTTAGGGAAGCAACGGGCAGCTGCCCTCAACAGTCAGGGAAGCAACGGACAGCTTCCATCAACAGTGAGGGAATCAACGGGCTGCTGCTATTAACAGTCAGGGAAGCAACGGACAGCTTCCATCAACAGTGAGGGAAGCAACGGGCAGCTGCCATTAACAGTCAGGGAAGCAACGGGCAGCTGCCCTCAACAGTTAGGGAAGCAACGGGCAGCTGCCCTCAACAGTCAGGGAAGCAACGGGCAGCTGCCCTCAGCAGTCAGGGAAGCAACGGGCAGCTGCCCTCAACAGTCAGGGAAGCAACGGGCAGCTTCCATCAACAGTCAGGGAAGCAACGGGCAGCTGCCCTCAACAGTCAGAGAAGCAAAGGGCAGCTGCCCTCAACAGTCAGGGAAGCAACGGGCAGCTGCCCTCAACAGTTAGGGAAGCAACGAGCAGCTGCCATTAACAGTCAGGGAAGCAACGGACAGCTTCCATCAACAGTGAGGGAAGCAACGGGCAGCTGCCATTAACAGTCAGGGAAGCAACGGACAGCTTCCATCAACAGTGAGGGAAGCAACGGGCAGCTGCCATTAACAGTGAGGGAAGCAACGGGCAGCTGCCATTAACAGTCAGGGAAGCAACGGGCAGCTGCCCTCAACAGTCAGGGAAGCAACGGGCAGCTTCCATCAGCAGTCAGGGAAGCAACGGGCAGCTTCCATCAACAGTCAGGGAAGCAACGGGCAGCTGCCCTCAACAGTCAGGGAAGCAACGGGCAGCTGCCCTCAACAGTCAGGGAAGCAACGGGCAGCTGCCCTCAACAGTCAGGGAAGCAACGGGCAGCTTCCATCACCAGTCAGGGAAGCAACGGGCAGCTGCCCTCAACAGTCAGGGAAGCAACGGGCAGCTGCCCTCAACAGTCAGGGAAGCAACGGGCAGCTTCCATCACCAGTCAGGGAAGCAACGGGCAGCTGATCTCAACAGTTAGGGAAGCAACGGGCAGCTGCCCTCAACAGTCAGGGAAGCAACGGGCAGCTGCCCTCAACAGACAGGGAAGCAACGGGCAGCTGCCCTCAACAATCAGGGAAGCAACGGGCAGCTGCCCTCAACAGTTAGGGAAGCAACGGGCAGCTGCCCTCAACAGTCAGGGAAGCAACGGGCAGCTGCCCTCAACAGACAGGGAAGCAACGGGCAGCTGCCCTCAACAATCAGGGAAGCAACGGGCAGCTGCCCTCAACAGTTAGGGAAGCAACGGGCAGCTGCCCTCAACAGTCAGGGAAGCAATGGGCAGCTGCCCTCAACAGTCAGGGAAGCAACGGGCAGCTGCCCTCAACAGTCAGGGAAGCAACGGGCAGCTGCCCTCAACAGTCAGGGAAGCAACGGGCAGCTGCCCTCAACAGTCAGGGAAGCAACAGGCAGCTGCCCTCAACAGTCAGGGAAGCAACGGGCAGCTGCCCTCAACAGTCAGAGAAGCAACGGGCAGCTGCCCTCAGCAGTCAGGGAAGCAACGGGCAGCTGCCCTCAACAGTCAGGGAAGCAACTGGCAGCTGCCCTCAGCAGTCAGAGAAGCAACGGGCAGCTGCCCTCAACAGTCAGGGAAGCAACAGGCAGCTGCCCTCAACAGTCAGGGAAGCAACGGGCAGCTGCCCACAGCAGTCAGGGAAGCAACGGGCAGCAGCCCTCAACAGTTAGGGAAGCAACGGGCAGCTGCCCTCAACAGTTAGGGAAGCAACGGGCAGCTGCCATTAACAGTCAGGGAAGCAACGGACAGCTTCCATCAACAGTGATGGAAGCAACGGGCAGCTGCCATTAACAGTCAGGGAAGCAACGGGCAGCTGCCCTCAACAGTCAGGGAAGCAACGGGCAGCTGCCCTCAACAGTCAGGGAAGCAACGGGCAGCTGCCCTCAACAGCCAGGGAAGCAACGGGCAGCTGCCCTCAACAGTCAGGGAAGCAACGGGCAGCTGCCCTCAACAGTCAGGGAAGCAACGGGCAGCTGCCCTCAACAGTCAGGGAAGCAACGGGCAGCTTCCATCAACAGTCAGGGAAGCAACGGGCAGCTGCCCTCAACAGTCAGGGAAGCAACGGGCAGCTGCCCTCAACAGTCAGGGAAGCAACGGGCAGCTGTCCTCAACAGTCAGGGAAGCAACGGACAGCTTCCATCAACAGTGAGGGAAGCAACAGGCAGCTGTCATTAACAGTCAGGGAAGCAACGGACAGCTTCCATCAACAGTGAGGGAAGCAACGGGCAGCTGCCATTAACAGTCAGGGAAGCAACGGGCAGCTGCCCTCAACAGTCAGGGAAGCAACGGGCAGCTGCCCTCAACAGTCAGGGAAGCAACGGGCTGCTGCCCTCAACAGTCAGGGAAGCAACGGGCAGCTGCCCTCAACATTCAGGGAAGCAACGGGCAGCTGCCCTCAACAGTCAGGGAAGCAACGGGCAGCTTCCATCAGCAGTCAGGGAAGCAACGGGCAGCTTCCATCAACAGTCAGGGATGCAACGGGCAGCTGCCCTCAACAGTCAGGGAAGCAACGGGCAGCTGCCCTCAACAGTCAGGGAAGCAACGGGCAGCTGCCCTCAACAGTCAGGGAAGCAACGGACAGCTTCCATCAACAGTGAGGGAAGCAACGGGCAGCTGTCATTAACAGTCAGGGAAGCAACGGACAGGTTCCATCAACAGTGAGGGAAGCAACGGGCAGCTGCCATTAACAGTCAGGGAGGCAACGGGCAGCTGCCCTCAACAGTCAGGGAAGCAACGGGCAGCTGCCCTCAACAGTCAGGGAAGCAACGGGCAGCTGCCCTCAACAGTCAGGGAAGCAACGGGCAGCTTCCATCAACCGTTAGGGAAGCAACGGGCAGCTGCCCTTAACAGTCAGGGAAGCAACGGGCAGCTTCCATCAACCGTTAGGGAAGCAACGGGCAGCTGCCCTCAACAGTCAGGGAAGCAACGGACAGCTTCCATCAACAGTCAGGGAAGCAACGGGCAGCTGCCATTAACAGTCAGGGAAGCAACGGACAGCTTCCATCAACAGTGAGGGAAGCAACGGGCAGCTGTCATTAACAGTCAGGGAAGCAACGGACAGGTTCCATCAACAGTGAGGGAAGCAACGGGCAGCTGCCATTAACAGTCAGGGAAGCAACGGGCAGCTGCCCTCAACAGTCAGGGAAGCAACGGGCAGCTGCCCTCAACAGTCAGGGAAGCAACGGGCAGCTGCCCTCAACA
Source organism: Procambarus clarkii (assembly GCF_040958095.1). Lineage (NCBI taxonomy): Eukaryota > Metazoa > Arthropoda > Malacostraca > Decapoda > Cambaridae > Procambarus > Procambarus clarkii. The sequence continues at coordinate 2,695,795 of NC_091210.1, read as the reverse complement.
GTCAGGGAAGCAACGGGCAGCTTCCATCAACCGTTAGGGAAGCAACGGGCAGCTGCCCTCAACAGTCAGGGAAGCCACGGGCAGCTTCCATCAACCGTTAGGGAAGCAAGGGGCAGCTGCCCTCAACAGTCAGGGAAGCAACGGACAGCTTCCATCAACAGTCAGGGAAGCAACGGGCAGCTGCCATTAACAGTCAGGGAAGCAACGGACAGCTTCCATCAACAGTGAGGGAAGCAACAGGCAGCTGCCATTAACAGTCAGGGAAGCAACGGGCAGTTGCCCTCAACAGTCAGGGAAGCAACGGGCAGCATCCATTAAGAGCCAGGGAAGCAACGGGCAGCTGCCCTCAACAGTCAGGGAAGCAATGGGCAGCTTCCATCAACAGTCAGGGAAGCAACGGGCAGCTGCCCTCAACAGTTAGGGAAACAACGGGCAGCTGCCCTCAACAGTCAGGGAAGCAACGGGCAGCTGCCCTCAACAATCAGGGAAGCAACGGGCAGCTGCCCTCAACAGTCAGGGAAGCAACGGGCAGCTGCCCTCAACAGTCAGGGAAGCAACGGGCAGCTGCCCTCAACAGTCAGGGAAGCAACGGGCAGCTGCCCTCAACAGTCAGGGAAGCAACGGGCAGCTGCCCTCAACAGTCAGGGAAGCAACGGGCAGCTGCCCTAAACAGTCAGGGAAGCAACAGGCAGCTGCCCTCAACAGTCAGGGAAGCAACGGGCAGCTGCCCTCAAGAGCCAGGGAAGCAACGGACAGCTGCCCTCAACAGTCAGGGAAGCAACGGGCAGCTGCCCTCAGCAGTCAGAGAAGCAACGGGCAGCTGCCCTCAACAGTCAGGGAAGCAACAGGCAGCTGCCCTCAACAGTCAGGGAAGCAACGGGCAGCTGCCCACAGCAGTCAGGGAAGCAACGGGCAGCAGCCCTCAACAGTCAGGGAAGCAACGGGCAGCTGCCCTCAACAGTTAGGGAAGCAACGGGCAGCTGCCATTAACAGTCAGGGAAGCAACGGACAGCTTCCATCAACAGTGATGGAAGCAACGGGCAGCTGCCATTAACAGTCAGGGAAGCAACGGGCAGCTGCCCTCAACAGTCAGGGAAGCAACGGGCAGCTGCCCTCAACAGCCAGGGAAGCAACGGGCAGCTGCCCTCAACAGTCAGGGAAGCAACGGGCAGCTGCCGTCAACAGTCAGGGAAGCAACGGGCAGCTGCCCTCAACAGTCAGGGAAGCAACGGGCAGCTTCCATCAACAGTCAGGGAAACAACGGGCAGCTTCCATCAACAGTCAGGGAAGCAACGGGCAGCTGCCCTCAACAGTCAGGGAAGCAACGGGCAGCTGCCCTCAACAGTCAGGGAAGCAACGGGCAGCTGTCCTCAACAGTCAGGGAAGCAACGGACAGCTTCCATCAACAGTGAGGGAAGCAACAGGCAGCTGTCATTAACAGTCAGGGAAGCAACGGACAGCTTCCATCAACAGTGAGGGAAGCAATGGGCAGCTGCCATTAACAGTCAGGGAAGCAACGGGCAGCTGCCCTCAACAGTCAGGGAAGCAACGGGCAGCTGCCCTCAACAGTCAGGGAAGCAACGGGCTGCTGCCCTCAACAGTCAGGGAAGCAACGGGCAGCTGCCCTCAACATTCAGGGAAGCTACGGGCAGCTGCCCTCAACAGTCAGGGAAGCAACGGGCAGCTTCCATCAGCAGTCAGGGAAGCAACGGGCAGCTTCCATCAACAGTCAGGGATGCAACGGGCAGCTGCCCTCAACAGTCAGGGAAGCAACGGGCAGCTGCCCTCAACAGTCAGGGAAGCAACGGGCAGCTGCCCTCAACAGTCAGGGAAGCAACGGACAGCTTCCATCAACAGTGAGGGAAGCAACGGGCAGCTGTCATTAACAGTCAGGGAAGCAACGGACAGCTTCCATCAACAGTGAGGGAAGCAACGGGCAGCTGCCATTAACAGTCAGGGAAGCAACGGGCAGCTGCCCTCAACAGTCAGGGAAGCAACGGGCAGCTGCCCTCAACCCAGCAAACACAAATCATCTACACAACGTTCGCCTATCTCTTCCCATAGGTGTGGGAATGATTTGCATTGAGAATGGTGCAGGAGAGCCTTTGAGAAACTTTTACTCAAAAAATCCAAACACAAAGGTTTAATTATAAATTGTTTTTCTACAATTATTTTCTTCCAAATGTAAAACAAATAGTTTTTACATGTTTAAATATAAAATTTATGGTGTTTTTTTGTAAAATTCATTAATAAATTGTGAATGATATATATTGGCTGAGTGAAACCTTTAAAATCCATTTAGTTATAATATGAACAGAAAAAAGTAGTTTTCCAAATTTTCTAAAAATCGCTCTTTTTAACACAATTTGACTCCTTATGCATTCCACTAAACACTAATATCATGTTTAAATATATAATTTATGTATTATTCCCTAAGATAATTTATATAAATTTTAAAAGTTGCTGGAAAGTGGTGAGAACGAATCTGAAAACGTTTTGTTGTCTTATATTGGCGTGTTCTTATTAACTAGAGTGAGTAAGAGTGAGCGAGAGTGGGTAAGAGTGAGTAAGAGTGAATGAAGGTGAGTGAGAGTGCCAGAGAGTGTGTAAGTGTGAGTAAGAGTGAGTATAAGTAAGAGTGACTGAGAGTGAGTAAGAGTGACAGAGTGAGTAAGAGTGAGAGTAAGAGTGACAGAATGAGTAAGAGTGAGAGTAAAGTGATTGAGAGTAAGGGTGAGTATGAGAGTAAGAGTGATTGAGAGTTAGAGTGAGAGTAAGAGTGATTGAGAGTTAGTGAGAGTAAGAGTGATTGAGAGTAAGAGTGATTGAGAGTAAGAGTGATTGAGAGTAAGAGTGATTGAGAGTAAGAGTGATTGGGAGTAAGAGTGATTGAGAGTAAGAGTGATTGGGAGTAAGAGTGATTGGGAGTAGGAGTTAGAGTGAGAGTAGGAGTAAGAATGAGAATAAGAGTGATTGAGAGTAAGAATGAGAGTAAGAGTGATTGAGAGTAAGAGTGATTGAGAGTAAGAGTGATTGGGAGTAAGAGTGATTGGGAGTAAGAGTGAGAGTAAGAATGAGAATAAGAGTGATTGAGAGTAAGAGTGATTGGGAGTAAGAGTAAGAGTAAGAATGAGAGTAGGAGTGATTGAGAGTAGGAGTGATTGGGAGTAGGAGTGATTGGGAGTAAGAGTGATTGAGAGTAAGAGTAATTGAGAGTAAGAGTATGAGAGTAAGAGTGAGAGAGTGAGTATGAATGGGTAAGGGTGACTGAGAGTGAGTAAGAATGACAGAGTAAGAGTGACAGAGAGTAAGAGTGACAGAGTAAGAGTGACAGAGAGTAAGAGTGACAGAGTAAGAGTGACAGAGAGTAAGAGTGACAGAGTAAGAGTGACAGAGTAAGAGTGACAGAGTAAGAGTGACAGAGAGTAAGAGTGACAGAGTAAGAGTGACAGAGAGTAAGAGTGACAGAGAGTAAGAGTGACAGAGAGTAAGAGTGACAGAGAGTAAGAGTGACAGAGAGTAAGAGTGACAGAGAGTAAGAGTGACAGAGAGTAAGAGTGACAGAGAGTAAGAGTGACAGAGTAAGAGTGACAGAGAGTAAGAATGACAGAGTAAGAATGACAGAGTAAGAGTGACAGAGAGTAAGAGTGACAGAGTAAGAGTGACAGAGTAAGAGTGACAGAGTAAGAGTGACAGAGAGTAAGAGTGACAGAGTAAGAGTGACAGAGTAAGAGTGACAGAGTAAGAGTGACAGAGAGTAAGAGTGACAGAGAGTAAGAGTGACAGAGAGTAAGAGTGACAGAGAGTAAGAGTGACAGAGTAAGAGTGACAGAGTGTAAGAGTGACAGAGAGTAAGAGTGACAGAGAGTAAGAGTGACAGAGAGTAAGAGTGACAGAGTAAGAGTGACAGAGAGTAAGAGTGACAGAGTAAGAGTGACAGAGTAAGAGTGACAGAGAGTAAGAGTGACAGAGAGTAAGAGTGACAGAGAGTAAGAGTGACAGAGTAAGAGTGACAGAGTAAGAGTGACAGAGTAAGAGTGACAGAGAGTAAGAGTGACAGAGAGTAAGAGTGACAGAGTAAGAGTGACAGAGAGTAGGAGTGACAGAGTGTAAGAGTGACAGTAAGAGTGACAGAGAGTAAGAGTGACAGAGAGTAAGAGTGACAGAGTAAGAGTGACAGAGAGTAGGAGTGACAGAGTGTAAGAGTGACAGTAAGAGTGACAGAGAGTAAGAGTGACAGAGTAAGAGTGACAGAGAGTAAGAGTGACAGAGTAAGAGTGACAGAGTAAGAGAGTGAGAGTGATTATGAGAGAGTTAAGAGTGTGAGGTGTGTGAGTGTAGCAGGCCAGGGAGGCAGGATGTGTGGTCACAGGCGAGGCCTAGGCCTCGTGATCTCTAATGTTGGTTTTTATATATATGTGGAATTTTTTGTCCTGTTTCAAATTATAATTATTTAGCAGGAATGTAATAAGATATTGCACAGTATTAATGTGACAATAATATATGCATTATTTCCTTGATAATCAAACTTGTTGTTCAAAGATAATATACAATCTTTGAAGGAAACATTTTGAGAGCGCAAGCTGGCAACACTGTTCTGGTGAGAGAGACATATGGTTAGTTGTACTCAGACCTACAGTGGAGAAGGGTGTGTCCCAGCTGGCCGCCACCAGCCGCCACCCGCCGCCACCCGCCGCCACCCGCCGCCCACCACCAGCCGCCCACCACCAGCCGCCACCCGCCACCACCCACCACCAGCCGCCACCCACCACCAGCCGCCACCACCCACCAGCCGCCACCCGCCGCCACCCACCATCAGCCGCCACCTGCCACCACCCACCACCAGCCGCCACCCGCCGCCACCCCCCGCCACCCACCACCAGCCGCCACCCGCCACCACCCACCACCAGCCGCCACCCGCCACCACCCACCACCACCCACCACCAGCCGCCACCCGCCACCACCCACCACCAGCCGCCACCCGCCACCACCCACCACCAGCCGCCACCCGCCACCAGCCACCGCCACCCACCACCGCCACTCACCACCCGCCGCCACCACCCACCACCAGCCGCCACCCGCCGCCACCCACCACCAGCCGCCGCCACCCACCACCAGCCGCCACCCGCCACCAGCCGCCACCCGCCACCACCCACCACCAGCCGCCACCCGCCACCACCCACCACCCGCCACCCGCCACCACTCACCACCCGCCACCACCCACCACCAGCCGCCACCCGCCACCACCCACCACCAGCCGCCACTCGCCACCGCCACCCGCCACCAGCCACCGCCACCCACCACCGCCACCCGCCACCCACCACCAGCCGCCACCCGCCACCCGCCACCCGCCACCGCCACCCGCCACCGCCACCCACCACCACCCGCCGCCACCCACCACCGCCACTCACCACCCGCCGCCACCACCCACCACCAGCCGCCACCCGCCACCCACCACCGCCACCCGCCGCCACCACCCACCACCACCACCCACCACCACCAGCCGCCGCCGCCACCACCACCCACCACCACCGCCGCCACCACCCATCACCGCCGCCGCCACCACCACCCACCACCACCGCCGCCGCCACCACCCATCACCGCCGCCGCCGCCACCACCCACCACAGCCGCCGCCGACACCACCGCCACCACCCACCACAGCCGGCACCACCACCCACCACCACCACCCACCACCGCCGCCACCACCAGCCGCCACAAGCCGCCACCGCCCGCCACCGCCCGCCACCAGCCGCCATCACCACCACCACCACCACCAGCCGCCATCACCGCCACCAGCTGCCACCACCACCAGCCGCCACCACCACCAGCCGCCATCACCGCCACCAGCTGCCACCACCACCAGCCGCCATCACCGCCACCAGCTGCCACCACCACCAGCCGCCACCACCAGCCGCCACCACCGCCACCACCACCTGCCACCAGCCGCCACCACCGCCCGCTATCAGCAGTCACCGCCCGTTGCCACAGTCGCCACCGCAAGCCGCCACCGCCAGCCGCCACCAGCCCCCCCCACCGCCGATCGTCACCACCCACCACAGCCGCCGCCGCCCGCCACCGCCCGCCACCACCCACCACAGCCGCCACCACCCACCACCACCCGCCGCCGCCACCCACCACCACCAGCCGCCGCCGCCACCACCCACCACCACCGCCGCCACCACCCACCACCACCAGCCGCCGCCGCCACCACCACCACCCACCACCACCGCCGCCACCACCAGCCGCCGCCGCCACCACCACCCACCACCACCGCCGCCACCACCCACCACCGCCAGCCGCCACCACTCATCACAGACCCCGCCACCGCCCGCCACCACCGCCAGACACAGCCGCCACTGTCCGCCACCGCCGCCACTGTCCGCCACCGCCGCCACTGTCCGCCACCGCCGCCATTGTCCGCCACCGCCGTCACTGTCCGCCACCAGCGCCACTGTCCGCCACCGCCACCACTGTCCGCCCGCCGCCACCACTGTCCGCCCGCCGCCACCACTGTCCGCCCGCCGCCACCACTGTCCGCCCGCCGCCACCACTGTCCGCCCGCCGCCTCCACTGTCCGCCCGCCGCCTCCACTGTCCGCCCGCCGCCTCCACTGTCCGCCCGCCGCCTCCACTGTCCGCCCGCCGCCTCCACTGTCCGCCCGCCGCCTCCACTGTCCGCCCGCCGCCTCCACTGTCCGCCCGCCGCCGCCACTGTCCGCCCGCCGCCGCCACTGTCCGCCCGCCGCCGCCACTGTCCGCCCGCCGCCGCCACTGTCCGCCCGCCGCCGCCACTGTCCGCCCGCCGCCACTGTCCACCACCGCCGCCACGGTCCGCCCGCCGCCACTATCCGCCACAGCCGCCACTGTCCGCCCGCCGCCACTGTCCTCCCGCCGCCACTGTCCGCCCGCCGCCGCCCTGTCCGCCCGCCGCCACTATCCGCCACCGCCGCCACTGTCCGCCCGACGCCACTGTCCGCCCGCCGCCACTGTCCGCCCGCCGCCACTGTCCGCCCGCCGCCACTGTCCGCCACCGCCGCCACTGTCCGCCGGCCGCCACTGTCCGCCCGCCGCCACTATCCGCCACCGCCGCCACTGTCCGCCCGACGCCACTGTCCGCCCGCCGCCACTGTCCGCCCGCCGCCACTGTCCGCCCGCCGCCACTGTCCGCCACCGCCGCCACTGTCCGCCACCGCCGCCACTGTCCGCCCGCCGCCACTGTCCGCCCGCCGCCACTGTCCGCCCGCCGCCGCCACTGTCCGCCCGCCGCCACTGTCCGCCCGCCGCCACTATCCGCCACCGCCGCCACTGTCCGCCACAGCCGCCACTCTCTGCCGTACAGCCTCCCCTCTCTCCGTTAGTAAATAATTATAATTGTTAGTAAATAATAAAAGAAATATAAATTATTAGATTTTTTTTACCCTTAAATTGGTTTTAATATTTAAATTGAAAATAATAATATAATATAAAATATAATTTAATTTCAAGAAATTTAACTTTAAACACAAAGATGTAAAAAGGGTTCAGATTATTGGCTCAAACCTTTCATAAGAGATTCATATTGGTATATGAATGGATTATGAATGACTCATGTTAGGAGTGTAAAGTTGCCACAACATCTCAAATTAGTGTTAGATACATATGTCTTGGTTATAAGTTTTGGAAACCTATTTAAGTCCACACACAATATCGTATCTGATACGATAAAACAAACGTTTCCAATACTTTCAAATACTTTCCAGATATGTTGTGGCAACCTAAAATTGTTTGCTGGGAACAGTCAGGGAAGCAACGGGCAGCTGCCATCAACAGTCAGGGAAGCAACGGGCAGCTTCCATCAACCGTTAGGGAAGCAACGGGCAGCTGCCCTTAACAGTCAGGGAAGCAACGGGCAGCTTCCATCAACCGTTAGGGAAGCAACGGGCAGCTGCCCTCAACAGTCAGGGAAGCAACGGACAGCTTCCATCAACAGTCAGGGAAGCAACGGGCAGCTGCCATTAACAGTCAGGGAAGCAACGGACAGCTTCCATCAACAGTGAGGGAAGCAACGGGCAGCTGCCATTAACAGTCAGGGAAGCAACGGGCAGCTGCCCTCAACAGTCAGGGAAGCAACGGGCAGCTTCCATTAAGAGCCAGGGAAGCAACGGGCAGCTGCCCTCAACAGTCAGGGAAGCAATGGGCAGCTTCCATCAACAGTCAGGGAAGCAACGGGCAGCTGCCCTCAACAGTTAGGGAAACAACGGGCAGCTGCCCTCAACAGTCAGGGAAGCAACGGGCAGCTGCCCTCAACAATCAGGGAAGCAACGAGCAGCTGCCCTCAACAGTCAGGGAAGCAACGGGCAGCTGCCCTCAACAGTCAGGGAAGCAACGGGCAGCTGCCCTCAACAGTCAGGAAAGCAACGGGCAGCTGCCCTCAACAGTCAGGGAAGCAACGGGCAGCTGCCCTCAACAGTCAGGGAAGCAACGGGCAGCTGCCCTCAACAGTCAGGGAAGCAACGGGCAGCTGCCCTCAACAGTCAGGGAAGCAAAGGGCAGCTGCCCTCAACAGTCAGGGAAGCAACGGGCAGCTGCCCTCAACAATCAGGGAAGCAACGGGCAGCTGCCCTCAACAGTCAGGGAAGCAACGGGCAGCTGCCCTCAACAGTCAGGGAAGCAACGGGCAGCTGCCCTCAACAGTCAGGGAAGCAACGGGCAGCTGCCCTCAACAGTCAGGGAAGACACTCCCATTAACTTAATCTCCTCTGAAAACCTCACTCATGCGATCAAAAGCTGGCGATGAGTCACAATAACGTGGCTAAAGTATGTTGACCAGACCACACACTAGAAGGTGAAGGGACGACGACGTTTCGGTCCGTCCTGGACCATTCTCAAGTCGATTCTCATCGACTTGAGAATGGTCTAGGACAGACCGAAACGTCGTCGTCCTTTCACCTTCTAGTGTGTGGTCTGGTCAACATGCGATCAAAACGTCTATTTTAACATTATCACACATCCGAGAAACATTCCGTCCTAATACGGAAGGCAAACTCTCTAATCATGTGAAAAAGATCAATGATGATCATGAAACTCTTCCAGCGTGACATAAGATCCTACTGTGAAGCAATGCATGCCTCGTTGTTCCCTCCAAGGTGAGACAAGTCACTAGGATCCTCCATAATTAGGGCTATAAATAAATACCAGAGAAAAGGCTCCCTGGCTTATCTGCTTCATCCAGCATCAAACACCCACCGCAGAATAGGTAATATAAAATATCGGAAACTTCCCTGATCAGAGCACTAAACACCAAGAAAATTGACGAGGGAACTCCACCAGGTGGTATTCAGGTCATCAGCAGTGATGAGAAAGTTGCTGCTAGAGATTATCATGGCACTAATATCAAGCTGTAAAATCTGTCTTTTTATCCTATCGAAGAACTCCAAATATCAAAAGTAAATGGAGAGATATATATTAACTGTTGGCAATAAAGAGATAGATATGTTGTGGTGAAGGCTCTCAGTACCTCCACAACTACCACTGCGTCGTTCCCTCTAAGCCTTGTGCTTCTCCGCTCTGCTGGCAAACAACTCTACAGGTTTCAGTGCATTTTCATATACTATTTTTCCAATTTATTTTATACTGGGTACCTAATATATAAATGTCATTTCATGGCATCAATTTTACGCTTTTTAATATGTCTTGATGTCAAGGTTTAAAGATATAGTTAATAGTTAATGTGGATCAATAGGTGATGGTTTACAGGGTCTGGGAATAACACTTGCGTTACACTTCTTAACTTTCAACTCCAACTAATCGTACTATTTCTTCACCATTCGCTTTTATTCATTCCTTCCTTCCAGTAGATACACCTTCTTTCGTCAGTCTCAAGAGTTACTGCCTTTTGCAATTACATTTTGTAAATAACATTATCTGTTCCTATCCATTAAATCATCTCTCTACTACGTATTCTACTTTGTTCGTCTATATTTGTGTAATTTAAGATGTTTCACGTTGACAATACACCATTGTGTTAGGAGTCTCTACACAGACCTTGAGACATTCTGTCCCAACTTGACCTTCCTAGTGTGGTCACCTTTACCACAATTGTTATTCCATCAATGTTTGTCTAACTAATTATTCAATCGACATGAATATTACGACTAATTTTTATTGACAGTTAAAAAATAGTACAATTCTAATTTATTAAGAAAATACGGGTATTTTACTTTTTAATTTTTTACAATATTTAATATAAATATTGTCATGCGCTTCAATGTTTGATGTTACAATTATTTTGTCTGTACAATCAGCATTTACTTTAGAAAGCCAAGGTAAATCATAATGACGTTCAGTACCAAGTAAATTGTAAATGATAACTGATTTACCTTGTATTCGTCCCAGGTGGGATGGGCAGCCGTCAGAGCCATGCCACACAGAAGCAGTATTGTCACCTTCATCTGTTGGAGTAGAGAAGCAAGTCATTAAATACATAGGCCTTATACACTAAATTTTAATGATCGTTGCTGTTATGCAACTATAATGGTTGGCTTATATTACTATAATCTTGAGGTACATGGTAATGACGTGGTATATACAGCTGCCTACTTTTGTGTACATTGAAGATTTTAACTGCGTATGATCATCTCTAAAACAATATCTACTATAGTGGGGGATCGTCAGCATTCACTCACAATAAACATGATCATCATTTCACAGAATCTTTAGAACACCTGGTAACTAATACAGAGGTAACTAATACAGGGGAGCGTCAGGGTTCTCCTTGAAAGGTGGATTTCAAGGACTGCTAAGAGGAGGGGGAGGGGGTGTAGCCCATTTTAGACCATCAATCCATTGTATTTCTTGGTACAGCGATGACCTTGCTTCTTGCAGGTCGGCGTTCGATTCCCGATAGTCCAAGTGGCTGGGCAAGGTCAATTTATTCGTAAAATCCTATACTCTTGTCCTCATGTCCCTTCTATGTGCTATAATCATGCAGACAGTGCTTACTCGGGATAATTACCTACCACTTACCACTTTAGACCCACAGGGTACCGCCATGATCTGACCTTGTGTGTCATAGCGGGCCTCATTCCTCTGTTTTCATTGGCCATGTTGCATCCGCTTATAGGCTTTGACTTCTCGCATGATTTCCACTATATCATCATGCCAATAATGTTGAAATCCTTTGAATGGTTCTCGAATGAATAAAGGACAGACAAACACTCTTGACGCTCTAGGAATTTTTAATATAATGTTCAACGAATATTAACTATAATCTATATAAATAAAAATGGAAATGTTCGTTTGTGCATGACCGCTAATCTCCAAAAGTTCTTCACCGATTGCTTTGAAATTTTCACACAACGTCCCATTCGCATCCGAGCAGGTTTTTATATACATACTATATTGATGTCACCTCTGTGACGGTTAAAAACAGGCTTTTTCTGAAAAAACTGTGTTTTTCATGTGAGGGAAATCTTTGAAACCTCTTTACCGATTGCTTTAAATTTTTGACACAACGCTGCATTCGAATTGGCGCGTCTTCTTATATATCTACTATATACATGCTTCACCTGTGACAGGAAAATAATTTTTTTTTAAAACAGCGCCATCTGTTGGACGTAAGAGCAACACACACTGTAATCTCCGAACGTTTTTCACCGATTGCTTCGAAATTTTGACACAACGTTGCATTCGAGTAGGCGCGTCTTTTTATATACCTACTATATAGATGCCACTCCTGTGACAGGTAAAACCATGCGTTTTGAAAAACAGTGCCATCTGTTGCACATTATAGCAACATGCACGCTATACTAAATATGTCACGAATTCCATTTCAACGTTTCCGATTGCATTGATAAATTTTATTTTCATAGATTTCGATTTATTTTATTTTTTATTGAACTATTTTGTGTGACATTGTGTTGAAATTGAGCTGTGTTGTTTACCATACCATTCATTTCGTAATTATATGTATAGATGCCACACCTGTGACAGGTAAAACGATGCTTTTCTTGAAAAACAGCGCTATCTGTTGCATGTAAGAGCAACACACATGCTATACTAAATATGTTACATTTCCATTGCAATGTTTCTGATTGCATTGATAAATTGAATTTTCATAGATTTTGATTTATTTTCATTTTGATTTAGTTATTTTGTGTGAATTGAGTTGGAATTGAGCTGCGTTGTTTACCAGACCGTTCATTTCGTGAGTATAGTTAATTTTATTTTTTTGCTTATTTTCATTTCATTTTTTAACTGTTTTCTTATATTTCAGTGATGGGAACATCATATCACTTGATGTTCCCAATTTTCTGATGGGAACATCAGACCATTTGGGAAGGCATCGGACGAGGGAGTGGGGAATGGTGGGGAGGACGAGGGGACGGAAGTGAGAGATGGTGGGGAGGACGAGGGGACAAGGGAGGAGGTAATGGTGGGGAAGGAGGAAGGGACGGGGGAGTTTGGGATGGTGGAGACGAGGGGATGGGGAATGGAGAATGGTGGAGAGGACAAAGAGACAGGGGAGTGGGGCATAGTGGGAAGGAAGAGGGGATGGTGGATTGGGAAATGGTGGGGAGGACGAGGGGATGGTGGAGTGGGGAATGGTTAGAAGACCGAGGAGACGGGTGAGGGGGAATGGTGGGGAGGACTGGGGGACAGGGAAGGTTGCTGTGGCCGGGTACTGCTATTATTTTTATAAATTTCTTGACGTCCTAATCCTTTACATTTCGAGACGAGTTCCGGTGGATAGGTTAATTCCTTGAAAACGTTAACTAAAACCTTTACTTCAAAATAATAGGGATGCAATGAATATCCTCACTGAATATAAACTGTAGAGTCGAAGCTAACATTAGCAGGAGTTCAGAGTTTTACCTTGGCTGGAGGAGGGGTATAGAGCACTGCTGAGCGTTGATGGTGGAGTCTCGACTGCTGGTGAGGGTCGACCGCTGCTGAGTGTAGACCGCTGCTGAGTGTCGACCGCTGGGGAGTGTGGGATGGTGGAGTGTGCGCCGGGATAGTGTTACCTGCGGTCACACCTGGAGTCTCTCACTGTCACAAAGGAAAGTGCTACTTATATCCCTCTCTCACTGTTCATCACTAAGCTGAGTTGCCTCAAACACTTTTCTCCCGAGTGAATTTATTCATGAGACTATTACAATGACAGTAAAATAATATCAACTGGAGATATGTAGTTTAGTTTACATGTTACATATATAATATACTAAAGTGAGGCAATTCGGTAAGACGAATGTTGGTGAGGTCACACGTATATTGGTGATTGAGGTGTTTAGGAAAACCTGCCAACGATGATGGCAATACATAACAGTCTATGTTATAGAAACCTTGGTTCTTGTTGACGCTTTTGCGAGTACTTTAATTGCTGCTTTCCTCTTTCCACCGCTCTCTAAGCTACTGAATATTAGTGTAAAATTGTCGGATTATGAGACAAGTGGTAGAAGATTAACAAATAATTTCTTTATCAATAGTTTTCGATCGAGATAAAAAGCTTTTTACTAAGACAATTATGTCTACAGTACTGACAACCTCAGTTAATGTTTGTCAAGTCTGATAATTATATTTCCAGCGGCTCAATTAATATTAGCCATTATATTGATATTAAATATTTTCAGAAGGTCTGCATGCTTTTTTACTTTTTTTACTTTTTTAAAAATACTTTTAGCAAATTATATTTTTTTTAACTTCATAAAGACGTTACGTAATATTTCCAGCAAATCAACTGATTTTAAAGGATTTTTATATTGATGGTAAGTAATATTTTTATCTGCCATGTATACATTATATAATTATTACGTTAATAATGAGTAATATTCCCAGTAGGTTATCATGAGATGATTTCGGGGCTTAGAGTCCTCGCGGCCCGGTTCTCGATCACGCCTCCTTTTGGCTATACATCCACAGGAAAACGCCCGTAGCAGCTGTCCTGGAATATTCGAGCAGGAGCACAGCGAGCAGTCGACTCCAGACATGAGTTTGATAACACTTGTTTTATTAATGTGACATCCACACACCTGCCAGGTACCGTGACCTCCACACACCTGCCAGGTACCGTGACCTCCACACACCTGCCAGGTACCGTGACCTCCACACACCTGCCAGGTAACGTGACCTCCACACACCTGCCAGGTACCGTGACCTCCACACACCTGCCAGGTAACGTGACCTCCACACACCTGCCAGGTACCGTGACCTCCACACACCTGCCAGGTAACGTGACCTCCACACACCTGCCAGGTAACGTGACCTCCACACACCTGCCAGGTAACGTGACCTCCATACACCTGCCAGGTAACGTGACCTTCACACACCTGCCAGGTAACGTGACCTCCACACACCTGCCAGGTAACGTGACCTCCACACACCTGCCAGGTACCGTGACCTCCACACACCTGCCAGGTAACGTGACCTTCATTTACCTGCCAGGTAACGTGACCTCCACACACCTGCCAGGTAACGTGACCTCCACACACCTGCCAGGTAACGTGACCTCCACACGTGTTCCTTAATGGAGCACTCGGATAATCTTGGGCACTATGCCCAAGATTACTATCCGAGTGCCGGCGGTGGGGTGGTTCATATAGCCTCGGCTATCACCTCATTATGTCCGGTCGTGATGGTCAAGTGGATTAAGGCGTCTTGTACATACCAGTTGCGTTGCTCCTGGGAGTATGGGTTCGAGTCACTTCTGGGGTGTGAGTTTTCAGTTATATATATATATATATATATATATATATATATATATATATATATATATATATATATATATATATATATATATATATATATATATATATATATATATATATATATATATATATAAACCTGCCAACGATGATGGCAATACATACTAATATATATATATATATATATATATATATATATATATATATATATATATATATATATATATATATATATATATATATATTAGTATATTTTGGTAGCAGTCTTTCCTGTAGACATATATAATTAAATATGACCGAAAAAGTAAGATTAATAATTCTAACACGAATTTTCTCAATCTTTCGTACATTTCTTTTCACTGTTGGTGGTAATTCAAAAATTATTTCTCCAAAATTCATTTTTATTTCTAGTCTGAGGTGACACTTGAGCGCGTTTCGTAAAACTTATTACATTTTCAAAGACTATAGTTAACAAATACACAACTGAATAGAACTTACGCATCTCCGATTTTGTTTATATCTACATTTGAGTGAGGTGGATGGGGTGAGGTGGTATTTAATAAGGTATTAATTTCATCAACACAAGCCAGAACATAAAACAATGGGTATTGAAAAGAAGTGATTATAGAGAGCCTATTGGTCCATATTTCTTGATGCTTCTATATTGGTGCGGAGTCTTGAGGTGGGTAGAATATAGTTGTGCATTAATTGGCTGTTGATTGCTGGTGTTGACTTCTTGATGTGTAATGCCTCGCAAACGTCAAGCCGCCTGCTATCGCTGTATCTATCGATGATTTCTGTGTTGTTTACTAGGATTTCTCTGGCGATGGTTTGGTTGTGGGAAGAGATTATATGTTCCTTAATGGAGCCCTGTTGCTTATGCATCGTTAAACGCCTAGAAAGAGATGTTGTTGTCTTGCCTATATACTGGGTTTTTTGGAGCTTACAGTCCCCAAGAGGGCATTTGAAGGCATAGACGACGTTAGTCTCTTTTAAAGCGTTCTGTTTTGTGTCTGGAGAGTTTCTCATGAGTAGGCTGGCCGTTTTTCTGGTTTTATAGTAAATCGTCAGTTGTATCCTCTGATTTTTGTCTGTAGGGATAACGTTTCTATTAACAATATCTATCAGGACCCTTTCCTCCGTTTTATGAGCTGTGGAAAAGAAGTTCCTGTAAAATAGTCTAATAGGGGGTATAGGTGTTGTGTTAGTTGTCTCTTCAGAGGTTGCATGGCTTTTCACTTTCCTTCTTATGATGTCTTCGACGAAACCATTGGAGAAGCCGTTATTGACTAGGACCTGCCTTACCCTACAGAGTTCTTCGTCGACTTGCTTCCATTCTGAGCTGTGGCTGAGAGCACGGTCGACATATGCATTAACAACACTCCTCTTGTACCTGTCAGGGCAGTCGCTGTTGGCATTTAGGCACATTCCTATGTTTGTTTCCTTAGTGTAGACTGCAGTGTGGAAACCTCCGCCCTTTTCCATGACTGTTACATCTAGAAAGGGCAGCTTCCCATCCTTTTCCATCTCGTAAGTGAAACGCAGCACGGAACTCTGCTCAAATGCCTCCTTCAGCTCCTGCAGATGTCTGACATCAGGTACCAGTGTAAAAATGTCGTCAACATACCTGCAGTATATGGCCGGTTTCAAGTTCATGTCAACTAAGACTTTTTGCTCGATGGTACCCATGTAGAAGTTTGAAAACAGGACACCTAGGGAAGAACCCATCTACTTGCTTATACATGTGCCCATCTGGGCTCAAGAAGGGTGCCTCTTTAGTACAAGCTTGGAGTAGTTTCCTCAGAATATTTTCTGGTATGTCAAGAGGAGTACAGGCTGGATCACGATATACTCTGTCGGCTATCATTCCGATTGTCTCGTCCACAGGTACGTTGGTAAACAGCGATTCTACGTCCAACGAGGCTCTTATCCCTGTGGCCCGTGTGCCCCGCAGTTAGTCAACAAATTCCTTTGGAGACTTCAGGCTGAAAGCGCAAGGAACTGCTGACTCCTTATGTTCCTTGCTCCTTCAGCCTGAAGTCTCCAAAGGAATTTGTTGACTTACTGCGGGGCACACGGGCCACAGGGATAAGAGCCTCGTTGGACGTAGAATCGCTGTTTACCAACGTACCTGTGGACGAGACAATCGGAATGATAGCCGACAGAGTGTATCGTGATCCAGCCTGTACTCCTTTTGACATACCAGAAAATATTCTGAGGAAACTACTCCAAGCTTGTACTAAAGAGGCACCCTTCTTGAGCCCAGATGGGCACATGTATAAGCAAGTAGATGGGGTCGCCATGGGTTCTCCCCTAGGTGTCCTCTTTGCAAACTTCTACATGGGTACCATCGAGCAAAAAGTCTTAGTCGACATGAACTTGAAACCGGCCATATACTGCAGGTATGTTGACGACATTTTTACACTGGTACCTGATGTCAGACATCTGCAGGAGCTGAAGGAGGCATTTGAGCAGAGTTCCGTGCTGCGTTTCACTTACGAGATGGAAAAGGATGGGAAGCTGCCCTTTCTAGATGTAACAGTCATGGAAAAGAGCGGAGGTTTCCACACTGCAGTCTACACTAAGGAAACGAACATAGGAATGTGCCTAAATGCCAACAGCGACTGCCCAGTGTTACGACCCGGATCCAGCGTCCGAGCCTGGAGCAGTGACAAACACGCCATCTGTGGGTCAGCTCCCGAAACCCCCGCCAAACGAACGACGACACCTAGTGAGGACAGCGTGTACTGGCCTCGAGGACCAGTTTCCAGTCTGGTTCAGCGCTCAACATCGCCGCTCCTGACCTCTGGTGAGGTGGTACTCAGACTACAACGCCATCTATGGAGTGGATATGTCGGGCGTTTGTATCTGAGCCTGTGAGTGTGGTGTATTAGTGTCCCGGTTATTAATGACGTGTCTGCTTACAGAGCCGACCTGGGACCACTGTGTTGAAGGTGGAGTCAGTCTACCCGAGGCAGCCAGTCTCCATACGGTGAAGTTTGCTGCAGCTGTCGTGACGTCGTCCCCCCGGAAGAACACTGTGGTGTGTTAGCCTGCCAGTGGAGTGGCAGTGATAGGATTTACCCGGGACCGACTGTTGGAGACGATAATCCACTGGGGTATTGAGGACAGGAGGGTGATTGGTGATATCACACGAGACTCCTGTCTAGGGCGTACCCCTTTAATCGTTCGTGGAGTGGCCGTACCAGCCTTGGTGGCTCAGTACCTGCCAGCAGACCTGCTGGACGTGTGGTTGACGGCCTCCACGACGGTGCCCCCAGTGGACCTGTGTTGTGGCTGACCTGTGGCCAGGGTAGACTCGGCGTTCTCAGAGGACACGTCTTGAGGCCACGAAGAAAGCACCGCGGACTCAGCACCTAGCTTCGTGATCAAGAGTCTTCAGCAGAAGACTAGATTGTGCGTGATCCCCTTTGTAAAGTGTTAATACCCCTCCCCCTTGTGTACGTTTTACTTTTATATATATTTATGGTGATGGTGTTAATTATAATATTAAGTTTCTTAACTTTCTTTCCATACTCCCTTTAAGTTACTTGCGTCACGGATCGCATCCCTTGAAAGCCTCTACTGGCTTGGGGTCGGATATATATATCTTCCTCTAACGACATCAGAGTAAGAACCCCGTTGCGTCCCGAGAGGGCCGTAACACCCAGACAGGTACAAGAGGAGTGTTGTTAACGCATATGTCGACCGTGCTCTCAGCCACAGCTCAGAATGGAAGCAAGTCGACGAAGAACTCTGTAGGGTAAGGCAGGTCCTAGTCAACAACGGCTTTTCCAATGGTTTCGTCGAAGACATCATAAGAAGGAAAGTGAAAAGCCATGCAACCTCTGAAAAGACAACTAACACAACACCTATACCCCCTATTAGACTATTTTACAGGAACTTCTTTTCCACAGCTCATAAAACGGAGGAAAGGGTCCTGATAGATATTGTTAATAGAAACGTTATCCCTACAGAAAAAAATCAGAGGATACAACTGACGATTTACTATAAAACCAGAAAAACGGCCAGCCTACTCATGAGAAACTCTCCAGACACAAAACAGAACGCTTTAAAAGAGACTAACGTCGTCTATGCCTTCAAATGCCCTCTTGGGGACTGTAAGCTCCAAAAAATCCAGTATATAGGCACGACAACAACATCTCTTTCTAGGCGTTTAACGATGCATAAGCAACAGGGCTCCATTAAGGAACATATAATCTCTTTCCACAACCAAACCATCGCCAGAGAAATCCTAGTAAACAACACAGAAATCATCGATAGATACAGCGATAGCAGGCGGCTTGACGTTTGCGAGGCACTACACATCAAGAAGTCAACACCAGCAATCAACAGCCAATTATTGCACAACTATATTCTACCCACCTCAAGACTCCGCTCCAATATAGAAGCATCAAGAAATATGGACCAATAGGCTTTCTACAAACACTTCTATTCAATACCCATTGTTTCGTGTTCTGTCTTGTGTTGATGAAATTAATACCCTATTAATGCCACCGCTTGTTCTGTCTTGTGTTGATGAAATTAATACCCTATTAATGCCACTTCTTGTTCTGTCTTGTGTTGATTAATGCCACATCACCCCTTCCACGTCACTCAAATGTAGATATAAAATTGGAGATGCGTAAGTTCTATTCAGTTGTGTATTTGTGAACTAAAGTCTTTGAAAATGTAATAAGTTTTACGAAACGCGCTCGTGTCGCGTCAGACTAGAAATAAAAATGAATTTTGGAGAATTGATTTTTTATTTACCTCCAACAGTGAAAAGAAATGTACGAAAGATTGAGAAAATTCGTGTCATAATTATTAATCTTACTTTTTCGGTCATATTTAATAATATATATATATATATATATATATATATATATATATATATATATATATATATATATATATATATATATATATATATTGTCGGAAAATCCGACACCATTTAATATATCATACAGACAGATAATAGCTGTGTTGTATAAACAAGTTAACCCATAGAAAACGTAACTTGTAGTGGAATTACCGTCTAAAGAAAACGGGATATCATCACCACATACTATTATAAATCACCACCTATTATGGTGGGAATTATTCTTAAATACATTAGTCTTTGGACTTTACCATCATAAACCATCTCATATAAATTAACTTAATTATCAATATTAAAGTAGAGTAAATGTGACCCTTCTATCACTTTCTGTCATGTGGACAATGTAAGCCAGGCATCAGGGTGAGGAAGGGGCAGCCATTGTTGTGTCACCTCCGAGACGTGTGGAGCAAATTCGGCTCCTATCATATCTGGACAATGTCGGCCAGTAGCGTCAATAGTATGGAGTGTTAGCCATTGTTGATACTAGACCAGAGGCTCACAGGAGCAAATACGGCTCCTGTTAATTTTACTTGGACGAAGTGTTATGGAAACCAAAGGTGTACCATTATCACACGCTGTCAACAAATTCAAGTTAAGTGTTCTTTCCGAAACCCATGTATCTTTCATTTATGGCCATTAATGTCATTATATAGGGTGGACCAGTTAGAGCACGACATAGCCTCAAACTAAAGGTAATTAAGCCAGGTCTTTAAGGTTCCATGTACAGTGTTTTCTCTGATATAGCTTGTCATATATAGGTATCTGGCTTTACAGCTAGCGCCCTTTTGACAGGTCAAGACGAGGAAGACTTTGTGCACCAGTTACTGGGTGATGGAAGCTACCTCAAAGAGGATAATTTGGCGTCTACAACCTAGTTATACCTGGTGGACTAAAGCCTGCTGTACTATAAGATAAGGAACCTCTTCAATGTATGTAGTCTATTACTGTAGTTTGATTGGCTACATATATATTCAATTAATATAAACCCCCCCTAATGTGTAGAGGATCGATTTGTGAGATTGAGATTATTGCAGAAATACAGTCCACTTAACATCATACAAATTGCTATCGAAGTATATAAATTAACGTAAATATAAATTCTATATATATTCATATAAATTAAATAAATATAAATCTCACAGGTCGGTTCCCACACATATATATATATATATATATATATATATATATATATATATATATATATATATATATATATATATATATATATATATAATATATATATATATATAAATCTATATATGCAATTGACGATCACAAAACATTGATCATTTGTATGCGGAAAATTAAATAAGAAATTGGAAAGGAAGATGAACGTATCGGCCGTTTTACAGCCGTTGTATATATATATGACTAAGAATTATCTAAGACGACCCCTGGAAAAATGGTAGACAGTTGGTGTGGGACTACACTTGCATTTTAACTTTTGCCAACACCAACGTTGACTTCTGTGCTGCACAGGCAGGAAGTGCTGCCAAGCACCGGAAGCAGCCAAGTCACGTAAATACAGAGACCCTCATCACCAATACAATTTTCTCCCCATTACCTCAGAGACGCTTGGTGCCTGGGGTAAAAGACCTGCTAGGTTTTTGAAGGTGCTGGGGTCCAAGCTATACTTTTTTTTATTGATATATACAAGAGTTCTTACATTCTTGTACAGCCAGTAGTACGCGTAGCGTTTCGGGCAAGTCCTTAATCCTATGTTCCCTGTAATACGACCCCCGCGAAGAATCGTTTTTACCACCAGACCCAATTTTAATTTTGGGAAAACAGAGGCTACAGTTAAGAATTTGCATCCAGTAAATCCTCCCCAGGCAGAATACGAACTAAGGACAAAGCGTCTCTCTTCTCTCTCTCTCTCTTCTTCTTCTTCTTTCTCTCTCTTCTTTCTCTTTCTCTCCCCTCTCTTTCCCATCTCTTTCTTCCCCTCTCTCTCTCTTCTCTGTCCTCTCTCGCTCTTCTTCTTCTTCTTCTCCCTCTTCTCTCTCTTCCTTCGTCTCTCTCTCTCTCTCTCTCTCTCTCTCTCTCATTCTCTTGCTTTCATTTTTTCTTTTTTTCTTTCTCTGTTTCTTAGAGTCTCTCTTTCTTTCTTTCTTTCTTTCTTTCTTTCTTTCTTTCTTTCTTTCTTTCATTCTTTCTTTCTTTCTTTCTCTTTTTTTTTTAACTAAGACTAGGGTTCATAAGGGATGTCCAATGACGTGCCTTGTGAAACTGCAAGTAAGAGCTGTTATCCTACCTCAGCTCATCTGAAGCCTGCTCCTAGAAACTCATTTATTTCATGAGAATGAACTTAGAAACTATCACATAGGAAACTATCATATAAAGATCCTGGTGAAACTGCAAGCAAGAGCTGTAATTCTGCTTCAGTTAAGTTGAAACCTACTCCTAGAGGCCCATTTATTTCGTGAGCCTGTTATGTGCATCATATAAGGAACAGGATGAGCCTGTAGCCAATTGTGTGGCAGAGCCTTCATGTGATCAGTTTACCTGATCTCCCGTGTATCAGTCTGTTGAGCGAACAAGTTCCAGATGCGAATCAGCCTAGGAGAGAAGGATCGCTGATGGAGTAATGTTCTTGAGAAAGGCACTTCCAGCATTAGATTGTTAAAGGTTGAGAGCCTAGTGCTAAAGGTGGCCACTACTGATAGTCCACGGAGTTGGGGCAGTTGTGGAACTTTGAGGATGTTGGCCTTGTACATAACAGTAAGACCACCAACGTCCCGATGGTGTTGAAGGCTCTGATGTTCAGACCGTTCCCACCGGACTTGGCCAAGACATGAGATGAACCTTTTTGCCCGTCTCTCCACTTTGTCCAACAGTCTGATGAATGATGACGGGGGGGGGGGGGCGATCCAGGAAAAGGATGCATACGCTAGATTAGAGCGAACTGGTGTTTCATATAAGATTTTGCAGCCCTTGCTGTCAAGAAGGTGTGAGATGCGACATAGAGCTGTAAGTTTCATGGCTGAATTTTGGGCTTGGGTTAGCACATGGCTCTTCATTGTCATTGAAATGTCGAACTTCATTCCCAAGATGTCAGTTTTATCTGTGAATTCTAGGGGTTAGCCACCCATTTGCAGGCTCGACCGATCTGCCATGTGCAGTCTAGTTATCATCAACGCTTGTGTCTTCTCAGCCGCAAATGTGACCTTCCATCTCCTACCATAGGTAGAAATCGCTGAAAGTTGGTGACTGATTAGTCTTGCAGCAGTTGGCATTTCTTCCTTTCTCTATGTGAAGGTTAGAGTGGATAGGCTTCAGCTTCAGGAATGAGATGAAGTATATCGTTGAAATAAACATTCCACAGCAGAGGGTCAAGCACATTACCCTGTGGAACGCTGCACCAATTGAGTAGCTATCGGATTTTGCTCCATTGAGAACTGCCCTTTGAGTCCGTTTATGAACTTGTCTTTTTTAACTTAAAGATGGAGCCTGAGATGCTTAGTGCTTGAAACTTCACTACTAATCCAGAGTGCCAGACCCGATCAGAGGTTCCTGCTATGTCTAGAGCAACAACACAGCTGATCTTGGACTCATCCAGTGATTGATGTCACTTAGTGGAGAGATTTAGCAAGAGATCAGCAGCAGATCGGCCTTTTCTAAACCCGTACTGTCGATCACAAATTAGCCGATGATGGACAAAAAATTATATCATTTGCTGAGCAATTAATGATTCTAGGGTTTTGCCAGTAATGGAGAGCAGTGACACTGGTCTGTAGTTACCAACTACTCAGCGGCTCTTATTTTTATGTTCAGGAACAACGTCTGCCTTCTTCCATAAGGAGGGCTACAGTCCTTGAGCTAGGCAGAGTTGGAAGAGGCGCGTGAGCGATAGAGCCAACAGGTCAGCGCAGCTGCGTAGTAGTCGCGAACTGACCTTGTCTGGCCCCACAGCTTTGCTTGTGTCTAGCGTTTTAAAGGGCCAAGTTACCTCATCTCACAAAAATAGACAATAAATGAAAACTCGTTCGATTTCAATCAAACATTTTTGGCGAGCTGTATATGAAAAGGGATTCATCTGGTCCAAGTCGCAGCGTCGTAGCATAAATAGGAAAGGAGAAAAAAATATTGAATATTGTGTCAAAAATTTTCCAAAGTGATCAAAAACTTTTATCAAACACAAGTGACAACTGAAATCATGTCTATGACTCTCAGCTATCACAATATCATATATTAAAAACAAATTATAATTAGTTTTATTAAATAAAAATTTGTTAAAAAACGTTTTTTTTTTCTTCTTATTTGTTTATCATACGATTTGCATGAAACTTATACACCTGACTGCACGTAGGCCTATCTGTAAGGGTCCCATTTTTGAAGGAAATTGATTGATGTCAACTTCAGCAACAGATGGCAGCACCTTAGCCTTTATATATTAATTATTTATTTTTCAAGTAACATAAACGACTTCAAACTCTTTCATTTTTATTCAATTTACATGAAACTTACCCCTTACATGTAAAGTTTGTCTCTAAAATCTGGGGCCGTTTTGTTTCCCTAAGTTCATTTATTGATTTTATAATAGCAATAAACATGATATATTTGCATATTTTTGGCGGGGAACTTTGACTATTTGCATTAGGAAAACTAAAGATGTTTTGGAAAATCACCGGCTACAGATCCTTTATTATATGCTAATGTTTCAGAAAAGTGTCATAGAATGATTATATCTGAAAAGGTGAAAGGTTTGAACTCCCTTGAAAATGTGTAATATTCGCTGAAAAAAAAATCTCCCTTTCTATTTAGGCAGCAGTACTGAAACTTGGAACAATTGCAGCCATATTCATATGCAACTAGTCAAAAAATATTGGTTGACACTGAACAACTATTAAAAAACTATCTATTGGCCCCTGATGGAGATGGAAAATTTCAGCCTGCTGTATAACCACTTCAGTCATCCTAGATACAGTGCTTGGAGCAAGATGTGGAGGCTGAAGTTCAGGATCAGTGACCAGCATCTTGGCAGCAAAGTGGTTTGCCAGTATATCAGCCTCTCCTGATTTATGGTTGCAACAGAATCATCTGTGGGGAATTTCCCAGCAGGTAAATTAATTGATTTTCTGATTATATTAAAATGGACTGTATTAAAAGGAAGGGACTGTATTATTTAATTTTAACTTCTGCTCAGTGTTACCCTGAACACATATCCTCGGGAGAGGGGGGGGGGTTATTCAATGATAATTACAATCAATAGTTATAGTTAATGAGAAAATATTATAGGGTTACTAACTACTCAAACTAATGTAAGTCTTAGCTGATTATGAGGTTTCAACATGAATCATCAGGAGAACGTCAGAAGGGTCAGTCAAGGTAAGTGTCTCACAGCTGGAGCGTCCGAGTTACGTGTTGCCACCGAAGATAACCGCTGGCTCTCAGCTGATCTCCTCCTCCCGCCGAAAGTTTACAACTTAACCACTGTAAACCAAATATCCTCACAGCTAATCTCAAATCAGTAGCAATAGTTTCCTAACTATACATGTGCTCACCATGGAGATTTTAATTTCCATGCGGCTTAACCTATCGGTCACTCAAATAACTTAATACATGGTCATATATCAATCACTGAGTATATATAACCGACCGTATACCATGTGCTTCGTAGTCTGAAGATTCCAGTAGCGTTTGAACGTTGTGGGACCACGGACGACGTAAATATCTGTCGCTACTAATTTGCTTCCCTCGTGATCGAGACTTGATCGTATTAGATGTTTTGCACAAGTGCGTCTTCCTTCTCCTATCGAGGTGTCACAATAGTAGTCACGCTACTAACTTTAATTCGTTCATTAACTATAACAGTTAGGCGTTATTTTACGCCTTAGTTAATTGATTCTAAATCCAGAAAACTGTTCTTTTTATTGTTCCTAACGCTGGACTAGAAGTTTGTGAGGTTTAAATCACGTTTGCCATGTGTTAAACTCGTGGCGTGACTATTCCACCAGCAGTGAGATAGCATTCACAACGGTGGAATTTTACTTCGGTGGATGATCGCTTTAATTCTTTTTAAGTTTTAGTTAATTTCAGTCTAAAATAAGGTTTTCTGATTTAAAGAAGTAATAGACAGGAGATATTAATATCATAGGAAGATTAATAATAGTGCTACTTCGATGCTGGCTGACACAATCATCCTATATTTTTTTTATGAGTGATTTCTAGATGTTTTCTAACAGGAAATTAATAAGGTTAGTAGATTTAATTCCCTGAGACAACGATTTTAACTAGTTGTGTCAGGTGTAAGTAGTATGGGGGTCGGAAATTTCCGACACCATCCTCTCGGTTCAGAAACGGGATTGTGTCCGCAGATGAGTATCCCTGTCAATCCTTCACCAGGGACCACCAGACCTTGCATCCAACCCTTCCTGATGCAAGTTTTCCTCGAGTTTCGGATTCCCATCTGGATATAGCCAATTTTTTAACTTCTTTCATTATTCGACAAGATTGTCTATGAATGTTTCTGTTATGAGCCGAGGGATGCCATTTAAATCTCTTCCAGACCTTTTTTTTGGCTTTAGCTGCCATCCGGCAGCGATATCCAAACCATGGCTGATCAGTGGGCTTTGCCACATACTGCCGGTGAGGGATATGCCTATGCTGGAAGTCCAGTATACGACTGGTGAAAGCATTTGCTTAGCTTTTCACATCCCTCCTGTAGTAAGGCATTCCAATCACTTGCTTCAAGTTCTGAATGGAGGGCTGGCTAGTTATAGTTCCCTCTTTCTCAAAGCCAGGTAGTTCGAACAGATTCTTCACCTCGATCTGTAGGGATAGTCATTGTAGTAAAGACAGTCTGGTGGTCTGAAGAACCAACATATCCCAGAGGTCAGCAGTGAACTATGCTTGCAGGAAGGTCAGTTACGACAGGATCGAGGGACGAGCCTGGCATGTGGGTGGGAAAGCACACAAACTTGTCAAAGTTGTAGACTGTTGAGAGTTCATCAAAATCCCTCTGTATGAGATACTGATTAAGGTCACCCACTATTATAATGTGCTGACCATTCTGCATTAGCAGGGAGTCTAGGTTGTCCACCAGGAAGTTGATTGGAGAAGCATCCTACCATTGACGTCTGTACATTGCACTTAAGGGGGCATAACGTCGGCTATTAAAAGTTGTTCAATGTCAATCAAACGTTTTTGACTAGTTATATATGAAAAGGGCTGCATGTTACGGCCACTATGGGCCAGTAACTGGGTTCTTGATGTTATAACCTGTTGACCAGACCACACACTAGAAGGTGAAGGGACGACGACGTTTCGGTCCGTCCTGGACCATTCTCACAATCGACTTGAGAATGGTCCAGGACGGACCAAAACGTCGTCGTCCCTTCACCTTCTAGTGTGTAGTCTGGTCAACAAATTTCAGCCACGTTATTGTGACTCATCGCCTGCATATGTTATAACCTCTTTTATAGTATCTGACCCCAAGTCGGTAGTAGGCTTTTAAAAACTGTAATAGTGCAATGAAGAATGAAAAGGGGGTGGGGGATAAACAATACACGGTTCCCTTCTATATATAGATTATATATAATCTTGTTATGGACCCGAGCCCAGCGTCGTAGCACGGAGCGGTGACGACAACGCCATCTGTGGGTCAGCTCCCGAAACCCTCTCCAAATGGACGAAGCCATCTAGTGAGAACAGGATATACCGGCCACAGGGGCTGGTTTCCCATCTTAATCAGCTCGTAACATAGCCGCTGCTGACCTCTGGTGAGGTGACGCTTAGACAGCAACGCCATCTATGGAGTGGATAGGTGGGCGTTTGTGTCTAAGCCTGTAAGTGAGGTGCCCTAGGGTGTCCCTAGTACTGATGACGTGTCTGATTACAGAGTCGACCTGGGACTGCTAGATTGGACGATGGGCAGTCGTCCCAAGGCAGCCAAAGTCTCTCCACGTGTTTGCTGCAGAAGCTGTGAGTTGCTCCCGGACGAACACTGCTGAGAGTGTTAGCCTGCCTGCGACATGGCAGAGTTGAGGAATCGTCGTACCCGGGGGTTGACTGGTGAAAGAGACTAGCCACTGTGGTGAGGAGAGTGATCTGTGGAATCACACGAGGCTCCTGCCTAGGGCTCGCAACCCTAGTATCGGTCGTTGAGTGGCCTACGCAGCGGAACTGATTGGAACCTGCAAGCTACAGGCTGGATTTGTGGTTGAAGGCCTCCACGACGGTGCACCCAGTGGGACTATGATTTGGCTGGCCTGTGGCCAGGGTAGATTCGCCTAGAGAATCGAAGGATTCATCGTGGGCACAAAGAAGAGAACCAGGGCTACTCATCGTGAGCACCGTGAAACATCCCGAGTCTTCGGAGGAAGACAAGTTATTGTACATAAGTGTAGTTATAGCCCCAGCGAGTGACTGTGAGATATTTATTTATTGGTGGTGGTAATTATATATTTAAATTAGTGCGTTTGTATCCCTTCCCCTTTAATTTACTTGCGTTACGGAACACACCCCTTGAAAGCCACTACTAACTTGGGGCCGGATTCCCAAATTCTAATAACATCAGTAAAGAACTCGGTTACGCCCCAGTAGGGCCGTAACAAATATATATATATATATATATATATATATATATATATATATATATATATATATATATATATATATATATATATATATATATATATATATATATATATATATATATATAATATATATATATATATATATATATTTTTTTTTTTTTTTTTTTTTTTATTATAGGAAGGGAGTACCACCTCTAGCTGGAAGAAGGGGGACCCATAGCCTCGGAGGAAACCACGCATAACGCATTAGAGGGAATGTTTAGATCCCCTCCAATACAGTTTCTGTGTGCTTTTCTCCTACCACCCCCTTCCTTGAATATTTTTTGTGCTTTATTATGCATTTGATGGTTACAAGATATACATGGGTTGATACAAAAATAATAATGCAAAAAGGTGCTTAAAGGTTATGGATCTCTTGAAGAACAAAACAATGGGAAACATTGATGAATGTCACAGACGGGTTCGATCATTGTTGCAAGTCAAACACTTCTTCGAATTCCTCTGAAGTTGGACTAGTGCCCAAGACGCAACAGGCATTTCCCCTCTGAATCGCAACACTGAGGCGCTGGAACAAGAAACTTTTTGCTCTCTGGTCTTTTGTAGCGCTGATCAATTTGTCCCCCAATTCCTTCAGGAACTTCAATGCACATTTTCCCCACGAACCGAGGGTCTCCGAGCCGATCGGAACAAAGCTGTAGCAGTGTGCTAGACCTCTGTATTTAATAATTTTCTGCGATTCCCTGAAAGAAGCAGCACCACCGCTTTCACGTGTGCTGTAGTGGAGGTAGGTACTGGCCAGTGTGGCAGCGCACGTGTAGTCCCATACCACTTGCTTACCATCCTTCCAAGGTAGCAAGGTGACCCCATCAGGGCGCTTCTGAGGGTCGTTAGGTCTGGATAAGTGTGGTTCTCTTTGTGCCGGGCAGCGGGCTGTGGCGAGGCTCCTCTTGATGATGTCGTTGACTTCTTCATGTCTTGCAATTTTACCCTGTGATTTACGACATACCAGACCATGACGACCATATTGGTCTGCCATCGCAGTTCCGCAGATGCACCTATGTTCGGTGAGGATGGGGGCGGCAAGGCAAAGGGCAACTCCAATGCGGAGAGCGTCATGACTGAGGCGAGTTCCCAGGGCTACATTGGGCACAGCAAATAAAAAATCCCCGGCGTGGGGTGCTGTTACCGCTAGGAGGCGGGCTTTGTTTTCAGCATCAGCGTTGTCAATCATTGCTGTGACAGTCTATATATATATTAGATTATAACTACACTTATTTACAATTGTGTCTCTTGCAGGACAAAAATACTTAAGCAGTGTTCATCAACTCCAGTGTTTTCACAAACACAGCACCCTGTTCACTTGTATTAGACAACACTGG
Source organism: Procambarus clarkii (assembly GCF_040958095.1). Lineage (NCBI taxonomy): Eukaryota > Metazoa > Arthropoda > Malacostraca > Decapoda > Cambaridae > Procambarus > Procambarus clarkii. The sequence continues at coordinate 2,666,316 of NC_091210.1, read as the reverse complement.
TGAGTTCACCTTTTACATGGGCCAGTCCACCCACACAGTTTCACGATGCGCCTGCAACCCACCTTTACTCTCAAGCTACTCACTGGCAGAAGGCTTCAGCAACACGCTGACAGGGGTCCCAGACAAACTCATACAGGGGGTAGTTAACCCCTGGCAGAGGCCTCTAGCAGCTTGCTAGCAGCACTTCACGCTAGGCACATCACTGTTACCCTTAACCCTTTAACTGCGCAACGCGCCTGTAGGCCCAGGCTTCAGGTGCGTAACGCGCCTCCGGGTATTTGTATTTTCACGTTTCATTCAAAACTCCCGCGGCTACATGGGGTTCACATCAGCTTCCTCAGGGCTCTTGTAAACAGACGCCATCTTTAAACAAAATCGTGGTCCACATTCCCGGGTGTGGGAGCCTCAGTAGTGAATGAGCAACCAAGGCTGGCGCTCGCAGTATGAGCGCACAGCACTGCTGTTCAGCGTGTGACCACAGCATCGCCTAATATCATAATATATATATAACTTGTATTATTTAGCCATGATAGTATTATAGAAGAGCCTGAGTGTGATAATGACTGAGTACAATGTTAAAATATCAGTGATTCAATGCTGTTCAAGATGTTCACAGCGCTAGCCACAGCACCACAGTATTATTTCGTCCATTTAGGAATCTTCAAACTACATTTTAGGTTCCTTTTCAAAATAAACTTGTGGTCAATTATTCATTTACAGGAATTTGTGACCAGAATTGTGGTTATAATTAGCGTTGAGCGTAGTATTGTGGAAGGAGGAATTTTGGTGAGGGAGGGAGGGAGAGAATTGAGGTAGCGTCACTGTGTGGCAGCCACTCCTGTTTTGCTCACCACACTAGCTTCGTGGCTCGCTATGGGAAACACACATGTACATGGGTATATACAGTGTGTGTGTGTATAGTGTAATAACAGCACCAGGAGTTGGAGTGAGGGAGGGCTGGCTGGGTGTGACAGCTCACACTTTCGGTGTTCTGAGTTTATTGATCATGAATATAGTGTGTGACAGTGTATAGTCTGTAAATAGATTGTATATATACATAAATTAGCATGATACATGGTAAATATGTGTAACATATGTGTACACAAGTGTCATGGACGTAACACAGTGTCCTTGGACAGTACCGATGTTTTACTGCCATAATATAGCGTACGTGTTCATTATATATAGGATTAGCACATAAAAACAAATAAAATGTATTTGGAACTGTGCGCAAAAAATGAACAAAAATATATTCGCGGCAACTGGAGCGCCCTGCCCCGGGCGCCCTACTGGCCCCGGGAGCATACGTCACGGGCGAATGAGGAATGATGACATCACACGCCAACTTACAGTCCCCATAGCAGCCAAAGTACGTACAAGTTCAATTTTTTTTTTTGACATACCCGTACTGAGGGAAGGGTTTTTGACACTTAAAAAAAAAAAAAAATTCAAGAGAATTTATTTCCATAGCACTGTGGGGGGGGGGTGTCATATTTATAGGCCGCGCAGTTAAAGGGTTAATAGCCAATCCCGGGGTATGCTGATCTTCACCAACACTTCGTATACCAGCAGCTAACACACACTGCTTAGATCGACGGCGGCTACTTTGTCTTCCTTTAGGACCAAGCTAAGGGTTCGTGGACTGCCCAAGGTAAGCTGCCTTCCTCTGTACAACCGCCTCCACATGTCACAAATATGGACATAAGAACGTCATTAATTATGTTGACCAATCCACACACTAGAAAATGAAGGGACATCGACTTTTCGGTCTGTCCTGGACCATTCTCAAGTCACAATTGACTTGAGAATGTCCAGGATGGACCGAAACGTCGTCATCTCTTCATTTTCTAGTGTGTGGATTGGTCAACATACTTCAGCCACGTTATTGTGACGTTATTGGCCTGCACTTCACTAATTAGATGGACAGGACACTAGGGAAACCATTGGGTAACACTCGTTCACCGGGAGGTGATATTTTGACTTGTAGCCACAACCTAGATGGCACTGATCGTAACATGTCACCCACCAGAGGTCATCCACACTGACCTCTTTTTCTGACTAAGGCAGGAAACCAGAGCCATTTGTCAATACCAGGCCACCACCCACAGATGGCGTTGTCTACATAGCTCGCAAGTTAGAGGAATTAGAGTGCAGACCCATAGATGGCGCTGAAATTGCAACTCCACACTCCGATGATAGTGTCGATACCGTAACATCTGTTCTAAGCAACTGTTCTAAGTTTCAATATCACAGCCTAAATAGAAAGGGAGAAAAAAATGATTATTTTTCAACGAATTTTCAACTTTTTTCAAAATTACTCTATATCCACAAGTTTCAAATGATATCATTTCAGTGACACTCATCTATCACATTAGCATATAATAAAGGATTTTATCAAGCGGATTATTAAAAATATGTTTAGTTTTACTAATAAAATTAGTTAAAGTTCCCCCAAAATTTATGCAAAGATATTATGTTTATATATATTTATAAAATCAGTAAATGAACTTAGGAATACAGTATCTTGGATTAATAGTACAGACAAACTCTACATATAAGGTGTAAGTTCCATGTAAATTGAATAAAAAATGAAAGAGTAGAGTTATATTTCTTGAAAAAAAAGTCAAAGATTCTGCCACCTGTGGCTGAGGTTGACATCAACTAATTTTCTCCAAAATTGGCACCCTTACAGATAGACTTACGTTCAGTAAGGTGTGTAAGTTTTATGCAAGTCGCCAGAAAAAAATGAGAAATAAATTAATTTTTGGATAAAACTAATTATTAAAATCTTTTATTATGCTATTGTGATAGCTGAGAGTCATAGACATGATTACAGTTGACACTTTTGTTTGATGTTAATTTTTGAAAATTTTGAAAAAAAATTGACACATAATTCAATATTTTTTTTTCTCCCTTTCTATTTATACTACGATGCTGTGACTTGGACCAGTTAAGCCCTTTTCATATACAACTAGTCAAAACCTTTGATTGAAATTGAACAATATTGAAGAACATAATTTTAAGATGACCATATCTATTGATTTGTTATGCACAAATTTGTTGGAACACACTGCAACACCCCTTCATTGATCCTACCTTTCTCGGCGCATCCATGACGTTTAACCGGCAATTGTAGCAAAGTTCTCAGGGGTCCTGTCATCTAGAGATGTTTCTAGCACAACAACCACATCAGGACGATGAGTCTTTACAAAGCTGTGTGTGAGATCGCCAACATTGGTAATGAAGCCCTTGATGTTGGCAGACAATATGCTGATCAATTGACTCCTCATGTCTGCATGTTGTTTTAGAAGGCAGCTGTGTATGGTGGCAGACCTCGTAGCTGCTGTGCTGGTGGAGTGTAAATCTGCTATGCTGAGTAAGTCAAAATGCCACCTACAGGGCTAGGGTTTGGATAGTAAGGAGCCTGACGAGTAAGAGTGTGTGTTCCAAGTCTAAATATTTCTTAGATTGATCCAGGATAAGGTCTCTAATCAGTTGTTCCTGTCAATCCAGATCTCTTTTGATTCGACATGTGTCCTTTTGATGCCTTGTTGAGGTTGGTGATGAAGTGTGTTACAGCCACTATGGGTCGCAACCGGATACTTTGATGGTTGAACCAAAATGATAGTATTCGACCCCAAGTCGGTAGTATGCTTTCAAGAAAGTGGCTATGTAGTGCATAAAAAAAGGAGGGGATGAACAAAACACTGTTCCTTTCGTCAATGTATTAAATATCTTTCCAAAGTCTTTACAAAGTCTTTACAAAGCTGTGTGTGAGATCGCCAACATTGGTAATGAAGCCCTTTATGTTGGCAGACAATATGCTGATCAATTGACTCCTCATGTCTGCATGTTGTTTTAGAAGGCAGCTGTGTATGGTGGCAGACCTCGTAGCTGCTGTGCTGGTGGAGTGTAAATCTGCTATGCTGAGTAAGTCACAATGCCACCTACAGGGCTAGGGTTTGGATAGTAAGGAGCCTGACGAGTAAGAGTGTGTGTTCCAAGTCTTAATATTTCTTAGATTGATCCAGGATAAGGTCTCTAATCAGTTGTTCCTGTCAATCCAGATCTCTTTTGATTCGACATGTGTCCTTTTGATGCCTTGTTGAGGTTGGTGATGAAGTGTGTTACAGCCACTATGGGTCGCAACCGGATTCTTTGATGGTTGAACCAAAATGATAGTATTCGACCCCAAGTCGGTAGTATGCTTTCAAGAAAGTGGCTATGTAGTGCATAAAAAAAGGAGGGGATGAACAAAACACTGTTCCTTTCGTCAATGTATTAAATATCTTTCCACCACCGTTAAGTATATATATGTACACCGTCACCATAAATAATATATAAAGAACAGATAGGCTATTACTACACCTATCTACAATCCTTTCGCTCAGGATATCAAACGTGCTCACGTGCAGAGTTCATCAATCCCCAGTATATCTTCACTGTCCAGTAGCGTATCCAACCTTACTGGGAAGAACACCGGCGAGTTCACCTGTATGTGGGCCAGCCCACTGATAGTATCATCAGGTGCCTGTACCCCAACATCCGCTCTCCAACTACTCGCTGGCAGAGTACCTCAGCCACACGCTGTGTGGGGTCACAATACAGAGGTCGCGATCCCCTGGCAGCAGTCTCTAACGACCAGCTAGCAGCACTACTCAACAGGTACCTCCCTGTCATCAGTCTCTCCCCTAAGCCAGTCCCGAAGGTACGCCGATCTTTTCAACACTAAAGCACTAGCAGCTACCACACTGCTTCATCGGCGGCGGCTTACTTGGTCGTTTCCAGGACCATGTAGGGAGACTCTGGACTACCCAAGGTGAACTGCTCTCTCCAGTACCGCTGCCCCCCCCAGACGTCACCTCTGTGGACACAAAAACGTCATCAATGACCTTGCCGATACTGGTGAACTAGGAAATACTACTAACCCACTGGGGAGTTGACATTGTGCTCTGTAGCACACACTAGGTGGCGCTGGTCTTGATGCATCCCCTCACCAGAGGTCACTCACTACGATCCCTCTGGCTGACCAAGGAAGGAATCTTTAGCCATTGGCAAGTATTAGATAACCACCACCAGATGGCATTGTCCGTATTACGTACTATTCCCGGGGAGTTCGGGTGCGGACTCTTAGATGGTGCTGGAACTGCCACTCTACCCCCTGACAAGGGCGACGTGTCCGTAACAAAGTGCCTGAGCCCAGATTCACAAAACCACTTACGCAATAACTTACGAACGTTTACATCTTTCGTCAGTCTTTGACGGCTTTGGTTACATTTATTTAACAGTTTACAAGCATGAAAACTTCCCTTTCAGCTGTTCTTATTGTTATAAACAGCCTCCTTTTGCTTCGGAGCTCATTAACTGTTTAATAATTGGAAACAAAGCTGCCAAAGATTGAGAAAAGATGTACAGGTTCATAAGTGCTTTCGTGAATCTGGCCCCCTGGTTATGGTTATGTTGTGGCTGAGGGTGTGAAGGCCGAGAACGCTGGATAGGGCGACGCCGCCTTCGCCCACTCCCTCTAGGCATATTCCCGCAGGTTTTGATTTGGCCATTGTACATGTGCTGTGGGCTCCTCTTGATTGACAACTTTAGATGTAGATGTCTGCGTGTCTGAATTGGCAGGAGTGGAAGTCACACTGGGTGTTGTATATGAACTGATGTGCGTTTCCTCAGTTGGTGTGACAGAAGGTGATGGCTGCGGCAAGGCTAAGTCTGGAAGACCTGCAGAAGGATTTGCAGATTACGAGTTGTGGGTCGAGGCTCCCTATGAGCCTTTATGCTGGATTTCCACCAAGCTTTACCCTTGGAGTTGCTACCAATGTGATTAGACCAGCAACTGTCAGCCTCGACGCTTTGTGCAGAGCAGCTTAAGTCCTTCGTTGAGACTGAGTTTTGGTTTTCACACAATGGCTTGAAGGAGTCATTGAACCCAAGAATGTCAATCAGAACCTCCCTATGTTGGAGAATCTTCTGGGAGAGTTTGTAAAACTAAACAAAAGCAGCAAGTTGATCAGTAGATCTTTCTTTCTTTCTTTCATTCATTCTTTCATTCTTTCATTCATTCATTCTTTCATTCTTTTTTTCATTCATTCATTCTTTCTTTCTTTCTTTCTTTCTTTCTTTCTTTCTTTCTTTCTTTCTTTCTTTCTTTCTTTCTTTCTTTCTTTCTTTCTCTCCCTCGTTCTTTCTCTCTTTCTTTCTCTCTTTCATTCATTCTCTCTTTATTTATTTCTTTCTCTCGTTTTCTATTTCTTTCTCTCTGTTTCTTTCTTTCTCTCTTTCTTTCTCTCTTTCTTTCTTTCTTTCTCTCTTTTTCTTTCTTTCTTCCTCTTTTTCTTTCGTTCTCTCTTTCTTTTTCTCTTTATTTCTTTCTTTTTCTCTTTTATTTTGGGTTGTGGGTTGTGAGGGTTGTAGTTCTCTTGTGGTGTGGAGGAAGGCAATACAAACAGCTTTGAACTTTTCTTCGTTTTATTGTAAAAATATATGATATCCTCTCCTGGGCCACTTACTATCTATCGAGTGAGTGGGTGTACAGCGCCGCTGGTCATGATGGTCTGGCCGTTGGGGTCTAGTCGCACATCTGCGAGCACGTTGACGCTGCTGTTGACAACTGCTGCTGAGTTAAGTGCTGGCAATATGCAGTTGATGAATGAGGGTCATCACATGTGCGTCTAACATCGCTCGGCAAGCTATCATCGGCGTCCTCGAAGATCTTCTTGACGAACTTCTTGGTTGTGTACCTGACAGTTATGTACATATATTTACAGTGGCCTTAAGCTTTGAAACGTCCAACACTGTCTTGGGCATGTATGAATATAGTGTACATTGCTTAAATATATTTCTAAAACTAAGCTGGGATATGTGATATGCTCAAGAACTCTATATGATCCAAGAAACCTCTCAGTCAGCTTGTACATGTGATCATCTTTTCGCTGCTTGTGGATCATTGCTAAAGATCTTGATCCTATTTGTGTAGGTTTAGCATGAGCGTTTTGTAACCGAGTGAAATCGTCAGTAGCTTTTGATAGGTGTTCCTTGACTCCCTGGAACACCAACTGAGTGTCTCTTTGTTATATTTTAACATAATCATCATAGTTGTTAAGTGGCACAGGTGGCGAGGATATAAGAGCATTAGGGAATCTCATGTATGTCCCAAAAACATAAAGTGAAGTTTGTCTCCTGTTGAGGAGTTGACAGAGTAGCTTATCGAGCTTTGGACGATTGGCATCTCTTCATCCTATTTGTGACTGTCGTGATTGACTGTTACTCCTTGTCCTTGTCCTACACTCAAAGTCCTTGAGTGCATCAAGGACTTTCTTATTTGTTCCTTCAGCGAGGCCATTGCTAGCCGGTTGATAAGGCATTATATTACACAGGTTGATATTGTACAGTTTAGCCAGTTGCTCCTGAACAGAATTGTTTAATTCCGGGCCGTTATCAGAGAGTACAACACTAGCTGGACCGTACCTGCAAATTATCTTACCATGAAATGCACTTTCCATTGTTTCTGCAGTTTTGTTTATAATCTTAAGCAGTTAATAATGTCTAGAGAAGTTATCTAGTATAACTAGGAGATGTTTATTACCTTTGAAAGTTTAAGCAAAGTTCGTTAGCAAATCTATTGAAACACAATCCCAAGGTGCATTAGTCGTAGGGTAAGTCTGAATCGGGTTTGAGGCAGGAACATGGCGTCTGTGAGCTGGGCAGGTTAGACATTGACCCATGTGATGTTCATTCTGTTTTGCCATTTTGGGCCAGTAGTACTTGAGGCGAGCCTGCTTTATGGTGCGGTCCTTGCCAGGATGCGCACTGTGTGGGACGTCATGGACAAGTTTCAACATGGTAGGTACTATCGACGCAGGAATAACAAGTTGATGTATCATTCTGACAGGAGAGCCAAACATAGCCTTGCGGTGGAGCACGTGATTTAAGAGTACTAGTTCCTTGAGCAGCACAGGAGGCTTGATTGTAAGAGTCGTGTTCGGGTTCTTTAGAAAGCTTAAGATCGGTGCCCACATTGGATCTTTTTTTTGTGCCATTTCTACATCTTGCAAGTCTAATGAAGGGTATTCAACTTGAATAGGCGTGACGTAACCGGAGAGGGCATCGACAACAACATTATGTCTGCCAGATAAGTATTCAAACGTGGGTAGGAATTCTTGTGTTGTTAGCGCAATACTTTCCAACAATACTTACAATACAATACTATACTTACCAACAGGCAAACTTGCCTATTGGGTTCTTTTCTTTGAACAAGGGAAAATTGGCTTGGTGGTCCGTCAGTACATGGACAGGGTAGTTGTATATGATGTTTCTGACATGTTTGAGAGCCCACACTACAGCTAAAGCTTCAAGTACTGTTGTCGAGTAATTTTTTTCTGCTTTGGAGAGGACTCAGCCCATGTATGCAATGGCATGTTCTTTCCTGTCGCTGACTTGTGATAGTAAGGCTCCTAACCCAATATTACTGGCGTCGGTGACTAAGACAAACGGTTTGGAGAAGTCTGGGAACTTGAGAATGGGATCAGATATCAAAACCTCTTTAAGTGTCTTAAATGCTTTCTCCTGATCAGCTGTCCAAGCGATCGGGACGTCTTTCTTAAGGAGGTGAGTGAGAGGAGACACAATCACTGAGTAGCCAGCGACGAAATGGCGGTAGAATCCTGCTAGGCCTATGAAATTTTGTACAGCTTCAACATTATGAGGAGCAGGATAGTTCTTCAATGCGTCTATCTTTGAGTCAAGAGTGGTGATGCCTTGTGGGGTGACATTATGGCCTAGAAACTTTATCACTTTCTTCTGTGTGAAGGCACATTTGCTTACATTGATTTTCAGATTAGTTTCAGCTAGTTTCTGCAGGTCATGTTCTAAACTTTGAAGGTGGGTTGGCACATCCTTCGACATGATTATGAGGTCATCGAGGTAAACCATGAGGGTATTATCTATCATTCGTCGGAACAAGTTTGTAATAAGTCTAGAGAAAGTAATAGGGCTGCTGCATAAGCCAAAAGGCATGCGGGTGTACTGGTAATTGTTGATCAAACCACACACAAGAAAATGAAGGGACGACGAAATGCGGTCTGTCATGTTCTCAAGTCGATTGTGACTCCTCGCTTGCTACTGGTAATTACCATTAGGGACTAAACCGTTGTCAGTTCCCGGTTTTCTGGGTCAAGTGGTATTTGCCAAGATAGTTGCAATAGATCAAGTGTAGAAACAAATTATTCTGGCCTATGTTCTGCAATAAGTCAGTAAGCACCGGAAGTGGAAATCTATCAGGTATCGTCACTTGGTTAAGTTTTCGGAAATCAACGACGAGACTCCATGAGCCATCCTTCTTGGGTACTAAGATCAATGGAACATTCCATGGAGAGAATGAGGCAATCTGTATGCAGGTACGTAAATTGTCGAATACCTGGTTCAAGAAGAATTTTATGAGTGATGAGGTGTGTCAGTCCAAGTTCTTCTCCTGTCAGTACAACAACAGTACAATGTTTGTTGAGGATCGTCAGCAATTGAGCTTGGGAGTCTGGGAAGTCAGTGGGACTATGATGCTCAGGTGAGACCGCTAACCGATTTCGATTTGTCGTGTGAGAGAGTGCATGTACCACTTGTTCAGTATAGGCATCATCCACTACTCGCACTGGTAATGAATAATGGGTGAAGTCTACAACATGTGTGCCTGTTGTGAGGTGAATTTTGGCTTTGGGGACATTAGCAACATAAACAGCAGTAGTGTCGTTCTGCAGCAAAAACTGCCACTACTCAACCTGTTTTATAGGTTAAAATACCTCCAAGTTTTTCATAGATTAAGGAGCAAATCAAGAAGAAATTACTACCAACTATCAAGAGTCGCCACAGAGCCAAAGTAGCGGAAGGAAGATCCACTGCGATATGGTACGAACAAGCCACTGGGAACTACTCTTTCAAGCCTGACAAAAGGATATCCAGAGATATTGCAGTAGTCATACACAGATTCAGACTTGGTTACAAGTGCTGCTGGGAGGAAATAAACCCAATAGTTAAAGAGTGTCATATCTGTGGAACAGATGCAGAGGCATCACTATTGCATTACTTACGCTAATGTGAAACAACTGTATACTTGCGCTTCAAACTTAACATTAATCCAACGACCGCAGCTGCATTAGATGCAAATTCCACACCGACTACAATGATTAGAAAAGCAGTTGAAGAATGGGACATACTAGTGAACATTCTGCACATCATCCGCCACCAACAAATGTTATTAAAACAAGACTAAAACCAGTGCGTTGAAACAAAAGCAAAAAAGAAACAGGGAAAATGGAGGAAACCCCCCCACCTCTATTTAAAACTTTGACCCATATTTATCACAGTAACAAAGTTATCTCGAATAGCCGAACTCAATTACGGGCTCATTATAGCCTGTGCTACATGGTCATTTTGTTCTGAGTAGCTAAAACTAAAACAACAACAACATTCTGAATCGGATGTAAGGACAGTTCTAAGTAGGTAACTTTTATTTTATATGTGTCTGTCTGCTATTACGTGATCTAGGTCAGGAACATCAGGAATTTTGTCAATAACCTTTGTTAGTGCGTGAGAATGTAGTATGGTGTCATGGTGTAAGATGCCTCTGACTTGATTGATGTTAGACTCCAAGCAAGTAAGGTAATGAACAATTGCAGGGGCTCCTTGCAAAGATTCATTGACCTCACCGACCTGTGTGGTTGCATGATGGACTGGTGTCAGTAAGTGATCAAGTGACGGTTGTGTTTGGGTGTGACTGGTAGAGTGTATACTGGTCATTCTTGGCTTTGATGTAACTGATATAGTCCCTATGGTTGGTGAACTCGTGTCCCATGGCGAACACACCACAAAGAGGTACTACTGTGTCACCAATTGTTGTTTCCTAACGGTAAGCATCGATAATAATTCTGTAGTCTCTCATAGTGTTCAGTCCTAGTAAGATGTCTCCTGTGAACGAATATTATCGACTGGTGAGTGATGGTGTCATGGTGGGTGATCTGTCATCATCTATTAACTCTATGTCGGCTTCACCCAGCACAGCAGTCATTCCTCCATATATTCCACTAAGGTTGGAGACAGATGGCTGACACACGTCAAGTCTGTCGTTTATGTCATGCAAGGCGGCTTCTTTCATGATGTTGACTATCTCCTGTGTCTGGGAAAATTTTAACTTTTCGACGTATCAGATCAGCTGTAATCAGAGGTCCTTCTGTGTCTTTGTTAGGTATGTTATTACGAGACTGTTGTGGTCGACCTTGTGTCTGGAGCACATGACTGTATTGTCAGCGTGTAGGTAGTGTACGGTATCTCCTCTGCTAAAAAATTAAGCCTGTTAAGGGTAGGCACTGAGTATGCAGGGAGGACGTCTCGCTTCCCTACGTCATGCTGTTGACGAAGGCTGCTATGTCTTTCCCCGCAATTGGGAGTCATAGGTCTGGTCTGCGTGACCGTAAATCTGGTCTGTGTTATTCATGAAGGCTGTAGTATTATTTGCCATCCGCGAATCACAGTGTCCGTCTGAGTTGTGACTGTCAGTCGTCGCGAACCTAACATGGGAAGTAGGTTGGGTTGCCGGAGCACGTGCAGGGCTCGGTCGGAGCTGGCTATGGGTTGCAGCATGCAGTTGGTTATGGGCAGGAGGAGCATAGCTATAGTGGTTAGCTTGATTAGTAGGAGCAGGGCTATAGCAGTTAGCTTGGCTAGTACCGCGGTGTGCTCGACAGTCAGCAGTGTCATGGCCAGGCAGCTGGTGGTAGGTGCAGAATGGTGCGTGAACAGCTCGGCATACTGACATGTTAATGCCAGGTCTACGGTGAAATGTGCAATATGGATGGTTGTGATAATTAGTATGTCCTGCATTGTTGTGTCTGGCAAGCAGTTGGTAACGTGTGTTGTTAGAGGTGCATTCTGCCATACGGTAGCCTGGTTTGCCACAGTTAAAGCATTCTGGCGTTCAGAGGCATGGAGGATACTGAGGAGTTAGTCCGTGAGTATGACTTGGGTCCTTATGAGGGCGGAGGAGACTAGCATGAGTCTGAATGTTACTAAGGAAAGAACGTGTGATAAAGTTCGCAGGTTTATGGGGAATGTTTGCCCTGAAAACGGCATAGTGCTGGGTAGAGTCCCTGTTCTTTAGCCTCTCAGTGGAATCTACCATTTCATCCATTAATTCACAAATAGTGTTGGTTGGACCTAAGTCCTTATCTTCAATGTCCTTCAGTAGCGCCTCAGAGGCATGACGCTGCATGGCACCTTACATCAGTAGCCTACACACACATTGTCTATGGTGAGGCTTCCCCCAGCAGGCACCCCTACTAGGCCTGGTCGACGACCGGGCCGCGGGGACACTAAGCCCCGGAAGCACCTCAAGGTAGGTAGCATCCCATCTAGAACCCATCAAAGCTGATTTCAGTGTGCTATGGAGCTTATCTTGGCGTCTGCCGAAAGCGTTGCGTGTCTCATCAGAACGCATTTCTGCATTAGCTATTTGGCGAGTATTGCCAAAGGGGTCACAATTGACAGCGGATGAATATCACTTATGATAGAACTTTATAAAGCCGTCCCACTTCACAATTTTCTTTAAGTCTATGATTCTGCCACGAGATATACATCTCCGGTTTTATAGTGGATGTCACCATAATGATATAGTCTGCATCAGTGACAGCAGTACTCTTGCCTCGTACACTAGCTTCTACACTAACGAACCAAGATTCCAGGAGGGATGGATCCTTTCTACTAAATGGGTGTGTGTCAACAGGCTGGGTAAGAACCGTGACGGTGCTCGAATAAGAACCCGCTGCATATGAAGGGTGAATCATGTTTGGTACTGAGTCGCTGCTGGTTGAAGAGGAAATAGAGTCTAAGCTACCGCAAGATGAAGGCAATCGGGTATTCTCAGGCAATTCACAGGAAACCGCTCTAAGTCACTCCCAGAATGTGAGAGAGACCCGAGGCCATAGGGGTAGGTGTGCGAGTGAGGCCAAAGTAAGTATCGGTTGTCCATAAGTTCACAAAGATTATGTTGTGCCCATAATAGTCTACAGTTTATTCTACTAAACAGATAAGAAAGGGTACTTAACTAGAGCTGAAGGCCGCTGGTGCTGCAGTCCATTCAACAAAGTGCTGCAGATGCAGGTGATCAGGTCGTCACAGGGTGAATGTCGTGCTGCAGTGTCGTCGGCGTCAAGAAGCGACAGGCCAGGTGTCGGGTGGCATCAGGCCAGGTGTCGGGTGGCATCAGACCGGGTATCGGGAAGCGTCACGTTAGGCAAGAGACAATGGCACGGTACGTCATTACGAGTCGTTGGAAGTCCGCTGTGGGAGGGAGGGGGGCTGGGTGAACCAGGCACGGCACGCCTGGGGTGACGAGTCATGGGCAGAGAGTGGTCTGGGTGTGAGGCGTGAGTATGTGCGTGAGGCGAGGCGTGAGGCTGATCACGAGGCGTGAGGTTGAACACGAGGCGTGAGGCTGGGTGCGAGGCGTGAGGCTAGGTGCGAGTCGAGAGGCTGGGCGTAAGGCGTGAGGTTGATCACGAGGCGTGAGGTTGAACACGAGGTGTGAGGCTGGGTGCGAGGCGTGAGGCTGGGTGCGAGGCGTGAGGCTGGGTACGAGGCGTGAATCTGGGTGCGGGGCGTAACGCTGGGTGCGAGGCGTGAGGCTGATCACGAGGCGTGAGGCTGGGTGCGAGGTGTGAGACTTGGTGCGAGGCATGAGGCTGGGTGCGAGGCATGAGGCTGGGTGCGAGGCGTGAGGATAGGTGCGAGGCGTGAAGCTGATCACGAGGCGTGAGGCTGAACACAAGACTTGAGGCTGGGTGCGAAGCGTGAGGCTGGGTGCGAGGCGTGAGGCTGGGTGCGAGGCGTGAGGCTGGGTGCGAGGCGTGAGGCTAGGTGCGAGGCCTGAGGCTGGGTGCGAGGCATGAGGCTGGGTGCGAGGCGTGAGGCTGGGTGCGAGGCCTGAGGCTGGGTGCGAGGCGTGAGGATAGGTGCGAGGCGTGAGGCTGATCACGAGGCGTGAGGCTGGGTGCGAGGCGTGAGACTTGGTGCGAGGCATGAGGCTGGGTACGAGGCGTGAGGATAGGTGCAAGGCGTGAGGCTGATCACGAGGCGTGAAGCTGGGTGCGAGGTGTGAGGCTGGGTGCGAGGCGTGAGGCTGGGTGCGAGGCGTGAGACTTGGTGCGAGGCATGAGGCTGGGTGCGAGGCGTGAGGATAGGTGCGAGGCGTGAAGCTGATCACGAGGCGTGAGGCTGAACACAAGGCTTGAGGCTGGGTGCGAGGCGTGAGGCTGACCACGAGGCTTGAGGCTGGGTGCGAGGCTTGAGGCTGGGTGCGAGGGGTGAGGCTGGGTGTGAGGCGTGAGGCTGATCACAAGGCGTGAGGCTGACCACGAGGCGTGAGGCTGATCACGAGGCGTGAGGCTGAACACGAGGCGTGAGGCTGGGTGCGATGCTTGAGGCTGGGTACGAGGCATGAGGCTGGGTGCGAGGCATGATCCTGGGTGCGAGGCATGAGGCTGGGTGCGAGGCGTGTGGCTGGGTGCGAGGCATGAGGCTGACCACGAGACGTGGGGCTGGGTGCGAGGTGTGAGGCTGATCACGAGGCGTGAGGCTGATGACGAGGCGTGAGGCTGGGTGCGAAGCAGGAGGCTGGGTGCGAGGCTTGAGGCTGGGTGCGAGGCGTGAGGCTGGGTGCGAAGCGGGAGGCTGGGTGCGAGGCTTGAGGCTGGGTGCGAGGCGTGAGGCTCATCACGAGGCGTGAGGCTGGGTGCGAGGCTTAAGGGTGGGTGCGAGGCGTGAGGCTCATCACGAGGCGTGAGGCTGGGTGCGAGGCGTGAGGCTCATCACGAGGCGTGAGGCTGGGTGCGAGGCTTGAGGCTGGGTGCAAGGCGTGAGGCTCATCACGAGGCGTGAGGCTGAACACATGGCTTGAGGCAAGGCGTGAGACTGAACATGAGGCGTGAGGCTGATCACGAGGCGTGAGGCTGGGTGCGAGGCGTCCCAGCAAACAATTTTAGGTTGCCACAACATATCTGGAAAGTATTTGAAAGGATTGGAAACGTTTGTTTTATCGTATCAGATACGATATTGTGTGTGGACTTAAATAGGTTTCCAAAACTTATAACCAAGACCTACGTATCTAACACTAATTTGAGATGTTGTGGCAACTTTACAATCCTAACATGAGTCATTCATAATCCATTCATACACCAATATGAATCTCTTGTGAAAGGTTTGAGCCTAATCTGAACCCTTTTCACATCTTTGTGTTTAAAGTTAAATTTCTTGAAATTAAATTATATTATTTTATATTATATTATTATTTTTATTATATTTTATTTTATATTGTATTATTATTTTTGTTATATTATATTATTGTTTTCAATTTAAATATTAAAACCAATTTAAGGGTAAAAAAATCGAATAATTTATATTTCTTTTATTATTTACTAACAAATCAGCAAAAATACAAAAACATATGACCTATATAATTATATATATATATATATAAATAATTTATATAATATATATATATATATATATATATATATATATATATATATATATAATATATATAATATATATAATATATATAATATATATATATATATATATATATATATATATATATATATATATATATATATATATATATATATATATATATATATATATATATATATATATATATATATATATATATATATATATATATATATATATATATATATTAGTGTAATATATAAGAGTGTAGTGTAATATATATATATATAATATATATATATATATATATATATATATATATATATATATATATATATATAATATATATATATATATATATATATATATATATATATATATATATATATAAATATTAGTATATTTTGGTAGCAGTCTTTCCTGTAGACATATATTATTAAATATGACCGAAAAAGTAAGATTAATAATTCTAACACGAATTTTCTCAATCCTTCGTACATTATGCTTCACTGTTGGAGGTAAATCAAAAATCACTTCTCCAAAATTCATTTTTATTTCTAGTCTGACGCGACACGGGCGCGTTTCGTAAAACTTATTACATTTTCAAAGACTTCACAAATACACAACTGATTAGAACTTGCGTTTCCCTGATTTTATATCTACATTTGAGTGAGGTGGGAAGGGTGATGTGGCATTACATTTGAGTGAGGTGGGAAGGATGATGTGGCATTAACACAAGACAGAACACTAGAGGATATTAATAGGGTATTAAAAGTATCAACACAAGACAGAACACGAAAAAATGGGTATTGAATAGAAGTGTTTGTAGAAAGCCTATTGGTCCATATTTCTTGATGCTTCTATATTGGAGCGGAGTCTTGAGGTGGGTAGAATATAGTGGTGCAATAATTGGCTGTTGATTGCTGGTGTTGACTTCTTGATGTGTAGTGCCTCGCAAACGTCAAGCCGCCTGCTGTCGCTGTATCTATCGATGATTTCTGTGTTGTTTACTAGGATTTCTCTGGCGATGGTTTGGTTATGGGAAGAGATTATATGTTCCTTAATGGAGCCCTGTTGTTTATGCATCGTTAAACGCCTAGAAAGAGATGTTGTTGTCTTGCCTATATACTGGGTTTTTTGGAGCTTACAGTCCCCAAGTGGGCATTTGAAGGCATAGACGACGTTAGTCTCTTTTAAAGCGTTCTGTTTCGTGTCTGGAGAGTTTCTCATGAGTATCTCATGAGAAAAACGGCCAGCCTACTCATGAGAAACTCTCCAGACACGAAACAGAACGCTTTAAAAGAGACTAACGTCGTCTATGCCTTCAAATGCCCACTTGGGGACTGTAAGCTCCAAAAAACCCAGTATATAGGCAAGACAACAACATCTCTTTCTAGGCGTTTAACGATGCATAAACAACAGGGCTCCATTAAGGAACATATAATCTCTTCCCATAACCAAACCATCGCCAGAGAAATCCTAGTAAACAACACAGAAATCATCGATAGATACAGCGACAGCAGGCGGCTTGACGTTTGCGAGGCACTACACATCAAGAAGTCAACACCAGCAATCAACAGCCAATTATTGCACCACTATATTCTACCCACCTCAAGACTCCGCTCCAATATAGAAGCATCAAGAAATATGGACCAATAGGCTTTCTACAAACACTTCTATTCAATACCCATTTTTTCGTGTTCTGTCTTGTGTTGATACTTTTAATACCCTATTAATATCCTCTAGTGTTCTGTCTTGTGTTAATGCCACATCATCCTTCCCACCTCACTCAAATGTAATGCCACATCACCCTTCCCACCTCACTCAAATGTAGATATAAAATCAGGGAAACGCAAGTTCTAATCAGTTGTGTATTTGTGAAGTCTTTGAAAATGTAATAAGTTTTACGAAACGCGCCCGTGTCGCGTCAGACTAGAAATAAAAATGAATTTTGGAGAAGTGATTTTTGATTTACCTCCAACAGTGAAGCATAATGTACGAAGGATTGAGAAAATTCGTGTTAGAATTATTAATCTTACTTTTTCGGTCATATTTAATAATATATATATAAATAATATATATATATAAAATATATATACAAATAATATATATATGATAACAACCTATGATAACCATCTTTGTAACCTATATGTAACTCCCTTTTTGTAACAAAGTTCAAATAAAGCAAATATATATGTGTACATACAAAAGAATGGGGGTGGTAGAAGATAATATTAGTGTTTAGTGAGTGACCACAAGGTCTCCTCTGAATACTTTTTATTTTCTTTTCCGAGGCTATGGGTTCCCACATTGGCACCAGAGGTCTTCCTCACAAACTTTTTATATAATATATATATAAATAATATATATATAAAGTTAAAAGTAGCTTGTTTTAGTTAAAACTAACTAAAACTAGTTAAAACGAGTTTAAACTAACGCAGATATATGATAACTAACCAACCCTACCTAACCTATCTAACCTATATATATATATGTGTGTGTGTATATATATATATTATATATATAATATATATACTATAATATAATATATTATATTATATAATATATATACAATATATAATATAATATATATATATAATAATAATATAATATATAATAATATATATATTATATAGTATATATAATATAATATATATATTAGAACATATATATATATATATAATATATATATATGTTTCATTGAATATGACCGCATATTCTGTATTTATTATTTTCTGGTTTAGGGCTTCTATCCCTCTAACTATTTTCTTAGCATCAGGGCTTAATTGAAATAGGAGTTCTCCAAAACTCTTTTTCGTACTTTTAAGGTGAAGAAAAGAAGTGATTTACTATAGAGTGTATTACACTTATTTGTATAATTTGCACGACGTTTCGAACCTCCATGGTTCATTCTCAAGTGAACAGATCTTACAATACTAGTTGATTTTATACCCGCATTAGGTCAGGTGATAATACAATGAAGGTGAAAACATGGGGGGATACATAAAGGATAAACATAGGGGCTGCAGAAGGCTTATTGGCCCATACGAGGCATCTCCTATCTAAACACAAAGATTAATCCAGTGTAATTGGCCTGTTATGTTGGACATTGTCTTCTGTGTTGGCATCGATATGTTCTTGTCTTGTCCTTACTCTCATGGTGGGTAGAGTAAATAGTTCCGTGATTTGGGTGTTCATGGTAGGTCGCTCTATTCTTATGTGAATTGCCTCAAGAGGCAATCTTGAGTTTGTTTGGGGCGTTCTTCAACATATCAGCAATACTTGTCTCAACATCTCTTTCAGTTGCATTAGTGTGGGTGTTGATACAGGCTTCTGGAAATTTACAAGAATTAATTGATATATATATATATATATATATATATATATATATATATATATATATATATATATATATATATATATATATATTGTGACGGTAACGCGTTGGTGTTCGGCTGTTTAAGGCTAGGGGTATGGCCTCGTCACATAGTTATAAAAAAAAATAGAAAAAACTGGAACTTCGTCTGTGGTAAGGTAAGGAGAAGACACACAAAACACAAGTAAACTTTAACAATGAAATTTTAATTACGTTAAATAAATCAAAACATGAATAAAATGGACAAACAAAATTCGTATAATAAAATCAATCAATCAAAATAATAAGAATAATTAAATGACACAATGAAAAGTTACGTTAAGACAAAATAACAAGAAGTGCAATACAAAAATAAAGGTAAGGTGCTGGAATATTGGCTTTAAGCTACCACCTCTCTCAGTATACGCTAACGTCTAGCCGGGAGAAGTGTTAACTGTGGAAGCACTGAATATTCTGAGGTCTGAGGTCGTGGCGACCCCAGACATCAAGTAGTATGGGGGGGCGAGTGCAGTTGCAGCCAGACCGGCGACCAACCAGCGAGGAGCCGGCAGCGATCAACAGGTAGTTTGGTGGTTTGAGTCTGAACAGGTGTCCCTGGCTGCATACGTTTTGCGCTCTGGCAAACCGGAGATGTTGTTGTCGTTGTTGGACATTTCTTCCCTAGTAGTTTTATATAGTTTGTTGCGACGTATTTGTAGAGGGAAGAGCAGGCTCAATCTCTTGAAGGAGATTATTGTCACAGCTCTCCCCCGAAGCCTGCGGTTCTGGAAGAAGTACGTCGTTATGTGGTGGAGTAATGGATGGAGTTGCTTCTACTTCATAAACTCTGGAGAGATCATGGGCTAAGATGTTGTCAGACTCTTGGTATAGCATGTCTCCAGGTTGAATTTCAGCAGGTAGCAAGCCCATAGTAGAATACGTTGAGATGAGAAGTGGGCGTGCTGCAGGAGGTGTAGGGTGGTGTGGTCCGTATTGATGGTGGACCGAGCACTTTTCAGGTGTGGAGTGAAGTGCTGAAGCTTCAGGATGAGGAAGAGTAGCTCCTTGCCAATTGTTCCGTAGTTCCTTGTAGCAGTAGTCGCTGACAGGTGTATTCTTCTCGCCTCGTTGCTGCATCACGACACCACCAACGTCGGTACCATTGGCGTCGACATGGAGGATGAAGGGCTTATCTGACGAGGTGAGAGTGGAATTAGAAGAGGGCAAAGGAGCACGATTATTATCCTGAAAGCATTTGGGAAGATCATTAAGGATTTTGGAATTAGAAAGCGCAGACTCCTTGTCAGTGCTTTCGGGAGGAGAAGCTGGGATGGTCTCACTGTGGATGTAGGGTTCTGTGAAGGTAGAACAATTAGTCAGGACAGTGGGAGGAGTACCATTATATTGCTTCAGGAGGTTGACGTGGCACAGCTGGGTCTTCCGCCGCCTATCTGGAGTCTCTATTACGTAGTCGTTATTATTCCTGCACTCTTTGACGCGGTAGGGACCTGAAAATCTGTTTTGTAAAGGTGAACCTGGGATAGGGAAATAGGCAAGGACGAAGTCTCCCAGCTTGAATTTTCTTACTTTGCTGGTCTGGTCGTAATGAGTCTTCATTCTCACCTGGGCTTTCAATAGATTATCATGGGCAAATCGGTGGACTCTCTCTAGAATGTGTTGAAGGTTTTGAAGAAACTGGGGCACATTCTGATGCTCACTGAAGGTGGCATCTCGGAGAGAGTCTTTGAAAGCCTTAAGGGGAGTACGGCACTTACGGCCGTAGAGCATCTCATAAGGAGATACTCCTAGGGACTCATTGGGGAGACTTCTGAAAATACACATTATAAGGTCAATCTGCTTATCCCAATCCTTCGAGGTTTCACTACAAAACTTTTTCAAGAGTGCTTTGATGGTCTGATGACTACGTTCAAGAGAACCCTGTGAAGCAGGATGATAGGGGCTGGACAATACCTGTTTGATGTTGAACTCCTCCAGTGTCCTTTTGAAGAGATCACTGGTGAAGTTGGTACCACAGTCACTTTGAATCTCCCTGGGAAATCCGTATTGAGTGAAGATCTTCAATAGATGTTTTATAACCGTAGCAGCCGTGATGTTCTTCACTGGAACTGCTATGGGAAATCTGGTGGTAGGACACAGGATGGTTAGGATGTAGGCGTTACCTGAACTAGTCCAAGGTAAAGGACCAACACAGTCTATTATGAGTCTGTGGAAAGGTTCCGCAGGCACCTGTATGGGAATTAGTGGCGCTCTGGGAATGGAGATGTTCGGTTTGCCTGCCATCTGACATGTATGACACTGTTTTACGTACTGTTTGACGTTATTTACCATACCTGGCCAGTAGTAGTCTTGACGAATCCCATGGTAAGTCTTGTTGAAGCCGTAGTGGGAGAATGCTCCGTGGGCCAGGTGTAGAATAGTGGGCCGCAGGCTGGTAGGAATCACAAGTTGTTCAATGTTGGCCCAATCGTCCTCCTCCTTCAGTTTACTGGGTCTCTATCTGCGGTAGAGTAAGTCGTTCTCTAGGAAGAACCCAGGAATACTGTCGGGTTGAGTCTCAGCCTGGAAAAACAATGGTGTTAAAGTAAGATCTTCCCTCTGCAACTTACGGAACTCCAGCTTGGTCAGATGTGGGGGGAGTTTCTGAGGGTCTTGAGGGACAGTGGTAGCAGTAGAGTCAGCTGGCTGTGGGCGTGCGGCTTGTGCACGGGTGGTCACGAGAACCGGAGGAGAAACTTCATCACTCTCTTGAACCTCTGCTGGAACATACTCTAGAATAGGGTTTATTGGCACAGAGTTACACACCTGGGGTTTGTCCATGACGATCAGGTTGGTCGGTTGCAGGTCTTCTGCCAAGTCGTTGCCTAGGAGAAGTTGCACTCCAGGCATGGGAAAAGGCTTTTCCCTGACGGCGACTTGGACTTCCCCGTTCACGTAGGGACAATCCAGGTGGACTCTGGCGAGAGGGTATGGAGTGGTAGCAGTGAGGTCAGTGATGAAGACAGTTTCTCCGGTGTAGGTGATGTTGGGCACAGCCGACTTCAAGATGATCGATTGTAGAGCCGCTGTGTCCCTCAAGATCTTCAATTTGAAACGTCCCTCCGGATTTGAACCGTTGGCAGAGACAGTTCCAGTATACAGGTGGTTACTGAATAGAGAAAGATCATTAACCTCAACACCAACATTCATCACAGGCTTACCGGACTTAGGAGGAGTGGGTTTGGGTCTTTGTTGGTCAGTGATTCCCTTGTATTGAGACTTACCACACTTGTCTATGGTATGTCCATAGAGTCTACAATACTTGCAGTACAGTTGTGAACCAGCTTGATCGGGGCTCACCTTCTCGTAACTGTACCACGACTTACTGGAGGATGGTTCAGGTGTCAGCCAGTCGATGAGGCTGTAAGTGTCAGCCGACTTAGCACACTTCAGGTAGTCGGTTTCTTCTTTATCTGCTAAGTAGAGGCGGACAGGAAGCGGCACACGTCTCAAGAATTCTTCAACAAGCATCAGGTTGACGAGTTCTGTAAAAGTAGAGACATGTGCTGCTTCCAGCCATTTCATGAAATACCTCCGTTTCGTGTTAGCAAACTCAAGGAAGGTAGTGGTACTTGCCTTCAGGTGGTCATGGAATTTCCTTCTATAACTTTCGGTGGAAAGTAGGTAGGCGTCCAACACTGCTTGTTTCAGAGTCTGGTAGTCATTCTCAGACGCCAGAGTACTGAGTGTGACTGCCGCTCTACCTGTAAGATGGACTCTGAGAAGTGTGGCCCATTGGTCGACAGGCCAACTGAGTTGATTAGCAAGGGTTTCAAAGGTGGTGAAAAACACATCAACTTCTGCTTCTACAAAGGATGGCATTAACTTACTTGCATGTGATATATTAAAACTGACGGGAAGATTGGCAGTAGCTTGCTGGCGTTGAGTGAAGTGTGAAGTTTCCAAGGCGATTTCGCGTTGACGACACTCTAGAGCCAGAGTCGCTTGTTGCTTGTCATGTTCACGTTGCATTTCCAACTCGCGTTGTTTGGTTTCAAGCTGTACGCGTTCCCGCTCCTGGAGTGTTTCAAGCTGTACTCGTTCACGTTCACGGAGTAATGCGACCTCACGTTCGTGTTCTTCTCTCCTCAAAGCAGCTTCGCGTTCTTGTTCGTCTCTCTTCAAGGCAGCTTCGCGTTCGTGTTCCTCCCTTCTCAAAGCAGCTTCGCGTTCGTGTTCTTCCCTTCGTATGGCAGCTGCTTCTCTTTGCTGCTCACGTTCAATCTTGGCCAGCTCTAGTTTAAGTTTCATCGTTGCCAAGTCAGTTTTATCTGCAATATAGTAAGTTTCATGAGTTTCAGAGTCTATCTTACCTTGCTCTAAATAGTAATCCAGCAACAGGTTGTGTAGGTCATTTTTGTTGGCTTGGTAGGGAACTTCTAGTTGATACTCATGTGCAAGAGTTTGTAATTCAGTCCTCTTGGCACGACTTAAAGTCCCTATTTCACCTGCTGGATTTGTACGGAAAGCTTGGAGACGAAACATGGTGAAATTAGCAAATAAAGGTACACGAATATTCAATAGTGAATGTCAGAAACAGGACAACGTGGCAACTGGTACCTATCCTGTGAGATCTTTAACAATTAAAGTTAAGTAAAAGATGTTAAATGATTAAATTAAATCAAGGGCGCAGGAAATCTTGTACCCGGTACTCATGTAAGAGGATAAGGGCAAGAAAATCCTACTAACAAATGAAACAGAGTTTCGAAAACAAATGAAACAGTTAAATGCTTCAAAAGTAAAATTGGTAGTCCATGGATGTAGGCATACCTTGCCAAGTCTCTATAGGACATAAAGCAAGTTTTTCCTACTGAATTTAATATGATACTTACAGAATTAGCGAACTTTTGTGCTCTGAAAAAGTAAGCTAATTCCCTACCGTTGTATGTATCATCATCTCTGACTGACGTGTAGGGGTGCGAGGTGTCGACTGGTGACGAGAACTGCTGCTGAGGTCCCAATTCAGCAACTAAAGTTCGAGCTAGAGGAACTATGGCCCTCTTTGTCCTCCTACAGTCAGATTGCAGAAGATTGGGTACTCTTGACCCGGGGCAGACCACAGTACCAGGGTACCAATATGATGATCTGTCAAAATGAGAAATATTCAAGGGACATAGATGGTAAACACGAGTAATAACACGGAGGGAGAGATGACCAATTAAGAGTATGACTGCGGCCTACAGTCACCACGTAATCCAAAGTTGTCTCACCTTCACTATATGTTACTCTCGTAATGCACAATACACCGCACCTTATAAAAAATGAAATTGAATATGAAAAATAGTAAAGCTACGTTAACTAAGTTAAATACGCTTACCATAAATTACCACTTGGCACCAGTACCTGAGTGAAGCTCCTAGGACAGGCCCCCATATAACTTGTGACGGTAACGCGTTGGTGTTCGGCTGTTTAAGGCTAGGGGTATGGCCTCGTCACATAGTTATAAAAAAAAAATAGAAAAAACTGGAACTTCGTCTGTGGTAAGGTAAGGAGAAGACACACAAAACACAAGTAAACTTTAACAATGAAATTTTAATTACGTTAAATAAATCAAAACATGAATAAAATGGACAAACAAAATTCGTATAATAAAATCAATCAATCAAAATAATAAGAATAATTAAATGACACAATGAAAAGTTACGTTAAGACAAAATAACAAGAAGTGCAATACAAAAATAAAGGTAAGGTGCTGGAATATTGGCTTTAAGCTACCACCTCTCTCAGTATACGCTAACGTCTAGCCGGGAGAAGTGTTAACTGTGGAAGCACTGAATATTCTGAGGTCTGAGGTCGTGGCGACCCCAGACATCAAGTAGTATGGGGGGGCGAGTGCAGTTGCAGCCAGACCGGCGACCAACCAGCGAGGAGCCGGCAGCGATCAACAGGTAGTTTGGCGGTTTGAGTCTGAACAGGTGTCCCTGGCTGCATACGTTTTGCGCTCTGGCAAACCGGAGATGTTGTTGTCGTTGTTGGACATTTCTTCCCTAGTAGTTTTATATAGTTTGTTGCGACGTATTTGTAGAGGGAAGAGCAGGCTCAATCTCTTGAAGGAGATTATTGTCACAATATAATTATAATTCACTTTGTCAGGAGACAAGAAGCCACAGAGTAATAACATTGTTGGCGTTTATTGAGGTGTTCCCGTATTCTCAAGTCTTCCTCCGTCCCCTCGTCCTTCCCACCATTCCCCATTCCACAGTCCTCTCGTCCTTCCCACTTCCCCGTCCCCACATTCTCCCCACTATTCCCACTTCCCCGTCCCATCGTCGTCCTTACCATTTCCCCCTCCCCTGTCCCCTCTTCCTCCCCCACCATCTCCCATTCACCTGTCCCTTTGTCCTCCTCAGCATTCTCCATTCCCCTGTCCCCACCATCCCCAGTCCCCTCGTCCTCCCCACCATTACCCTCTCCTCTGTCCCCTCGTCTTCCCCACCATCCCCCCCTCTCGTCCTCCCCACCATTCCAAACTACCTCATCCGATGCATTCTATAATGGTCTGATTCTTCCATCAGAAAATTGGGAACATCAAATGATCTGATATTCCCATCACTGAAAAATAAGAACAGTTAAAAAAATGAAATGAAAAAAATAAAAAAATAAACTATACTCATGAAATGAATAGTATGGTAAACAACACAGCTCAATTTCAATGCAATGTCACACAAAATTATTAAATCGAAATGAAAATAAATTGAAATCTATGAAAATTCAAATTATCAATGCAATCGGAAATATTGAAATAATATCGCAACATAATATAGTGTGGGTTGCTCTTACGTGCAACAGACGGTGCTGTTTTTCAAAAGAGGCATGGTTTTACCTGTCACAAGTGTGGCATCTATACTTATACTCACGAAATGAACGGTATGGTAAATAACATAGCTCAATTGCAATGCAATGTCACAATAACATTTAAATATACTTTAAGATATAATCTAGAAGAAAATAAGGACATTGAAACGGTTCATGAACTCGATTTCAATAAAGGACACTATGGGGAACTTTGAAAAACAGTTAATGAGTATAATTAGACAGACTTGTTGCTAGGCAGAGGAGTAAATAATGAGATATATGGCAAATTTTGCAAAATATACGGCACACAAACATTCATACCCAAACAAAGCAAAATGGTAGGTAAGAACAAAGCAGTGTGCCCGTAGGGGAAAGGAGATACCCACAAGACTGGAATACAAGTCATTAACAAGCACACAAGTACTACACCACACAACAACCGCACTACTACCAGAACTGGATGAATCACTACCAAAACAACACACCCAAAATGGAAATGGAAATAACCAATCACAGGTCAGAGAACTACTGAGATTCTATGACAAATTCTCGCTCAATCAGCAGATAACAAAACGGACTAGGAACGAGAACACACTCGACCTCATATTCACGAACAATGATCAGCTAATCAGAGACATTACTGTCTCAGACGCTACGTACTTGGACCACAAGCTCAATGAAGTGCAAACTAACATCAATAACGGTAGTAGGCCCAAGAGAAACAACAAGCGAGAAGGGCTATTCAATATATTCAATTTTAATAATAAAAGGATAGACTGGGAGAAAATAAACAGGGAACTTACAAACATTCACTGGGAAAAAGTTCTAGGTAATAAAAATCCTACACAAGGAAAAGCAAAAACCACTGGATTGTATTGTACCTATTCGTACTAGTGAAGGTTCATATACTGAGGATGACAAAGAAATTAGTGAAATCCTAAAAAAGCAGTATGAGGACATGTTTAGCACTCCGATACAAAGCATGAAAGTGGAGGATCCGGACAACTTCTTTATGGGTGATATCCAAACCCCTGTAAATATAACTGATATCAACACGAGTGTGACAGATTTTGAAAGAGAAATTGACAATGTGCCCATGCATTCAGCCCCAAGTCCAGACTCATGGACTTCAATATTTATAAATTAATGCAAAGTGCCAGTAGCACAGGCACTCAGTATAGTGTGGAGGAAGAGCTTGGACACGGGGGAGATACCAGAGGCTCTTAAAGCAGCAGACATAGCTCCTCTACACAAGGGAGGTAGTAAAGCATTGGCAAAGAATTATAGACCAGTTGCACTAACATCCCACATAATAAAATTATTTGAGAGTGATCAGGAGTCATGTTACTAGTTTTATAGAGACCAATGACCTCCACAATCCAGGCCAACATGGATTTAGAGCAGGAAGATATTGAAATATCTCTTACAGCTATCTCTCATGTCCTCTACTTGTACAGTACAGCTACTTGACCATTACGATAAAATCACTGAGATATGAGATAATGATGATACTAACCGCATCTACTCAGACTCCAACCCACTCATATTAAATAATGATGTAAACAATAAATTAAAAAAAAATCCACTTATTAATGTCAACCAACAAACTCACATTAACATAGAAAGGACCTACAACATCTTACTTGGGAGCAAATCAACAAATGCAATTCATCTACAGTTAGACAATGTTAACATCAGAAATAAAAAAGATGGTAAGTTCCTTGGTCTATACTTAGATCTGCCCGAAACGCTATGAGTGCTTGTTGCTTTACAAGAATGTTTAACTTCAAGTCACTGTACTCTCCCCCAATGTACCTTCTTGTATATAAAGAAAAAATAAATAAACAAACATAATAAATCAATACTTACTAAATTTTGTCTATTATGTAGCAAAGAAGCAGGTCTACGGAAGGCTTTTCTGTTGATTTCGAAGCCCAGATTACTCGTGGTCTCTGAAATAAGTTAAGATTATAAGTATAAAATTTATAAAACCAAATAATAAATCCGGTATTGCTCAATTTCAGATGCAGACGTACTGAATGATATATCAGACTGTCAGCATGGTATTCGATCTGGAAGGTCCAGTGTAACGAATTTACTCAGTTTCTATGATCGAGCCACAGAGATCTATAAAGAATTCTGATCAAGAAAGAGATCTAGGGGTGGTTTTAGATAGAAAACTATAACCTGAGGATCATATTAAGAACATTGTGCGAGGGGCCTAAGCTACACTTTCTAACTTTAGTATTGCTTTTAAATACATAGGTCAAAAAGTTTTAAAAGTTCCCGAAGAGCAGCCCAGTGTGTCCCCAAAGAAAGCTTTCCCAGAAAAATGGATTAATAATAAAGTGACTTTGCAAAGGAAGAATTTGAGTTAAAACTAATGTAGAAATATGACCAAACCTAACCTACCCTGATAATTTTTGCAAACCCAATAGCTGATAGTACATGATAGATTTTAGAGGGGGAAGATCATGACTCTCACAGTTACTTGACCTCTATGACAAACCATGAAAATTACCTCTGCTGAAGAAATTGAAAAACTGCAAGCAGATGTTAATAAAGGTTTTAACTGGGCAGAAGAAAATAACATGATGTATGTTTAACAGTGATAATTTTCAAATACTAAGGTGCAGTCAAAATAAAGAAATCAAACATTATACAGGCAACCTAGTTTACATCCAAACTAAACCTCTTATCAAGTATCTATGACAATCATCACTTTAATGATCAAAATTGCAGATTTTATACTATAAACATCAGATGTCCAGAGTTGTTCAACATCCTCCCAGCGAGTATAATAAATATTGCCGGAACAACCATGGACATCTTCAAGAGAAAACTAGATGATAAAAACTAAATACTGTAGTTCAATTGATCAACAGACTGTATATCATATGCAGACTGTATGTGGATCTGCGGGCATCTCCAAACAACAGCCTGGTGGAGCAAGCTCCACCAGGCCTAAAGCACAAAGTGGTCCACTGGCACCGGCAACTTCAACCATAAATGTTCTCAAAGATTACTAAAAATGATTGAATTAGACTAGACTACAGTAAATTGGCAATCTTAACCGTGTATCTGTTTCCACCAATACAGTACATGCTTCAACATATCAGCAATACTTGATATGCAAATATATACACATATATCCATATACAGTATATACACATACATATATAATACAAAAATTATAAAATTTACTTACTTAATATTACATTGCAAATATTCAAGGTTTTGAAGACAACTTTCTTATTGCGCTCAACAAGGTAAGGCTTGCACCACAAATTCTATCAGGGGTGGAAGCGTATTAGCATTGTATAAAAAAATATTTACCAAATAGTTTTAAATACATAAAACTACAAATAGTAATTATTGAATTATTACATTACGCTTATACTCGTACATTCTGTTAAAGAGTGTCAAATTTCTACATTAGACTACCATATTACCTATATTATTGTTAATAATGTATTGACAGATGCAATATGTATTAAAACTCTAAAAATAAGTCATGCATTATAATTCAGAATCCCAGTTAATATTGTGAAGTGCATCTGTAAGATTGCCTAAAGCTGATTCACTGTGTAGCCTAAATGAAAGTTTCTTGCTTTTTGGTGGTGTTATGTCCAAGTTCGCTATGAGAAAGGTAGGATAGTGGTCAGTTGTTCTGTCGTAGATTATACCAGATACAAGGGGAGCTGTTATGTTTGTCCATATGTGGTCCAAGGTAGTGCCTGATGTTTGAGTGACTAGGGTAGGTTTTTTGTTTTATTAGGCCTACAGTTATGAATGACTTTATAACAAGCTAAGTTGTAGAGTTGGGTATATTTAGCCAAGTTTCTGTTAAAATAATGAACGCTAAGTTAGTACCTAGTGCTGTGAGTAATGCATTTAAATCGTCAAAATGTTTACCAAGTGATCTAACATTTTTATTGTAAACTGATAGACAGGTGCTATTATGGAGTTTGTTTTTAGCCTGGTGTGCTGTGAAATACTTGCAATAATGATGTGCTGGTTGGTGTAGATATGAGACAGAAGATTTTGGTCAGGATCAATATCAGTGTGCATGGAGATGCAGAGGGATCACGATACAAGATGCATGATAAAGCAAAACACAAGAATAAAAGCAAATGCAGAAAAATAGTAACAATTTAGAAGTAAAATAAAGATCCAATAGATAGCCAGGAAGGACACAGAAGTTACATAAAATAAAAAACAAAAAATCAGTAAAGACTGACAATATAAATGTAAAATAAAAAATAATATAAATATAAAGTAAAATGTTTATATAAAGTTTATATAAAGTTAAAGTTTATATAAAGTAAAATGATCTTGAAGATAATTAGCTTAGTAATGGTTAATTAAAATCCTATAATTGGTATGAACCTAAGAAAATAAAGTGAGCTCAAATAGATAATTCCGAGAGAAAAAAAAGAAAAAAAGATGACATGTAAATCTAATTAAATCATAATTAATTAATATATATATATACATATATATACATATATATATATAAATATATATATATATATATATATATATATATATATATATATATATATATATATATATATATATATATATATATATATATATATATATATATATATATATATATATATATATATATATCAACTGAAAACTCACACCCCAGAAGTGACTCGAACCCATACTCCCAGAAGCAACGCAACTGGTATGTACAAGACGCCTTAATCCACTTGACCATCACGACCGGACATAATGAGGTGATAGCCGAGGCTATTTGAACCACCCCACCGCCAGCACTCGGATAGTAATCTTGGGCATAGCATTTTACCAAATCACCTCATTCTTTGGGGCACACGTGAGGAACACAAATGCGAACAAGCCTGAATGGTCCCCAGGACAATATGCAACAGAAAACTCACACCCCAGAAGTGACTTGAACCCATACTCCCAGAAGCAACGCAACTGGTATGTACAAGACGCCTTAATCCACTTGACCATCACGACCGGACATAATGAGGTGATAGCCGAGGCTATTTGAACCACCCCACCGCCGGCACTCAGATAGTAATCTTGGGCATAGCATTTTACCAAATCACCTCATTCTTTGGGGCACACATGAGGAACACAAATGCGAACAAGCCTGAATGGTCCCCAGGACAATATGCAACTGAACACTCACACCCCAGAAGTGACTCGAACCCATACTCCCAGAAGCAACGCTACTGGTATGTACAAGACGCCTTAATCCACTTGACCATCACGACCAGACATAATGAGGTGATAGCCGAGGCTATTTGAACCACCCCACCGCCGGCACTCGGATAGTAATCTTGGGCATAGCATTTTACCAAATCACCTCATTCTTTGGGGCACACGTGAGGAACACAAATGCGAACAAGCCTGAATGGTCCCCAGGACAATATGCAACAGAAAACTCACACCCCAGAAGTGACTTGAACCCATACTCCCAGAAGCAACGCAACTGGTATGTACAAGACGCCTTAATCCACTTGACCATCACGACCGGACATAATGAGGTGATAGCCGAGGCTATTTGAACCACCCCACCGCCGGCACTCAGATAGTAATCTTGGGCATAGCATTTTACCAAATCACCTCATTCTTTGGGGCACACATGAGGAACACAAATGCGAACAAGCCTGAATGGTCCCCAGGACAATATGCAACTGAAAACTCACACCCCAGAAGTGACTCGAACCCATACTCCCAGAAGCAACGCAACTGGTATGTACAAGACGCCTTAATCCACTTGACCATCACGACCGGACATAATGAGGTGATAGCCGAGGCTATTTGAACCACCTCATCGCCGGCACTCGGATAGTAATCTTGGGCATAGCATTTTACCAAATCACCTCATTCTTTGGGGCACACGTGAGGAACACAAATGCGAACAAGCCTGAATGGTCCCCAGGACAATATGCAACTGAAAACTCACACCCCAGAAGTGACTCGAACCCATACTCCCAGAAGCAACGCAACTGGTATGTACAAGTCGCCTTAATCCACTTGACCATCACGACCGGACATAATGAGGTGATAGCCGAGGCTATTTGAACCACCCCACCGCCGGCACTCGGATAGTAATCTTGGGCATAGCATTTTACCAAATCACCTCATTCTTTGGGGCACACGTGAGGAACACAAATGCGAACAAGCCTGAATGGTCCCCAGGACAATATGCAACTGAAAACTCACACCCCAGAAGAAACTCGAACCCATACTCCCAGAAGCAACGCAACTGGTATGTACAAGACGCCTTAATCCACTTGACCATCACGACCGGACATAATGAGGTGATAGCCGAGGCTATTTGAACCACCCCATCGCCGGCACTCGGATAGTAATCTTGGGCATAGCATTTTACCAAATCACCTCATTCTTTGGGGCACACGTGAGGAACACAAATGCGAACAAGCCTGAATGGTCCCCAGGACAATATGCAACTGAAAACTCACACCCCAGAAGTGACTCGAACCCATACTCCCAGAAGCAACGCAACTGGTATGTACAAGACGCCTTAATCCACTTGACCATCACGACCGGACATAATGAGGTGATAGCCGAGGCTATTTGAACCACCCCACCGCCGGCACTCGGATAGTAATCTTGGGCATAGCATTTTACCAAATCACCTCACTCTTTGGGGCACACGTGAGGAACACAAATGCGAACAAGCCTGAATGGTCCCCAGGACAATATGCAACTGAAAACTCACACCCCAGAAGTGACTCGAACCCATACTCCCAGAAGCAACGCAACTGGTATGTACAAGTCGCCTTAATCCACTTGACCATCACGACCGGACATAATGAGGTGATAGCCGAGGCTATTTGAACCACCCCACCGCCGGCACTCGGATAGTAATCTTGGGCATAGCATTTTACCAAATCACCTCATTCTTTGGGGCACACGTGAGGAACACAAATGCGAACAAGCCTGAATGGTCCCCAGGACAATATGCAACAGAAAACTCACACCCCAGAAGTGACTTGAACCCATACTCCCAGAAGCAACGCAACTGGTATGTACAAGACGCCTTAATCCACTTGACCATCACGACCGGACATAATGAGGTGATAGCCGAGGCTATTTGAACCACCCCACCGCCGGCACTCAGATAGTAATCTTGGGCATAGCATTTTACCAAATCACCTCATTCTTTGGGGCACACATGAGGAACACAAATGCGAACAAGCCTGAATGGTCCCCAGGACAATATGCAACTGAACACTCACACCCCAGAAGTGACTCGAACCCATACTCCCAGAAGCAACGCTACTGGTATGTACAAGACGCCTTAATCCACTTGACCATCACGACCAGACATAATGAGGTGATAGCCGAGGCTATTTGAACCACCCCACCGCCGGCACTCGGATAGTAATCTTGGGCATAGCATTTTACCAAATCACCTCATTCTTTGGGGCACACGTGAGGAACACAAATGCGAACAAGCCTGAATGGTCCCCAGGACAATATGCAACTGAAAACTCACACCCCAGAAGTGACTCGAACCCATACTCCCAGAAGCAACGCAACTGGTATGTACAAGACGCCTTAATCCACTTGACCATCACGACCGGACATAAAGAGGTGATAGCCGAGGCTATTTGAACCACCCCATCGCCGGCACTCGGATAGTAATCTTGGGCATAGCATTTTACCAAATCACCTCATTCTTTGGGGCACACGTGAGGAACACAAATGCGAACAAGCCTGAATGGTCCCCAGGACAATATGCAACTGAAAACTCACACCCCAGAAGTGACTCGAACCCATACTCCCAGAAGCAACGCAACTGGTATGTACAAGACGCCTTAATCCACTTGACCATCACGACCGGACATAATGAGGTGATAGCCGAGGCTATTTGAACCACCCCACCGCCGGCACTCGGATAGTAATCTTGGGCATAGCATTTTAACAAATCACCTCACTCTTTGGGGCACACGTGAGGAACACAAATGCGAACAAGCCTGAATGGTCCCCAGGACAATATGCAACTGAACACTCACACCCCAGAAGTGACTCGAACCCATACTCCCAGAAGCAACGCTACTGGTATGTACAAGACGCCTTAATCCACTTGACCATCACGACCAGACATAATGAGGTGATAGCCGAGGCTATTTGAACCACCCCACCGCCGGCACTCGGATAGTAATCTTGGGCATAGCATTTTACCAAATCACCTCATTCTTTGGGGCACACGTGAG
This sequence comes from Procambarus clarkii, assembly GCF_040958095.1. Classification (NCBI taxonomy): domain Eukaryota; kingdom Metazoa; phylum Arthropoda; class Malacostraca; order Decapoda; family Cambaridae; genus Procambarus; species Procambarus clarkii. The sequence goes on along the minus strand of NC_091210.1, from coordinate 2,632,383 downwards.
GAACACAAATGCGAACAAGCCTGAATGGTCCCCAGGACAATATGCAACTGAAAACTCACACCCCAGAAGTGACTCGAACCCATACTCCCAGAAGCAACGCAACTGGTATGTACAAGACGCCTTAATCCACTTGACCATCACGACCGGACATAAAGAGGTGATTGCCGAGGCTATTTGAACCACCCCATCGCCGGCACTCGGATAGTAATCTTGGGCATAGCATTTTACCAAATCACCTCATTCTTTGGGGCACACGTGAGGAACACAAATGCGAACAAGCCTGAATGGTCCCCAGGACAATATGCAACTGAAAACTCACACCCCAGAAGTGACTCGAACCCATACTCCCAGAAGCAACGCAACTGGTATGTACAAGACGCCTTAATCCACTTGACCATCACGACCGGACATAATGAGGTGATAGCCGAGGCTATTTGAACCACCCCACCGCCGGCACTCGGATAGTAATCTTGGGCATAGCATTTTAACAAATCACCTCACTCTTTGGGGCACACGTGAGGAACACAAATGCGAACAAGCCTGAATGGTCCCCAGGACAATATGCAACTGAAAACTCACACCCCAGAAGTGACTCGAACCCATACTCCCAGAAGCAACGCAACTGGTATGTACAAGTCGCCTTAATCCACTTGACCATCACGACCGGACATAATGAGGTGATAGCCGAGGCTATTTGAACCACCCCACCGCCGGCACTCGGATAGTAATCTTGGGCATAGCATTTTACCAAATCACCTCATTCTTTGGGGCACACGTGAGGAACACAAATGCGAACAAGCCTGAATGGTCCCCAGGACAATATGCAACAGAAAACTCACACCCCAGAAGTGACTTGAACCCATACTCCCAGAAGCAACGCAACTGGTATGTACAAGACGCCTTAATCCACTTGACCATCACGACCAGACATAATGAGGTGATAGCCGAGGCTATTTGAACCACCCCACCGCCGGCACTCAGATAGTAATCTTGGGCATAGCATTTTACCAAATCACCTCATTCTTTGGGGCACACATGAGGAACACAAATGCGAACAAGCCTGAATGGTCCCCAGGACAATATGCAACTGAACACTCACACCCCAGAAGTGACTCGAACCCATACTCCCAGAAGCAACGCTACTGGTATGTACAAGACGCCTTAATCCACTTGACCATCACGACCAGACATAATGAGGTGATAGCCGAGGCTATTTGAACCACCCCACCGCCGGCACTCGGATAGTAATCTTGGGCATAGCATTTTACCAAATCACCTCATTCTTTGGGGCACACGTGAGGAACACAAATGCGAACAAGCCTGAATGGTCCCCAGGACAATATGCAACTGAAAACTCACACCCCAGAAGTGACTCGAACCCATACTCCCAGAAGCAACGCAACTGGTATGTACAAGACGCCTTAATCCACTTGACCATCACGACCGGACATAATGAGGTGATAGCCGAGGCTATTTGAACCACCTCATCGCCGGCACTCGGATAGTAATCTTGGGCATTGCATTTTACCAAATCACCTCATTCTTTGGGGCACACGTGAGGAACACAAATGCGAACAAGCCTGAATGGTCCCCAGGACAATATGCAACTGAAAACTCACACCCCAGAAGTGACTCGAACCCATACTCCCAGAAGCAACGCAACTGGTATGTACAAGACGCCTTAATCCACTTGACCATCACGACCGGACATAATGAGGTGATAGCCGAGGCTATTTGAACAACCCCACCGCCGGCACTCGGATAGTAATCTTGGGCATAGCATTTTACCAAATCACCTCATTCTTTGGGGCACACGTGAGGAACACAAATGCGAACAAGCCTGAATGGTCCCCAGGACAATATGCAACTGAACACTCACACCCCAGAAGTGACTCGAACCCATACTCCCAGAAGCAACGCAACTGGTATGTACAAGACGCCTTAATCCACTTGACCATCACGACCGGACATAATGAGGTGATAGCCGAGGCTATTTGAACCACCCCACCGCCAGCACTCGGATAGTAATCTTGGGCATAGCATTTTACCAAATCACCTCATTCTTTGGGGCACACGTGAGGAACACAAATGCGAACAAGCCTGAATGGTCCCCAGGACAATATGCAACTGAAAACTCACACCCCAGAAGTGACTCGAACCCATACTCCCAGAAGCAACGCAACTGGTATGTACAAGACGCCTTAATCCACTTGACCATCACGACCGGACATAATGAGGTGATAGCCGAGGCTATTTGAACCACCTCATCGGCGGCACTCGGATAGTAATCTTGGGCATAGCATTTTACCAAATCACCTCATTCTTTGGGGCACACGTGAGGAACACAAATGCGAACAAGCCTGAATGGTCCCCAGGACAATATGCAACTGAAAACTCACACCCCAGAAGTGACTCGAACCCATACTCCCAGAAGCAACGCAACAGGTATGTACAAGACGCCTTAATCCACTTGACCATCACGACCGGACATAATGAGGTGATAGCCGAGGCTATTTGAACAACCCCACCGCCGGCACTCGGATAGTAATCTTGGGCATAGCATTTTACCAAATCACCTCATTCTTTGGGCACACGTGAGGAACACAAATGCGAACAAGCCTGAATGGTCCCCAGGACAATATGCAACTGAAAACTCACACCCCAGAAGTGACTCGAACCCATACTCCCAGAAGCAATGCAACTGGTAAGTACCAGACGCCTTAATCCACTTGACCATCACAACCGGACATAATGAGGTGATAGCCGAGGCTATTTGAACCACCCCACCGCCGGCACTCGGATAGTAATCTTGGGCATAGCATTTTACCAAATCACCTCATTCTTTGGGGCACACGTGAGGAACACAAATGCGAACAAGCCTGAATGGTCCCCAGGACAATATGCAACTGAAAACTCACACCCCAGAAGTGATTCGAACCCATACTCCCAGAATCAACGCAACTGGTATGTACAAGACACCTTAATCCACTTGATCATCACGACCGGACATAGTGAGGTGATAGCCGAGGCTATTTGAACCACCCCACCGCCGGCACTCGGATAGTAATCTTGGGCATAGCATTTTACCAAATCACCTCATTCTTTGGGGCACACGTGAGGAACACAAATGCGAACAAGCCTGAATGGTCCCCAGGACAATATGCAACTGAAAACTCACACCCCAGAAGTGACTCGAACCCATACTCCCAGAAGCAACGCAACTGGTATGTACAAGTCGCCTTAATCCACTTGACCATCATGACCGGACATAATGAGGTGATAGCCGAGGCTATTTGAACCACCCCACCGCCGGCACTCGGATAGTAATCTTGGGCATAGCATTTTACCAAATCACCTCATTCTTTGGGGCACACGTGAGGAACACAAATGCGAACAAGCCTGAATGGTCCCCAGGACAATATGCAACTGAAAACTCACACCCCAGAAGAAACTCGAACCCATACTCCCAGAAGCAACGCAACTGGTATGTACAAGACGCCTTAATCCACTTGACCATCACGACCGGACATAATGAGGTGATAGCCGAGGCTATTTGAACCACCCCATCGCCGGCACTCGGATAGTAATCTTGGGCATAGCATTTTACCAAATCACCTCATTCTTTGGGGCACACGTGAGGAACACAAATGCGAACAAGCCTGAATGGTCCCCAGGACAATATGCAACTGAAAACTCACACCTCAGAAGTGACTCGAACCCATACTCCCAGAAGCAACGCAACTGGTATGTACAAGACGCCTTAATCCACTTGACCATCACGACCGGACATAATGAGGTGATAGCCGAGGCTATTTGAACCACCCCACCGCCGGCACTCGGATAGTAATCTTGGGCATAGCATTTTACCAAATAACCTCACTCTTTGGGGCACACGTGAGGAACACAAATGCGAACAAGCCTGAATGGTCCCCAGGACAATATGCAACTGAAAACTCACACCCCAGAAGTGACTCGAACCCATACTCCCAGAAGCAACGCAACTGGTATGTACAAGTCGCCTTAATCCACTTGACCATCACGACCGGACATAATGAGGTGATAGCCGAGGCTATTTGAACCACCCCACCGCCGGCACTCGGATAGTAATCTTGGGCATAGCATTTTACCAAATCACCTCATTCTTTGGGGCACACGTGAGGAACACAAATGCGAACAAGCCTGAATGGTCCCCAGGACAATATGCAACTGAAAACTCACACCCCAGAAGAAACTCGAACCCATACTCCCAGAAGCAACGCAACTGGTATGTACAAGACGCCTTAATCCACTTGACCATCACGACCGGACATAATGAGGTGATAGCCGAGGCTATTTGAACCACCCCATCGCCGGCACTCGGATAGTAATCTTGGGCATAGCATTTTACCAAATCACCTCATTCTTTGGGGCACACGTGAGGAACACAAATGCGAACAAGCCTGAATGGTCCCCAGGACAATATGCAACTGAAAACTCACACCCCAGAAGTGACTCGAACCCATACTCCCAGAAGCAACGCAACTGGTATGTACAAGACGCCTTAATCCACTTGACCATCACGACCGGACATAATGAGGTGATAGCCGAGGCTATTTGAACCACCCCACCACCGGCACTCGGATAGTAATCTTGGGCATAGCATTTTACCAAATCACCTCACTCTTTGGGGCACACGTGAGGAACACAAATGCGAACAAGCCTGAATGGTCCCCAGGACAATATGCAATTGAAAACTCACACCCCAGAAGTAACTCGAACCCATACTCCCAGAATCAATGCAACTGGTATGTACAAGACGCCTTAATCCACTTGACCATCACGACCGGACATAATGAGGTGGTAGCCGAGGCTATTTGAACCACCCCATCGCCGGCACTCGGATAGTAATGTTGGGCATAGCATTTTACCAAATCACCTCATTCTTTGGGGCACACGTGAGGAACACAAATGCGAACAAGCCTGAATGGTCCCCAGGACAATATGCAACTGAAAACTCACACCCCAGAAGTGACTCGAACCCATACTCCTAGAAGCAACGCAACTGGTATGTACAAGACGCCTTAATCCACTTGACCATCACGACCGGACATAATGAGGTGATAGCCGAGGCTATTTGAACCACCCCACCGCCGGCACTCGGATAGTAATCTTGGGCATAGCATTTTACCAAATCACCTCACTCTTTGGGGCACACGTGAGGAACACAAATGCGAACAAGCCTGAATGGTCCCCAGGACAATATGCAACTGAAAACTCACACCCCAGAAGTGACTCGAACCCATACTCCCAGAAGCAACGCAACTGGTATGTACAAGACGCCTTAATCCACTTGACCATCACGACCGGACATAATGAGGTGATAGCCGAGGCTATTTGAACCACCCCACCGCCGGCACTCGGATAGTAATCTTGGGCATAGCATTTTACCAAATCACCTCATTCTTTGGGGCACACGTGAGGAACACAAATGCGAACAAGCCTGAATGGTCCCCAGGACAATATGCAACTGAAAACTCGCACCCCAGAAGTAACTCGAACCCATACTCCCAGAATCAATGCAACTGGTATGTACAAGACGCCTTAATCCACTTGACCATCACGACCGGTCATAATGAGGTGGTAGCCGAGGCTATTTGAACCACCCCATCGCCGGCACTCAGATAGTAATCTTGGGCATAGCATTTTACCAAATCACCTCATTCTTTGGGGCACACGTGAGGAACACAAATGCGAACAAGCCTGAATGGTCCCCAGGACAATATGCAACTGAAAACTCACACCCCAGAAGTGACTCGAACCCATACTCCCAGAAGCAACGCAACTGGTATGTACAAGACGCCTTAATCCACTTGACCATCACGACCGGACATAATGAGGTGATAGCCGAGGCTATTTGAACCACCCCACCGCCGGCACTCGGATAGTAATCTTGGGCATAGCATTTTACCAAATCACCTCATTCTTTGGGGCACATGTGAGGAACACAAATGCGAACAAGCCTGAATGGTCCCCAGGACAATATGCAACTGAACACTCACACCCCAGAAGTGACTCGAACCCATACTCCCAGAAGCAACGCAACTGGTATGTACAAGACGCCTTAATCCACTTGACCATCACGACCGGACATAATGAGGTGATAGCCGAGGCTATTTGAACCACCCCACCGCCGGCACTCGGATAGTAATCTTGGGCATAGCATTTTACCAAATCACCTCATTCTTTGGGCACACGTGAGGAACACAAATGCGAACAAGCCTGAATGGTCCCCAGGACAATATGCAACTGAAAACTCACACCCCAGAAGTGACTCGAACCCATACTCCCAGAAGCAACGCAACTGGTATGTACCAGACGCCTTAATCCACTTGACCATCACAACCGGACATAATGAGGTGATAGCCGAGGCTATTTGAACCACCCCACCGCCGGCACTCGGATAGTAATCTTGGGCATAGCATTTTACCAAATCACCTCATTCTTTGGGGCACACGTGAGGAACACAAATGCGAACAAGCCTGAATGGTCCCCAGGACAATATGCAACTGAAAACTCACACCCCAGAAGTGATTCGAACCCATACTCCCAGAAGCAACGCAACTGGTATGTACAAGACACCTTAATCCACTTGATCATCACGACCGGACATAGTGAGGTGATAGCCGAGGCTATTTGAACCACCCCACCGCCGGCACTCGGATAGTAATCTTGGGCATAGCATTTTACCAAATCACCTCATTCTTTGGGGCACACGTGAGGAACACAAATGCGAACAAGCCTGAATGGTCCCCAGGACAATATGCAATTGAAAACTCACACCCCAGAAGTAACTCGAACCCATACTCCCAGAATCAATGCAACTGGTATGTACAAGACGCCTTAATCCACTTGACCATCACGACCGGACATAATGAGGTGGTAGCCGAGGCTATTTGAACCACCCCATCGCCGGCACTCGGATAGAAATGTTGGGCATAGCATTTTACCAAATCACCTCATTCTTTGGGGCACACGTGAGGAACACAAATGCGAACAAGCCTGAATGGTCCCCAGGACAATATGCAACTGAAAACTCACACCCCAGAAGTGACTCGAACCCATACTCCTAGAAGCAACGCAACTGGTATGTACAAGACGCCTTAATCCACTTGACCATCACGACCGGACATAATGAGGTGATAGCCGAGGCTATTTGAACCACCCCACCGCCGGCACTCGGATAGTAATCTTGGGCATAGCATTTTACCAAATCACCTCACTCTTTGGGGCACACGTGAGGAACACAAATGCGAACAAGCCTGAATGGTCCCCAGGACAATATGCAACTGAAAACTCACACCCCAGAAGTGACTCGAACCCATACTCCCAGAAGCAACGCAACTGGTATGTACAAGACGCCTTAATCCACTTGACCATCACGACCGGACATAATGAGGTGATAGCCGAGGCTATTTGAACCACCCCACCGCCGGCACTCGGATAGTAATCTTGGGCATAGCATTTTACCAAATCACCTCATTCTTTGGGGCACACGTGAGGAACACAAATGCGAACAAGCCTGAATGGTCCCCAGGACAATATGCAACTGAAAACTCGCACCCCAGAAGTAACTCGAACCCATACTCCCAGAATCAATGCAACTGGTATGTACAAGACGCCTTAATCCACTTGACCATCACGACCGGTCATAATGAGGTGGTAGCCGAGGCTATTTGAACCACCCCATCGCCGGCACTCAGATAGTAATCTTGGGCATAGCATTTTACCAAATCACCTCATTCTTTGGGGCACACGTGAGGAACACAAATGCGAACAAGCCTGAATGGTCCCCAGGACAATATGCAACTGAAAACTCACACCCCAGAAGTGACTCGAACCCATACTCCCAGAAGCAACGCAACTGGTATGTACAAGACGCCTTAATCCACTTGACCATCACGACCGGACATAATGAGGTGATAGCCGAGGCTATTTGAACCACCCCACCGCCGGCACTCGGATAGTAATCTTGGGCATAGCATTTTACCAAATCACCTCATTCTTTGGGGCACATGTGAGGAACACAAATGCGAACAAGCCTGAATGGTCCCCAGGACAATATGCAACTGAACACTCACACCCCAGAAGTGACTCGAACCCATACTCCCAGAAGCAACGCAACTGGTATGTACAAGACGCCTTAATCCACTTGACCATCACGACCGGTCATAATGAGGTGGTAGCCGAGGCTATTTGAACCACCCCATCGCCGGCACTCAGATAGTAATCTTGGGCATAGCATTTTACCAAATCACCTCATTCTTTGGGGCACACGTGAGGAACACAAATGCGAACAAGCCTGAATGGTCCCCAGGACAATATGCAACTGAAAACTCACACCCCAGAAGTGACTCGAACCCATACTCCCAGAAGCAACGCAACTGGTATGTACAAGACGCCTTAATCCACTTGACCATCACGACCGGACATAATGAGGTGATAGCCAAGGCTATTTGAACCACCCCACCGCCGGCACTCGGATAGTAATCTTGGGCATAGCATTTTACCAAATCACCTCATTCTTTGGGGCACATGTGAGGAACACAAATGCGAACAAGCCTGAATGGTCCCCAGGACAATATGCAACTGAACACTCACACCCCAGAAGTGACTCGAACCCATACTCCCAGAAGCAACGCAACTGGTATGTACAAGACGCCTTAATCCACTTGACCATCACGACCGGACATAATGAGGTGATAGCCGAGGCTATTTGAACCACCCCACCGCCGGCACTCGGATAGTAATCTTGGGCATAGCATTTTACCAAATCACCTCATTCTTTGGGCACACGTGAGGAACACAAATGCGAACAAGCCTGAATGGTCCCCAGGACAATATGCAACTGAAAACTCACACCCCAGAAGTGACTCGAACCCATACTCCCAGAAGCAACGCAACTGGTATGTACCAGACGCCTTAATCCACTTGACCATCACAACCGGACATAATGAGGTGATAGCCGAGGCTATTTGAACCACCCCACCGCCGGCACTCGGATAGTAATCTTGGGCATAGCATTTTACCAAATCACCTCATTCTTTGGGGCACACGTGAGGAACACAAATGCGAACAAGCCTGAATGGTCCCCAGGACAATATGCAACTGAAAACTCACACCCCAGAAGTGATTCGAACCCATACTCCCAGAAGCAACGCAACTGGTATGTACAAGACACCTTAATCCACTTGATCATCACGACCGGACATAGTGAGGTGATAGCCGAGGCTATTTGAACCACCCCACCGCCGGCACTCGGATAGTAATCTTGGGCATAGCATTTTACCAAATCACCTCATTCTTTGGGGCACACGTGAGGAACACAAATGCGAACAAGCCTGAATGGTCCCCAGGACAATATGCAATTGAAAACTCACACCCCAGAAGTAACTCGAACCCATACTCCCAGAATCAATGCAACTGGTATGTACAAGACGCCTTAATCCACTTGACCATCACGACCGGACATAATGAGGTGGTAGCCGAGGCTATTTGAACCACCCCATCGCCGGCACTCGGATAGTAATGTTGGGCATAGCATTTTACCAAATCACCTCATTCTTTGGGGCACACGTGAGGAACACAAATGCGAACAAGCCTGAATGGTCCCCAGGACAATATGCAACTGAAAACTCACACCCCAGAAGTGACTCGAACCCATACTCCTAGAAGCAACGCAACTGGTATGTACAAGACGCCTTAATCCACTTGACCATCACGACCGGACATAATGAGGTGATAGCCGAGGCTATTTGAACCACCCCACCGCCGGCACTCGGATAGTAATCTTGGGCATAGCATTTTACCAAATCACCTCACTCTTTGGGGCACACGTGAGGAACACAAATGCGAACAAGCCTGAATGGTCCCCAGGACAATATGCAACTGAAAACTCACACCCCAGAAGTGACTCGAACCCATACTCCCAGAAGCAACGCAACTGGTATGTACAAGACGCCTTAATCCACTTGACCATCACGACCGGACATAATGAGGTGATAGCCGAGGCTATTTGAACCACCCCACCGCCGGCACTCGGATAGTAATCTTGGGCATAGCATTTTACCAAATCACCTCATTCTTTGGGGCACACGTGAGGAACACAAATGCGAACAAGCCTGAATGGTCCCCAGGACAATATGCAACTGAAAACTCGCACCCCAGAAGTAACTCGAACCCATACTCCCAGAATCAATGCAACTGGTATGTACAAGACGCCTTAATCCACTTGACCATCACGACCGGTCATAATGAGGTGGTAGCCGAGGCTATTTGAACCACCCCATCGCCGGCACTCAGATAGTAATCTTGGGCATAGCATTTTACCAAATCACCTCATTCTTTGGGGCACACGTGAGGAACACAAATGCGAACAAGCCTGAATGGTCCCCAGGACAATATGCAACTGAAAACTCACACCCCAGAAGTGACTCGAACCCATACTCCCAGAAGCAACGCAACTGGTATGTACAAGACGCCTTAATCCACTTGACCATCACGACCGGACATAATGAGGTGATAGCCGAGGCTATTTGAACCACCCCACCGCCGGCACTCGGATAGTAATCTTGGGCATAGCATTTTACCAAATCACCTCATTCTTTGGGGCACATGTGAGGAACACAAATGCGAACAAGCCTGAATGGTCCCCAGGACAATATGCAACTGAACACTCACACCCCAGAAGTGACTCGAACCCATACTCCCAGAAGCAACGCAACTGGTATGTACAAGACGCCTTAATCCACTTGACCATCACGACCGGACATAATGAGGTGATAGCCGAGGCTATTTGAACCACCCCACCGCCGGCACTCGGATAGTAATCTTGGGCATAGCATTTTACCAAATCACCTCATTCTTTGGGCACACGTGAGGAACACAAATGCGAACAAGCCTGAATGGTCCCCAGGACAATATGCAACTGAAAACTCACACCCCAGAAGTGACTCGAACCCATACTCCCAGAAGCAACGCAACTGGTATGTACCAGACGCCTTAATCCACTTGACCATCACAACCGGACATAATGAGGTGATAGCCGAGGCTATTTGAACCACCCCACCGCCGGCACTCGGATAGTAATCTTGGGCATAGCATTTTACCAAATCACCTCATTCTTTGGGGCACACGTGAGGAACACAAATGCGAACAAGCCTGAATGGTCCCCAGGACAATATGCAACTGAAAACTCACACCCCAGAAGTGATTCGAACCCATACTCCCAGAAACAACGCAACTGGTATGTACAAGACACCTTAATCCACTTGATCATCACGACCGGACATAGTGAGGTGATAGCCGAGGCTATTTGAACCACCCCACCGCCGGCACTCGGATAGTAATCTTGGGCATAGCATTTTACCAAATCACCTCATTCTTTGGGGCACACGTGAGGAACACAAATGCGAACAAGCCTGAATGGTCCCCAGGACAATATGCAACTGAAAACTCACACCCCAGAAGTGACTCGAACCCATACTCCCAGAAACAACGCAACTGGTATGTACAAGATGCCTTAATCCACTTGACCATCACGACCGGACATAATGAGGTGATAGCTGAGGCTATTTGAACCACCCCACCGCCGGCACTCGGATAGTAATCTTGGGCATAGCATTTTACCAAATCACCTCATTCTTTGGGGCACACGTGAGGAACACAAATGCGAACAAGCCTGAATGGTCCCCAGGACAATATGCAACTGAAAACTCACACCCCAGAAGTGACTCGAACCCATACTCCCAGAAGCAACGCAACTGGTATGTACAAGTCGCCTTAATCCACTTGACCATCACGACCGGACATAATGAGGTGATAGCCGAGGCTATTTGAACCACCCCACCGCCGGCACTCGGATAGTAATCTTGGGCATAGCATTTTACCAAATCACCTCATTCTTTGGGGCACACGTGAGGAACACAAATGCGAACAAGCCTGAATGGTCCCCAGGACAATATGCAACTGAAAACTCACACCCCAGAAGAAACTCGAACCCATACTCCCAGAAGCAACGCAACTGGTATGTACAAGACGCCTTAATCCACTTGACCATCACGACCGGACATAATGAGGTGATAGCCGAGGCTATTTGAACCACCCCATCGCCGGCACTCGGATAGTAATCTTGGGCATAGCATTTTACCAAATCACCTCATTCTTTGGGGCACACGTGAGGAACACAAATGCGAACAAGCCTGAATGGTCCCCAGGACAATATGCAACTGAAAACTCACACCCCAGAAGTGACTCGAACCCATACTCCCAGAAGCAACGCAACTGGTATGTACAAGTCGCCTTAATCCACTTGACCATCACGACCGGACATAATGAGGTGATAGCCGAGGCTATTTGAACCACCCCACCGCCGGCACTCGGATAGTAATCTTGGGCATAGCATTTTACCAAATCACCTCATTCTTTGGGGCACACGTGAGGAACACAAATGCGAACAAGCCTGAATGGTCCCCAGGACAATATGCAACTGAAAACTCACACCCCAGAAGAAACTCGAACCCATACTCCCAGAAGCAACGCAACTGGTATGTACAAGACGCCTTAATCCACTTGACCATCACGACCGGACATAATGAGGTGATAGCCGAGGCTATTTGAACCACCCCATCGCCGGCACTCGGATAGTAATCTTGGGCATAGCATTTTACCAAATCACCTCATTCTTTGGGGCACACGTGAGGAACACAAATGCGAACAAGCCTGAATGGTCCCCAGGACAATATGCAACTGAAAACTCACACCCCAGAAGTGACTCGAACCCATACTCCCAGAAGCAACGCAACTGGTATGTACAAGACGCATTAATCCACTTGACCATCACGACCGGACATAATGAGGTGATAGCCGAGGCTATTTGAACCACCCCACCGCCGGCACTCGGATAGTAATCTTGGGCATAGCATTTTACCAAATCACCTCACTCTTTGGGGCACACGTGAGGAACACAAATGCGAACAAGCCTGAATGGTCCCCAGGACAATATGCAACTGAAAACTCACACCCCAGAAGTGACTCGAACCCATACTCCCAGAAGCAACGCAACTGGTATGTGCAAGACGCCTTAATCCACTTGACCATCACGACCGGACATAATGAGGTGATAGCCGAGGCTATTTGAACCACCCCACCGCCGGCACTCGGATAGTAATCTTGGGCATAGCATTTTACCAAATCACCTCATTCTTTGGGGCACACGTGAGGAACACAAATGCGAACAAGCCTGAATGGTCCCCAGGACAATATGCAACTGAAAACTCACACCCCAGAAGTGATTCGAACCCATACTCCCAGAAGCAACGCAACTGGTATGTACAAGACACCTTAATCCACTTGATCATCACGACCGGACATAGTGAGGTGATAGCCGAGGCTATTTGAACCACCCCACCGCCGGCACTCGGATAGTAATCTTGGGCATAGCATTTTACCAAATCACCTCATTCTTTGGGGCACACGTGAGGAACACAAATGCGAACAAGCCTGAATGGTCCCCAGGACAATATGCAACTGAAAACTCACACCCCAGAAGTGACTCGAACCCATACTCCCAGAAACAACGCAACTGGTATGTACAAGACGCCTTAATCCACTTGACCATCACGACCGGACATAATGAGGTGATAGCTGAGGCTATTTGAACCACCCCACCGCCGGCACTCGGATAGTAATGTTGGGCATAGCATTTTACCAAATCACCTCATTCTTTGGGGCACACGTGAGGAACACAAATGCGAACAAGCCTGAATGGTCCCCAGGACAATATGCAACTGAAAACTCACACCCCAGAAGTGACTCGAACCCATACTCCCAGAAGCAACGCAACTGGTATGTACAAGTCGCCTTAATCCACTTGGCCATCACGACCGGACATAATGAGGTGATAGCCGAGGCTATTTGAACCACCCCACCGCCGGCACTCGGATAGTAATCTTGGGCATAGCATTTTACCAAATCACCTCATTCTTTGGGGCACACGTGAGGAACACAAATGCGAACAAGCCTGAATGGTCCCCAGGACAATATGCAACTGAAAACTCACACCCCAGAAGAAACTCGAACCCATACTCCCAGAAGCAACGCAACTGGTATGTACAAGACGCCTTAATCCACTTGACCATCACGACCGGACATAATGAGGTGATAGCCGAGGCTATTTGAACCACCCCATCGCCGGCACTCGGATAGTAATCTTGGGCATAGCATTTTACCAAATCACCTCATTCTTTGGGGCACACGTGAGGAACACAAATGCGAACAAGCCTGAATGGTCCCCAGGACAATATGCAACTGAAAACTCACACCCCAGAAGTGACTCGAACCCATACTCCCAGAAGCAACGCAACTGGTATGTACAAGACGCCTTAATCCACTTGACCATCACGACCGGACATAATGAGGTGATAGCCGAGGCTATTTGAACCACCCCACCGCCGGCACTCGGATAGTAATCTTGGGCATAGCATTTTACCAAATCACCTCACTCTTTGGGGCACACGTGAGGAACACAAATGCGAACAAGCCTGAATGGTCCCCAGGACAATATGCAACTGAAAACTCACACCCCAGAAGTGACTCGAACCCATACTCCCAGAAGCAACGCAACTGGTATGTACAAGTCGCCTTAATCCACTTGACCATCACGACCGGACATAATGAGGTGATAGCCGAGGCTATTTGAACCACCCCATCGCCGGCACTCGGATAGTAATCTTGGGCATAGCATTTTACCAAATCACCTCATTCTTTGGGGCACACTTGAGGAACACAAATGCGAACAAGCCTGAATGGTCCCCAGGACAATATGCAACTGAAAACTCACACCCCAGAAGTGACTCGAACCCATACTCCCAGAAGCAACGCAACTGGTATGTACAAGACGCATTAATCCACTTGACCATCACGACCGGACATAATGAGGTGATAGCCGAGGCTATTTGAACCACCCCACCGCCGGCACTCGGATAGTAATCTTGGGCATAGCATTTTACCAAATCACCTCACTCTTTGGGGCACACGTGAGGAACACAAATGCGAACAAGCCTGAATGGTCCCCAGGACAATATGCAACTGAAAACTCACACCCCAGAAGTGACTCGAACCCATACTCCCAGAAGCAACGCAACTGGTATGTACAAGACGCCTTAATCCACTTGACCATCACGACCGGACATAATGAGGTGATAGCCGAGGCTATTTGAACCACCCCACCGCCGGCACTCGGATAGTAATCTTGGGCATAGCATTTTACCAAATCACCTCATTCTTTGGGGCACACGTGAGGAACACAAATGCGAACAAGCCTGAATGGTCCCCAGGACAATATGCAACTGAAAACTCACACCCCAGAAGTGATTCGAACCCATACTCCCAGAAGCAACGCAACTGGTATGTACAAGACACCTTAATCCACTTGATCATCACGACCGGACATAGTGAGGTGATAGCCGAGGCTATTTGAACCACCCCACCGCCGGCACTCGGATAGTAATCTTGGGCATAGCATTTTACCAAATCACCTCATTCTTTGGGGCACACGTGAGGAACACAAATGCGAACAAGCCTGAATGGTCCCCAGGACAATATGCAACTGAAAACTCACACCCCAGAAGTGACTCGAACCTATACTCCCAGAAACCACGCAACTGGTATGTACAAGACGCCTTAATCCACTTGACCATCACGACCGGACATAATGAGGTGATAGCTGAGGCTATTTGAACCACCCCACCGCCGGCACTCGGATAGTAATCTTGGGCATAGCATTTTACCAAATCACCTCATTCTTTGGGGCACACGTGAGGAACACAAATGCGAACAAGCCTGAATGGTCCCCAGGACAATATGCAACTGAAAACTCACACCCCAGAAGTGACTCGAACCCATACTCCCAGAAGCAACGCAACTGGTATGTACAAGTCGCCTTAATCCACTTGACCATCACGACCGGACATAATGAGGTGATAGCCGAGGCTATTTGAACCACCCCACCGCCGGCACTCGGATAGTAATCTTGGGCATAGCATTTTACCAAATCACCTCATTCTTTGGGGCACACGTGAGGAACACAAATGCGAACAAGCCTGAATGGTCCCCAGGACAATATGCAACTGAAAACTCACACCCCAGAAGAAACTCGAACCCATACTCCCAGAAGCAACGCAACTGGTATGTACAAGACGCCTTAATCCACTTGACCATCACGACCGGACATAATGAGGTGATAGCCGAGGCTATTTGAACCACCCCATCGCCGGCACTCGGATAGTAATCTTGGGCATAGCATTTAACCAAATCACCTCATTCTTTGGGGCACACGTGAGGAACACAAATGCGAACAAGCCTGAATGGTCCCCAGGACAATATGCAACTGAAAACTCACACCCCAGAAGTGACTCGAACCCATACTCCCAGAAGCAACGCAACTGGTATGTACAAGACGCCTTAATCCACTTGACCATCACGACCGGACATAATGAGGTGATAGCCGAGGCTATTTGAACCACCCCACCGCCGGCACTCGGATAGTAATCTTGGGCATAGCATTTTACCAAATCACCTCACTCTTTGGGGCACACGTGAGGAACACAAATGCGAACAAGCCTGAATGGTCCCCAGGACAATATGCAACTGAAAACTCACACCCCAGAAGTGACTCGAACCCATACTCCCAGAAGCAACGCAACTGGTATGTACAAGTCGCCTTAATCCACTTGACCATCACGACCGGACATAATGAGGTGATAGCCGAGGCTATTTGAACCACCCCACCGCCGGCACTCGGATAGTAATCTTGGGCATAGCATTTTACCAAATCACCTCATTCTTTGGGGCACACGTGAGGAACACAAATGCGAACAAGCCTGAATGGTCCCCAGGACAATATGCAACTGAAAACTCACACCCCAGAAGAAACTCGAACCCATACTCCCAGAAGCAACGCAACTGGTATGTACAAGACGCCTTAATCCACTTGACCATCACGACCGGACATAATGAGGTGATAGCCGAGGCTATTTGAACCACCCCATCGCCGGCACTCGGATAGTAATCTTGGGCATAGCATTTTACCAAATCACCTCATTCTTTGGGGCACACGTGAGGAACACAAATGCGAACAAGCCTGAATGGTCCCCAGGACAATATGCAACTGAAAACTCACACCCCAGAAGTGACTCGAACCCATACTCCCAGAAGCAACGCAACTGGTATGTACAAGACGCCTTAATCCACTTGACCATCACGACCGGACATAATGAGGTGATAGCCGAGGCTATTTGAACCACCCCACCGCCGGCACTCGGATAGTAATCTTGGGCATAGCATTTTACCAAATCACCTCACTCTTTGGGGCACACGTGAGGAACACAAATGCGAACAAGCCTGAATGGTCCCCAGGACAATATGCAACTGAAAACTCACACCCCAGAAGTGACTCGAACCCATACTCCCAGAAGCAACGCAACTGGTATGTACAAGACGCCTTAATCCACTTGACCATCACGACCGGACATAATGAGGTGATAGCCGAGGCTATTTGAACCACCCCACCGCCGGCACTCGGATAGTAATCTTGGGCATAGCATTTTACCAAATCACCTCATTCTTTGGGGCACACGTGAGGAACACAAATGCGAACAAGCCTGAATGGTCCCCAGGACAATATGCAATTGAAAACTCACACCCCAGAAGTAACTCGAACCCATACTCCCAGAATCAATGCAACTGGTATGTACAAGACGCCTTAATCCACTTGACCATCACGACCGGACATAATGAGGTGGTAGCCGAGGCTATTTGAACCACCCCATCGCCGGCACTCGGATAGTAATGTTGGGCATAGCATTTTACCAAATCACCTCATTCTTTGGGGCACACGTGAGGAACACAAATGCGAACAAGCCTGAATGGTCCCCAGGACAATATGCAACTGAAAACTCACACCCCAGAAGTGACTCGAACCCATACTCCCAGAAGCAACGCAACTGGTATGTACAAGACGCCTTAATCCACTTGACCATCACGACCGGACATAATGAGGTGATAGCCGAGGCTATTTGAACCACCCCACTGCCGGCACTCGGATAGTAATCTTGGGCATAGCATTTTACCAAATCACCTCACTCTTTGGGGCACACGTGAGGAACACAAATGCGAACAAGCCTGAATGGTCCCCAGGACAATATGCAACTGAAAACTCACACCCCAGAAGTGACTCGAACCCATACTCCCAGAAGCAACGCAACTGGTATGTACAAGACGCCTTAATCCACTTGACCATCACGACCGGACATAATGAGGTGATAGCCGAGGCTATTTGAACCACCCCACCGCCGGCACT
Organism: Procambarus clarkii; assembly: GCF_040958095.1. NCBI lineage: Eukaryota > Metazoa > Arthropoda > Malacostraca > Decapoda > Cambaridae > Procambarus > Procambarus clarkii. Next base: position 2,613,989 of record NC_091210.1, on the reverse strand, counting down.
CGGATAGTAATCTTGGGCATAGCATTTTACCAAATCACCTCATTCTTTGGGGCACACGTGAGGAACACAAATGCGAACAAGCCTGAATGGTCCCCAGGACAATATGCAACTGAACACTCACACCCCAGAAGTGACTCGAACCCATACTCCCAGAAGCAACGCAACTGGTATGTACAAGACGCCTTAATCCACTTGACCATCACGACCGGACATAATGAGGTGATAGCCGAGGCTATTTGAACCACCCCACCGCCGGCACTCGGATAGTAATCTTGGGCATAGCATTTTACCAAATCACCTCATTCTTTGGGGCACACATGAGGAACACAAATGCGAACAAGCCTGAATGGTCCCCAGGACAATATGCAACTGAAAACTCACACCCCAGAAGTGACTCGAACCTATACTCCCAGAAGCAACGCAGGCTTGTTCGCATTTGTGTTCCTCACGTGTGCCCCAAAGAATGAGGTGATTTGGTAAAATGCTATGCCCAAGATTACTATCCGAGTGCCGGTGGTGGGGTGGTTCAAATAGCCTCGGCTATCACCTCATTATGTCCGGTCATGATGGTCAAGTGGATTAAGGGGTGTTGTACATACCAGTTGCGTTGCTTCTGGGAGTATGGGTTCGAGTCACTTCTGGGGTGTGAGTTTTCAGTTGCATATTGTCCTGGGGACCATTCAGGCTTTTTCGCATTTGTGTTCCTCACGTGTGCCCCAAAGAATGAGGTGGTTTGGTAAAATGCTATTCCCAAGATTACTATCCGAGTGCCGGCGATGGGGTGGTTCAAATAGCCTCGGCTATCACCTCATTATGTCCGGTTGTGATGGTCAAGTGGATTAAGGCGTCTTGTACATACCAGTTGCGTTGCTTCTGGGAGTATGGGTTCGAGTCACTTCTGGGGTGTGAGTTTTCAGTTGCATATTGTCCTGGGGACCATTCAGGCTTGTTCGCATTTGTGTTCCTCACGTGTGCCCCAAAGAATGAGGTGATTTGGTAAAATGCTATGCCCAAGATTACTATCCGAGTGCCGGCGGTGGGGTGGTTCAAATAGCCTCGGCTATCACCTCATTATGTCCGGTTGTGATGGTCAAGTGGATTAAGGCGTCTTGTACATACCAGTTGCGTTGCTTCTGGGAGTATGGGTTCGAGTCACTTCTGGGGTGTGAGTTTTCAGTTGCATATTGTCCTGGGGACCATTCAGGCTTGTTCGCCTTTGTGTTCCTCACGTGTGCCCCAAAGAATGAGGTGATTTGGTAAAATGCTATGCCCAAGATTACTATCCGAGTGCCGGCGGTGGGGTGGTTCAAATAGCCTCGGCTATCACCTCATTTTGTCCGTTCGTGATGGTCAAGTGGATTAAGGCGTCTTGTACATACCAGTTGCGTTGCTTCTGGGAGTATGGGTTCGAGTCACTTCTGGGGTGTGAGTTTTCAGTTGCATATTGTCCTGGGGACCATTCAGGCTTGTTCGCATTTGTGTTCCTCACGTGTGCCCCAAAGAATGAGGTGATTTGGTAAAATGCTATGCCCAAGATTACTATCCGAGTGCCGGCGGTGGGGTGGTTCAAATAGCCTCGGCTATCACCTCATTATGTCCGGTCGTGATGGTCAAGTGGATTATGGCGTCTTGTACATACCAGTTGCGTTGCTTCTGGGAGTATGGGTTCGAGTCACTTCTGGGGTGTGAGTTTTCAGTTGCATATTGTCCTGGGGACCATTCAGGCTTGTTCGCATATATATATATATATATATATATATATATATATATATATATATATATATATATGCGAACAAGCCTGAATGGTCTCCAGGACAATATGCAACTGAATATATATATAAAGTATATATATATAAACATTTCAAGTGTGTTGAATGCGGGCCAAAGATTCAGAAAACGTTCCAGTACAATAAGTCACATGATTGTGCATACGGATGATAAACCTCATGAATGTCCTGAGTGTGGCAAGGGATTCAGTTGTTTGCGACTTATAAAAACTCACAGGATGGTGCATACAGCTGATAAACCTCTCGTGTATCATGAGTGTGGAAAAGCTTCAGATGGTGCATTCAGATGATGAACATTACCTAGTTCCTTCATCTGGGAAGAATGAAGACATATTTGTGCATTCGGATGATAAAAACTAACTACTGTAGTTCAATTGATAATATAAATAATAAATAAATACCAAAATATAAAAAATACCAAAATAAATAAATACCAATATAAATTTAATAAATAAATACCATTAAACTATTTTCTGTATATAAAAAGAAATAAAAAAGATTACATGGATAGGAAAACCTGGATTCCCAACTACAATTTATGTAGATGTGATAGAGAAACTAGGTCAAATGGAGGAGTAGGTCTGTATATTAAACAGCACCTGACGTGTACAGAGCTACTAAACTCAATGTGGTGGTAGAGGTTCTTGGAATTAAGGAAGAAAAATAAACCTAATTATTATTCTAATATATAAACTGCCTGATATAAATGTTGAGGAATTCACAGACAGCACATACTGTGCCGGAATCAACTGCCGTGCCGGCATCAACTGCCGTGCCTGCCTCACATGCCGTGCCGGCATTAACTGCCGTGCTGGCATCAACTGGTAATTTAAACAAAAATAATAGGCACCACACAGCAGATTGATAGCACATATAAGAAGCCCACCACACACTACTGTTATTATCTCACTCTACAACCTCCACCACACACTACAACTACCACCACCACCACACACTACCACCACCACCACACACTACAACTACCACCACACACTACAACCTCCACCACACACTACCACCACCACCACATACTACCACCACCACCACACACTACAGCTACCACCACACACTACAACTACCACCACACACTACAACCTCCACCACACACTACCACCACCACCACACACTACCACCACCACCACACACTACCACCACCACCACACACTACCACCACCACCACACACTACAACTACCACCACACACTACAACTACCACCACACACTACCACCACCACACATTACAACCTCCACCATTACATATAACAACCACCACCATGTGAGAAATCTTTAAGGAATTCTGATAAAGAAAGAGATCTAGGGGTGGTTCTAAATAGAAAACTATCACCTGAGGACCACATAAAGAACATTGTGTGAGGAGCCTATGCCATGCATTCCAACTTCAGAATTGTTTTTAAATACATGGATGGCGAAATACTAAAGAAATTGTTCACCACTTTTGTTAGTCCAAAGCTAGAATATGCAGCATTTGTGGGGTGCCCATATTGGGGTGCCATCACATTTAAACCAACCAAGCCCACAAATACGTCAACATGAACCAGCATTACACCGTCTAACATACTCTGTCAGATATAACAACTAAATTTGTGAATTCAAGACCTAATCTATTGTATAACACAGTGTTAGTACGAGAAAAATATTACTTACATTCGAAGCCGTGTTTTAAAATGGCGGGGATCTTGTTGTACTGGCTCCAAACTGTGTGTTCGTTTGCGTATGATGAACTGTGACAATTTACTACAACAATTATTTAATTATTCTTATTCTTTATTTTACTATTTTTAGGGTACATGAAATTTCAAAATTATTTATACAAAATAATATAAATGCATTGTCAGCCCCTTATATATTATGGAAAATACGATGCAATGAATGAAGTCAAAATGAAGTTGAAGTCAAAGTCATTCGCCGAACGTATTAGTAATTTTTTTTTCTCACAAACGATAGGGGATAACAACCTAACCTAACCAGTTTAAGATAAATAAAGATAAATTTATAAGTTAAGATAAATTCCACAAATCAACAACCCTGTTACTGACCCAGTATTTACCCAAGTCTTTCCTAAATCTAAACTTTTCCAATTTATACCCATTGTTTCGTGTTCTATCTTGTGTTAACAATTTTAATACCCTATTAATATCCCCTCTGTTATATCCATTCAGGAAATTGTGGTTGATCTCGAACCCATTGATAATGTGACGACTTTGTTGACCAGACCACACACTAGAATTCGAAGGGACGATGACGACTATCGACTTGAGAATGGTCCAGGACGGACCGAAACGTCGTCGTCCCTTCAACTTCTAGTATGTGGTCTGGTCAACATACTTCAGCCACGTTATTGTGACTCATCGCCTGCATGTGACGACTTATACTGAATTTTGTAAATATATTATCAAGATTGTAACCAGCTTTGCTAAATGTATTGTGGGGTTCAGTCCCTAAGCCCATATATGTGCCTGTGTAACCATTTAGGTTACAGGGCAAAAACATAAGAACAAAGGTAACTGCAGAAGGCCTATTGGCCCATACCAGGCTATCTATAACAGATAACATAGCAAACATAACAACAGTAAAAACATTTCGTGTGTGTTTGACGCTCACTGACATGTTCCAGCGTTGTTTTATATTTGGTGCTATTCTATCTTACGCTTTGTTGCTCTTTTTTACCTACGGGCTCATAGAACATTCTATTGCGAACACATTGGCACAAAAATGAATGATGTACATAGCCTAATAATGTCAGGAGAGTGAAATAATTAGAAACTTTCAAAGCGCTGTATGGAACATGTGTTGTCGCGTCACCAATACTGGGTAACAGTTCCGCCACTTCCCACACTCTTGCTGGTGGGCCGCGACCATTATTCTACGTTTATATTCATATCACCGTGTTGGGAATTTCATTGCGAGTCCATTGATACCAAAATTAACGCTGTAGAACAAGTGTGGAAGTGATAACAATCCCAAGAGTAAAAACATTTTGTTGCTGTTGGGCGCTCACTGCGAGTCATCTACGTAGTTATTTATTTGGTGCTGGTATACATATACTTTTCGTGACCATTTTTACTGATTTTCTTCTAGAGAATTTTATTGCAAACACGTTGGTACCAAAATGAAATACATAGCTCAAGAACTAAGGTCAGGAGAGTAAAAAGAGTATACACATTTTTGTTTTGACACTTAAGGTATTGTGAGTACTCATCGCCTGCATAGAAACTGTAATAAGAACATAAGAACAAAGGTTATATTACAGAAAACGAATTTATCATAAACTCATATATTTGTCTTATTTGAAACCACATTGGTTTCATTTTGGATACAAATGTCCATGGAGATTCAGAATGGAAATTAATTATAGTTGAACCTGCAGAGAGGAGTTTAAGAATCTGTGGTGAGAGTGATGGACACAGTCTTCACAATTATACTTCAGAGAATGTAAACATCTAAGAGTCATTAAAAATATGTGTAGAATAATAAACCCTACATTGTTCGAGTTAGGGAAAACACCATTTGTCATATAGATACTAGCTGTTCTTAAAGATTCACCCATTCACCCAGCAAGAAAACATATAAGATTTTAAGGGTTGACGAATGTTAATCTTCTTGTTTGATAAACTGTGCACTTAAGACATAGTTAATAGGAACATGCCAATATATAAGACAACAAAACGTTTTCAGATTCTTTCACACCACTTTCCAGCCACTTTTATAATTTATATAAATTATTTTAGAGAATAATACATAAATTATATATTTAAACATGATATTAGTGTTTAGTGGAATGCATAAGGAGTCAAATTGTGTTAAAAAGAGCGATTTTTAGAAAATTTGGAAAACTACTTTTTTCTGATCATATTATAACTAAATGGATTTTGAACGTTTCACTGAGCCAATAAATATCATTCACAATTTATTAATGAATTTTACAAAAAAAAAACATAAATTTAATATTAAAACATGTAAAAACTATTTGTAATACATTAGGAACAAAATAGTTGTAGAAAAACAATTTATTATAAAACCTTTGTGTTTGGATTTTTTTATTAAAAGTTTCTCAAAGGCTCTCCTGCACCACTCTCAATGTAAATCATTCCCACACCTATGGGAAGAGATAGACGAACGTTTCCTAGATGATTTGTGTTTGCTGGGTTAGTATAGGACTGCACAGGATCGGTACGGGCTGAGTATAGGACACCACAGGTTCGGTATGGGCTGAGTACAGGACTCCACAGGATTGATACCGGCTGTATATAGGACTCCGCAGGATCGGTACGGGCTGAGTATAGGACTCCACAGGATCGGTACGGGCAGTGTATAGGACTCCACAGGATTGGTACGGGCTTAGTATAGCACTCCACAGGATCGGTACGGGCTAGGTATAAGACTCCAAAGGATTGGTACAGGCTGAGTATTGGACTCCACAGGATCGGTACGGTCTGAGAATAGGATTATATAGGATCGGTACGGGCTGAGTACAGGACTCCACAGGATTGGTATGGGCTGAGTACAGAACTGCACAGAATTGGTACGGGCTGAGTATAAGATTCCACAGGATCGGTACGAGCTGAGTACAGAACTCCACAGGATTGGTATGGGCTGAGTACAGAACTACACAGGATCGGTACGGGCTGAAAACAGAACTCCACAGGATCGGTACAGGTTGAGTATAGAACACCACAGGATCGTTTTAGGCTGATTACAGGAATCCACAGGATCGGTACGGGCTGAGTATAGGAATCCACAGGACCGGTACGGGCTGAATTTAGGACTCCACAGGATCAGTATGGGCTGAGCTTAGGACTCCACAGTATTCGAACGGGGTGAGTATAGGACTCCACAGAATCGATACAGGCTGAGTATAGCACTCTACAGGATCGTTACGGGCTGAGTACAGCAATCCACAGAATCGGTATGGGCTTAGTATAGGACTGCACAGGATCGGTACGGGCTGAGTATAGGACACCACAGGTTCGGTACGGGATGAGTAACGGACTCCACAGGATCGGTTCGGGCTGTGTAAAGGACTCCACAGGATCGGTACGGCCTGAGTACAGAACTGCACAGGAATGGTACGGGCTGAGTACCATTCATACCAAACAGGACTCCACAGGATTGGTACGGGCTTAGTACAGAACTGCACAGGATTGGTACGGGCTGAGTATAAGATTCCACAGGATCGGTACCAGCTGAGTAGAGGACTCCACAGGATCGGTACGGGCTGAGTATTGGACTCAACACAATCGATACGGGCTGAGTATTGGACTCAACAGGATCGGTATGGGCTGAGTATAGGACTCCACAGGATTGATACAGGCTGAGTATAGCACTCTACAGGATCGTTACGGGCTGAGTATAGAGCTCCACAGGATCGGAAAGGGCTGAGTACAGCACTCCACAGGATCGGTACGGGCTTAGTATAGGACTGCCCAGGATCGATACGGGATGAGTATAGGACACCACAGGTTCGGTACGAGATGAGTACAGGATTGATACAGGCTGAGTATAGGACTCCGCAGGATCAGTACGGGCTGAGTATAGGACTCCACAGGATCGGTTTGGGCTGTGTACAGGACTCCACAGGATCGGTACGGGCTGAGTACAGAACTGCACAGGATTGGTACGGGCTGAGTATAGGACTCCACAGGATCGGTACAGGCTGGGTATAAGACTCCAAAGGATTGGTACAAGCTGAGTATTGGACTCCACAGGATCGGTACGGGCTTAGTATAGCACTCCACAGGATCGGTAAGGGCTGGGTATAAGACTCCAAAGGATTGTTACAGGCTGAGTTTTGGACTCCACAGGATTGGTACGGGCTGAGTGTAGGACTCTATAGGATCGGTACGGTCTGAGAATAGGACTATATAGGATTGATACGGGCTGAGAACAGGACTCCACAGGATTGGTACGGGCTTAGTACAGAACTGCACAGGATTGGTACGGGCTGAGTATAAGATTCCACAGGATCGGTACCAGCTGAGTACAGGACTCCACAGGTTTGGTACGGGCTGTGTACAGAACTACACAGGATCAGTACGGGCTGAGAACAGAACTCCACAGGATTGGTACAGAGTATAAGACTCCACAGGATCGGTATGGGCTGAGTATAGGACTGCACAGGATCAGTACTGGCTGAGTATAGGACTCCGCAGGATCGGTAAGGGCTGAGTATAGGACCCCAGAGGATCGGTACGGGCTGAGTATAGGACTCTACAGGATCGGCATGGGCTGAATTTAGGTCTTCACAGGATCGGTATAGGCTGAGTATAGGACTCCACAGGATCGGTACGAGATGAGTATAGCACTCCAAAGGATTGGTACGGTCTGAGTATAGCAGTCCACAGGATCGGTACGGGCTGAGTATAGGCCTCTACAGCATCGGTACGGGCTGAGTATAGGACTCCACAGGATCTGTACGGGCTGAGTATAGGACTCTATAGGATTGTTACGGGATGAGTACAGGACTCCACCGGATCGGTACGGGCTGAATATAGGACTCCACAGGATCGCTAAAGGCTGAGAATAGGACTTCACAGGATCGGTACGGGCTGAGTATAGGACTCCACTAGATTAGTACGTGCTGAGTATAGGACTCCACAGGATCGGCAGGGGATGAGTAGAGGACTCCACAGGATTGGTATGAACTGAGTATAGGACTCCCCAGGATCGGTACGGGCTGGGTATAGGACTCCACAGGATCAGTACGGACTAAGTATAGGACTCCACAGGATCCTATCGGTATGAGTATAGGACTGTACAGTCTGAGTATAGGACTCCACAGGATCGGTATGGGCTGAGTAGAGGACTCCACAGGATCGGTATAGGCTGAGTATAGGACTCCACAGTATCAGTACGAGCTGATTTTAGCTCTTCACAGGATCGATACGGACTGATTATAGGACTGCACAGGATCGGTACGGGCTGACTATTGGACTCCACTGGATCAGTACGGGCTGAATATAGGACTCCACAGGATCGTTACAGGCAGAATACAGGTCTCCACAGGATCATTACTGGGTGAGTATCGGTACGGGATTAGTATAGGACTCCACAGGACCGGTACAGGCAGAGTACTGGTTTCCACAGGATCGATACGGGCTGAGTATTGAACTCCACAGGATCGATACGGGCTGAGTATTGGACTCCACAGGATCGATACGGGCTGAGTATAGGACTCCACAGGATTGATATAGGCTGAATTTAGCACTCTACAGGATCGTTACGGGCTGAGTATAGAGCTCCACAGGATCGGAAAGGGCTGAGTACAGTACTCCACAGGATCGGTACAGGCTTAGTATAGGACTGCACAGGATCGGTACGGGCTGAGTATAGGACACCACAGGTTCGGTACGGGTTGAGTACAGGACTCCACAGGATTGATACCGGCTGAGTATAGGACTCCGCAGGATCGGTTCAGGCTGAGTATAGGACTCCACAGGATCGGTTTGGGCTGTGTACAGGACTCCACAGGATCGGTACGGGCTGAGTATAGGACTCCACAGGATCGGTAAAAGCTGGGTATAAGACTCCAAAGGATTAGTACAGGCTGAGTATTGGACTCCACAGGATCGGTACGGGCAGTGTATAGGACTCCACAGGATCGGTACGGGCTTAGTATAGCACTCCACAGGATCGGTACGGGCTGAGTGTAGGACTCCACAAGATCGGTACGGTCTGAGAATAGGACTATATAGGATCGGTACGGGCTGAGTACAGGACTCCACAGGATTGGTATGGGCTGAGTACAGACCTGCACAGAATTGGTACGGGCTGAGTATAAGATTTCACAGGATCGGTACGAGCTGAGTACAGAACTCCACAGGATTGGTACGATCTGAGTATAGGACTCCCCAGGATCGTTATGAGCTGAGTACAGAACTGCACAGTATCGGTACGGGCTGAGTATAGGACTCCACAGGATCGGTACAGGCTGAGTATAGGACTCCACAGGGTCAATACGGGGTGAGTATAGCACTCAACCGGATTGGTACGGTCTGAGTATAGGACTCCACAGGATTGGCACGAGCTGAAGTTAGGTCTTCACTGGATCGGTATGTGCTGAATATAGCACTCCACAGGATCGGTACGAACTGACTATTGGACTTCACAGGATCGGTACGGGCTAAGTATAAGACTCCACAGGATCGTTACGGGGGTGAGTATCACTCCACTGGATCGGGATGGGCTTAGTATAGAACTCCACAGGATCATTACGGGGTGAGTATATCACTCCACAGGATCGGTATGGGCCGAGCATAGAACTCCACAGGATTGTTACGTGCAGTGTACAAGACTCCACAAGATCGGTAAGGGCTGAGTATAGGACTCCACAGGACCGGTACGGGCAGTGTATAGGACTCCACAGGTTCGGAACAGTCTTTGTATAGCACTCCACAGGATCAGTACAGGCTAGGTATAGCACTCCCCAGGATCGTTACGGGCTGAGTGTAGGACTCCACAGGATCGGTACGTTCTGAGAATAGGACTATATAGGATCAGTACGGGCTGAGTACAGGACTCCACAGGATCGGTACGGGCTGAGCACAGGACCGGTACGGGCAGTGTATAGGACTCCACAGGATCGATACGGGCTGACTATAGCACTCCACAGGATCAGTAAGGGTTGAGCATTGAACTCCACAGGATCGATACATGCCTAGTATAGGACTCCACAGGATCGGTACGGGATGAATTTAGGACTCCGCAGGATCGGTACGGGCTGAATATATAGGACTCCACAGGATCGGTTCTGGCTGAGTATAGGACTTCTCAGGATCGGAACCGGCTGAGTATAGGACTCCACAGGATCGGCACGGGCTGAATATATAGGACTCCACAGGATCGGCATGGGCTGAATTTAAGTCTTCACAGGATCGGTATAGGCTGAGTATAGGACTCCACAGAATTGATACGAGCTGAGTATAGGGCTCTACAGGATCGGTACGGGCTGAGTATGGGACTCCACAGGATCTGAACGGGCTGAGTATAGGGCTCTACAGGATCGGTACGGGCTGAGTATGGGACTCCACAGGATCTGAACGAGCTGAGTATAGGACTCTATAGGATTGGTTCGGGATCAGTACAGAACTCCACAGGATCGGTTCGGGCTGAGTATAGGACTGCACAGGATCGGTACGGGCTGAATATAAGACTCCACAGGATCGCTAAAGGCTGAGAATAGGACTTCACAGGATCGGTACGGGCTGAGTATAGGACTCCACAAGATTAGTACGTGCTGAGTATAGGACTCCACAGGATCGGTACGGGCTGAGTAGAGGACTCCACAGGCTCTGTATGAACTGAGTATAGGACTCCCCAGGATCGGTACGGGTTGGGTATAGGACTCCACAGGATCAGTACGGGCTAAGTTTAGGACTCCACAGGATTGATACAGGCTGTGTATAGCACTCTACAGGATCGATTCGGGCTGAGTATAGAGTTCCACAGGATCGGAAAGGGCTGAGTACAGCCCTCCACAGGATCGGTACGGGCTTAGTATAGGACTGCACAGGTTCGGTACGGGATGAGTACCGGACTCCACAGGATCGGTTCGGGCTGTGTAAAGGACTCCACAGGATCGGTCCGGCCTGAGTACAGAACTGCACAGGAATGGTACGGGCTGAGTAGAGGACTCCACAGGATCCGTACGGGCTGAGTATTGGACTCAACAGGATTGATACAGGCTGAGTATAGCACTCTTCAGGATCGTTACGGGCTGAGTATAGAGCTCCACAGGATCAGTACGGGCTTAGTATAGGACTGCACCGGATCGATACGGGCTGAGTATAGGACACCACAGGTTTGGTACGAGATGAGTACAGGACTCCACAGGATTGATACAGGCTGAGTATAGGACTCCGCAGGATCGGTACGGGCTGAGTATAGGACTCCACAGGATCGATTTGGGCTGTGTACAGGACTCCACAGGATTGGTACGGGCTGAGTACAGAACTGCACAACATTGGTACGGGCTGAGTATTGGACTCCACAAGATCGGTACGGGAAGTGTATAGGACTCCACAGGATAGGTACGGCCTTAGTATAGTGCTCCACAGGATCGGTACGGGCTGGGTATAAGACTCCAAAGGATTCGTACTGGCTGAGTATTGGACTCCACAGGATCGATACGGGCTTAGTATAGGACTGCACAGGATCGGTACGGGCTGAGTATAGGACACCACAGGTTCGGTACGGGTTGAGTACAGGACTCCACAGGATTGATACCGGCTGAGTATAGGACTCCGCAGGATCGGTTTAGGCTGAGTATAGGACTCCACAGGATCGGTTTGGGCTGTGTACAGGACTCCACTGGATCGGTATGGGCTGAGTATAGGACTCCACAGGATCGGTAAAAGCTGGGTATAAGACTCCAAAGGATTAGTACAGGCTGAGTATTGGACTCCACAGGATCGGTACGGGCAGTGTATAGGACTCCACAGGATCGGTACGGGCTTAGTATAGCACTCCACAGGATCGGTACGGGCTGAGTGTAGGACTCCACAAGATCGGTACGGTCTGAGAATAGGACTATATAGGATCGGTACGGGCTGAGTACAGGACTCCACAGGATTGGTATGGGCTGAGTACAGACCTGCACAGAATTGGTACGGGCTGAGTATAAGATTTCACAGGATCGGTACGAGCTGAGTACAGAACTCCACAGGATTGGTACGATCTGAGTATAGGACTCCCCAGGATCGTTATGAGCTGAGTACAGAACTGCACAGTATCGGTACGGGCTGAGTATAGGACTCCACAGGATCGATACAGGCTGAGTATAGGACTCCACAGGGTCAATACGGGGTGAGTATAGCACTCAACCGGATTGGTACGGTCTGAGTATAGGACTCCACAGGATTGACACGAGCTGAAGTTAGGTCTTCACTGGATCGGTATGTGCTGAATATAGCACTCCACAGGATCGGTACGAACTGACTATTGGACTTCACAGGATCGGTACGGGCTAAGTATAAGACTCCACAGGATCGTTACGGGGGTGAGTATCACTCCACTGGATCGGGATGGGCTTAGTATAGAACTCCACAGGATCATTACGGGGTGAGTATATCACTCCACAGGATCGGTATGGGCCGAGCATAGAACTCCACAGGATTGTTACGTGCAGTGTACAAGACTCCACAAGATCGGTAAGGGCTGAGTATAGGACTCCACAGGACCGGTACGGGCAGTGTATAGGACTCCACAGGTTCGGAACAGTCTTTGTATAGCACTCCACAGGATCAGTACAGGCTAGGTATAGCACTCCCCAGGATCGTTACGGGCTGAGTGTAGGACTCCACAGGATCGGTACGTTCTGAGAATAGGACTATATAGGATCAGTACGGGCTGAGTACAGGACTCCACAGGATCGGTACGGGCTGAGCACAGGACCGGTACGGGCAGTGTATAGGACTCCACAGGATCGATACGGGCTGACTATAGCACTCCACAGGATCAGTAAGGGTTGAGCATTGAACTCCACAGGATCGATACATGCCTAGTATAGGACTCCACAGGATCGGTACGGGATGAATTTAGGACTCCGCAGGATCGGTACGGGCTGAATATATAGGACTCCACAGGATCGGTTCTGGCTGAGTATAGGACTTCTCAGGATCGGAACCGGCTGAGTATAGGACTCCACAGGATCGGCACGGGCTGAATATATAGGACTCCACAGGATCGGCATGGGCTGAATTTAAGTCTTCACAGGATCGGTATAGGCTTAGTATAGGACTCCACAGAATTGATACGAGCTGAGTATAGGGCTCTACAGGATCGGTACGGGCTGAGTATGGGACTCCACAGGATCTGAACGGGCTGAGTATAGGGCTCTACAGGATCGGTACGGGCTGAGTATGGGACTCCACAGGATCTGAACGAGCTGAGTATAGGACTCTATAGGATTGGTTCGGGATCAGTACAGAACTCCACAGGATCGGTTCGGGCTGAGTATAGGACTGCACAGGATCGGTACGGGCTGAATATAAGACTCCACAGGATCGCTAAAGGCTGAGAATAGGACTTCACAGGATCGGTACGGGCTGAGTATAGGACTCCACAAGATTAGTACGTGCTGAGTATAGGACTCCACAGGATCGGTACGGGCTGAGTAGAGGACTCCACAGGCTCTGTATGAACTGAGTATAGGACTCCCCAGGATCGGTACGGGTTGGGTATAGGACTCCACAGGATCAGTACGGGCTAAGTTTAGGACTCCACAGGATTGATACAGGCTGTGTATAGCACTCTACAGGATCGATTCGGGCTGAGTATAGAGTTCCACAGGATCGGAAAGGGCTGAGTACAGCCCTCCACAGGATCGGTACGGGCTTAGTATAGGACTGCACAGGTTCGGTACGGGATGAGTACCGGACTCCACAGGATCGGTTCGGGCTGTGTAAAGGACTCCACAGGATCGGTCCGGCCTGAGTACAGAACTGCACAGGAATGGTACGGGCTGAGTATTGGACTCAACAGGATTGATACAGGCTGAGTATAGCACTCTTCAGGATCGTTACGGGCTGAGTATAGAGCTCCACAGGATCAGTACGGGCTTAGTATAGGACTGCACCGGATCGATACGGGCTGAGTATAGGACACCACAGGTTTGGTACGAGATGAGTACAGGACTCCACAGGATTGATACAGGCTGAGTATAGGACTCCGCAGGATCGGTACGGGCTGAGTATAGGACTCCACAGGATCGATTTGGGCTGTGTACAGGACTCCACAGGATTGGTACGGGCTGAGTACAGAACTGCACAACATTGGTACGGGCTGAGTATTGGACTCCACAAGATCGGTACGGGAAGTGTATAGGACTCCACAGGATCGGTACGGCCTTAGTATAGTGCTCCACAGGATCGGTACGGGCTGGGTATAAGACTCCAAAGGATTCGTACTGGCTGAGTATTGGACTCCACAGGATCGATACGGGCTTAGTATAGGACTGCACAGGATCGGTACGGGCTGAGTATAGGACACCACAGGTTCGGTACGGGTTGAGTACAGGACTCCACAGGATTGATACCGGCTGAGTATAGGACTCCGCAGGATCGGTTCAGGCTGAGTATAGGACTCCACAGGATCGGTTTGGGCTGTGTACAGGACTCCACTGGATCGGTACGGGCTGAGTATAGGACTCCACAGGATCGGTAAAAGCTGGGTATAAGACTCCAAAGGATTAGTACAGGCTGAGTATTGGACTCCACAGGATCGGTACGGGCAGTGTATAGGACTCCACAGGATCGGTACGGGCTTAGTATAGCACTCCACAGGATCGGTACGGGCTGAGTGTAGGACTCCACAAGATCGGTACGGTCTGAGAATAGGACTATATAGGATCGGTACGGGCTGAGTACAGGACTCCACAGGATTGGTATGGGCTGAGTACAGACCTGCACAGAATTGGTACGGGCTGAGTATAAGATTTCACAGGATCGGTACGAGCTGAGTACAGAACTCCACAGGATTGGTACGATCTGAGTATAGGACTCCCCAGGATCGTTATGAGCTGAGTACAGAACTGCACAGTATCGGTACGGGCTGAGTATAGGACTCCACAGGATCGGTACAGGCTGAGTATAGGACTCCACAGGGTCAATACGGGGTGAGTATAGCACTCAACCGGATTGGTACGGTCTGAGTATAGGACTCCACAGGATTGGCACGAGCTGAAGTTAGGTCTTCACTGGATCGGTATGTGCTGAATATAGCACTCCACAGGATCGGTACGAACTGACTATTGGACTTCACAGGATCGGTACGGGCTAAGTATAAGACTCCACAGGATCGTTACTGGGGTGAGTATCACTCCACTGGATCGGGATGGGCTTAGTATAGAACTCCACAGGATCATTACGGGGTGAGTATATCACTCCACAGGATCGGTATGGGCCGAGCATAGAACTCCACAGGATTGTTACGTGCAGTGTACAAGACTCCACAAGATCGGTAAGGGCTGAGTATAGGACTCCACAGGACCGGTACGGGCAGTGTATAGGACTCCACAGGTTCGGAACAGTCTTAGTATAGCACTCCACAGGATCAGTACAGGCTAGGTATAGCACTCCCCAGGATCGTTACGGGCTGAGTGTAGGACTCCACAGGATCGGTACGTTCTGAGAATAGGACTATATAGGATCAGTACGGGCTGAGTACAGGACTCCACAGGATCGGTGCGGGCTGAGCACAGGACCGGTACGGGCAGTGTATAGGACTCCACAGGATCGATACGGGCTGACTATAGCACTCCACAGGATCAGTAAGGGTTGAGCATTGAACTCCACAGGATCGATACATGCCTAGTATAGGACTCCACAGGATCGGTACGGGATGAATTTAGGACTCCGCAGGATCGGTACGGACTGAATATATAGGACTCCACAGGATCGGTACTGGCTGAGTATAGGACTTCTCAGGATCGGAACGGGCTGAGTATAGGACTCCACAGGATCGGCACGGGCTGAATATATAGGACTCCACAGGATCGGCATGGGCTGAATTTAAGTCTTCACAGGATCGGTATAGGCTGAGTATAGGACTCCACAGAATTGATACGAGCTGAGTATAGGGCTCTACAGGATCGGTACGGGCTGAGTATGGGACTCCACAGGATCTGAACGGGCTGAGTATAGGGCTCTACAGGATCGGTACGGGCTGAGTATGGGACTCCACAGGATCTGAACGAGCTGAGTATAGGACTCTATAGGATTGGTTCGGGATCAGTACAGAACTCCACAGGATCGGTTCGGGCTGAGTATAGGACTGCACAGGATCGGTACGGGCTGAATATAAGACTCCACAGGATCGCTAAAGGCTGAGAATAGGACTTCACAGGATCGGTACGGGCTGAGTATAGGACTCCACAAGATTAGTACGTGCTGAGTATAGGACTCCACAGGATCGGTACGGGCTGAGTAGAGGACTCCACAGGATCTGTATGAACTGAGTATAGGACTCCCCAGGATCGGTACGGGTTGGGTATAGGACTCCACAGGATCAGTACGGGCTAAGTTTAGGACTCCACAGGATTGATACAGGCTGTGTATAGCACTCTACAGGATCGATTCGGGCTGAGTATAGAGTTCCACAGGATCGGAAAGGGCTGAGTACAGCCCTCCACAGGATCGGTACGGGCTTAGTATAGGACTGCACAGGTTCGGTACGGGATGATTACCGGACTCCACATGATCGGTTCGGGCTGTGTAAAGGACTCCACAGGATCGGTCCGGCCTGAGTACAGAACTGCACAGGAATGGTACGGGCTGAGTAGAGGACTCTACAGGATCCGTACGGGCTGAGTATTGGACTCAACAGGATTGATACAGGCTGAGTATAGCACTCTTCAGGATCGTTACGGGCTGAGTATAGAGCTCCACAGGATCAGTACGGGCTTAGTATAGGACTGCACCGGATCGATACGGGCTGAGTATAGGACACCACAGGTTTGGTACGAGATGAGTACAGGACTCCACAGGATTGATACAGGCTGAGTATAGGACTCCGCAGGATCGGTACGGGCTGAGTATAGGACTCCACAGGATCGATTTGGGCTGTGTACAGGACTCCACAGGATTGGTACGGGCTGAGTACAGAACTGCACATCATTGGTACGGGCTGAGTATTGGACTCCACAAGATCGGTACGGGCAGTGTATAGGACTCCACAGGATCGGTACGGCCTTAGTATAGTGCTCCACAGGATCGGTACGGGCTGGGTATAAGACTCCAAAGGATTCGTACTGGCTGAGTATTGGACTCCACAGGATCGATACGGGCTGAGTGTAGGACTCCACAGGATCGGTACGGTCTGGGAATAGGACTATATAGGATCGATACGGGCTGAGTACAGGACTCCACAGGATCGGTACGGGCTTAGTACAGAACTGCACAGGATTGGTACGGGCTGAGTATAAGATTCGACATCATCGGTACCAGCTGAGTACAGAACTCCACAGGATTGGTACGGGCTGAGTACAGAACTACACAGGATCGGTACGGGCTGAGAACAGAACTCCACAGGATTGGTACAGAGTATAAGACTCCACAGGATCGGTACGGGATGAATTTAGGACTCCACAGGATCAGAATGGGCTGAGAATAGGACTACACAGGATCAGTACTGGCTGAGTATAGGACTCCGCAGGATCGGTACGGGCTGAGTACAGGACTCCACAGGATCGGCATGGGCTGAATTTAGGTCTTCACAGGATCGGTATAGGCTGAGTATAGGACTCCACAGGATCGGTACGAGATGAGTATAGCACTCCACAGGATTGGTACGGTCTGAGTATAGCACTCCACAGGATCGGTACGGGCTGTGTATAGGCCTCTACAGGATCGGTACGGGCTGAGTATTGGGCTCCACAGGATCTGTACGGGCTGAGTATAGGACTCCACAGGATCGGTATGGGCTGAATTTAGGACTCCACAGGATCAGTATGGGCTAAGATTTGGACTCCACAGTTTCAGAACGGGGTGGGTATAGGACTCCACAGAATCGATATGGGCTGAGTATTGAACTCCACAGGATCGGTATGGGATGAATTTAGGACTCCACAGGATCGGTACGGGCTGAATATATAGGAATCCACAGGATCGGTACTGGCTGAGTATAGGACTTCTCAGGATTGGAACGGGCTGAGTATAGGACTCCACAGGATCTGTACCGCCTGAATGTATAGGACTCCACAGGATCGTTATGGGCTGAATATAGGTCTCCACAGGATTATTACGGTCTCATTAAATGACTGCTCAGTATCGGTATGGGCTGAGTACAGGACTCCACTGGATCGTTACGGGGGGTGTATAGCACTCTACAGGATTGTTACGGGGTGAGTATAGCACTCCACAGGGTCGGTACAGGCTGAGAATAGGACTCCACAGGATCGGTACAGGCTTAGTATAGCACTCCACAGGATCGGTACGGGCTGAGTATAGCTCTCTACAGGATCGTTACGGGCTGAGTATAGAGCTCCACAGGATCGGAAAGGGCTGAGTACAGCACTCCTCAGGATCGGTACGGGCTTAGTATAGGACTGCACAGGATCGATACGGGCTGAGTATAGGACACCACAGGTTCGGTACGAGATGAGTACAGGACTCCACAGGATTGATACAGGCTGGGTATAGGACTCCACAGGATCGGTTTGGGCTGTGTACAGGACTCCACAGGATCGGTACGGGCTGAGTACAGAACTGCACAGGATTGGTACGGGCTGAGTATAGGACTCCACAGGATCGGTACGGGCTGGGTATAAGACTCCAAAGGATTGGTACAGGCTGAGTATTGGACTCCACAGGATCGGTACGGGCAGTGTATAGGACTCCACAGGATCGGTACGGGCTTAGTATAGCACTCCACAGGATCGGTATGGGCTGGGTATAAGACTCCAAAGGATTGGTACAGGCTGAGTATTGGACTCCACAGGATCGGTACGGGCTGAGTGTAGGACTCCACAGGATCGGTACGGTCTGAGAATAGGACTATATAGGATCGGTACGGGCTTAGTACAGAACTGCACAGGATTGGTACGGGCTGAGTATAAGATTCCACATGATCGTTACCAGCTGAGCACAGAACTCCACAGGATTGGTACGGGCTGAGTACAGAACTACACAGGATCGGTACGGGCTGAGAACAGAACTCCACCGGATTGGTACAGAGTATAAGACTCCACAGGATCGGTACGGGATGAATTTAGGACTCCACAGGATCGGTATGGGCTGAGTATAGGACTGCACAGGATCCGTACTGGCTGAGTATAGGACTCCGCAGGATCAGTACGGGCTGAGTATAGGACTCCACAGGATCAGCATGGGCTGAATTTAGGTCTTCACAGGATCGGTATAGGCTGAGTATAGGACTCCACAGGATCGGTACGAGCTGAGTATAGCACTCCACAGGATTGGTACGGTCTGAGTATAGCACTCCACAGGATCGGTACGGGCTGAGTATAGGACATCCACTAGATTAGTACGTGCTGAGTATAGTACTCCACAGGATCGGTACAGGCTGAGTAGAGGACTCCACAGGATCGGTATGAACTGAGTATAGGACTCCCCAGGATCGGTACGGGCTGGGTATAGGACTCCACAGGATCAGTACGGACTAAGTATAGGACTCCACAGGATCCTATCGGTATGTGTATAGGACTGCACAGCATCAGTACAGTCTGAGTATAGGACTCCACAGGATCGGTATAGGCTGAGTGTAGGACTCCACAGGATCGGTACGGGCTGAGTAGAGGACTCCACAGGATCGGTATAGGCTGAGTATAGGACTCCACAGTATCGGTAAGAGCTGATTTTAGCTCTTCACGGGATCGATACGCACAGATTATAGGACTGCACAGGATCGGTACGGGCTGATTATTGGACTCCACTGGATCAGTACGGGCTGAATATAGGACTCCACAGGATCGTTACAGGCAGATTACAGGTCTCCACAGGATCATTACTGGCTGAGTATCGGTACGGGATTAGTATAGGACTCCACAGGACCGGTACGGGCAGAGTATTGAACTCCACAGGATCGATACGGGCTGAGTATTGGACTCCACAGGATCGATACGGGCTGAGTATAGGACTCCACAGGATTGATACAGACTGAGTATAGCACTCTACAGGATTGTTACGGGCTGAGTATAGAGCTCCACAGGATCGGAAAGGGCTGAGTACAGCACTCCACAGGATCGGTACAAGCTTAGTGTAGGACTGCACAGGATCGGTACGGGCTGAGTATAGGACACCACAGGTTTGGTACAGGCTGAGTATTGGACTCCACAGGATTGATACAGGCTTAGTATAGGACTCCACAGAATTGGTACGGGCTGAGTATAAGATTCCACAGGATCGGTACGAGCTGAGTACAGAACTCCACAGGATTGGTACGGGCTGAGTACAGAACTACACAGGATCGGTACGGGTTGAAAACAGAACTCCACAGGATCGGTACAGGTTGAGTATAGAACACCACAGGATCGTTTTGGGATGATTACAGGAATCCACAGGATCGGTACGGGCTGAGTATAGGACTCCACAGGATCGGTACGGGCTGAATTTAGGACTCCACAGGATTAGTATGGGCTGAGATTAGGACTCCACAGTTTCAGAACGGGGTGGGTATAGGACTCCACAGAATCGATATGGGCTGAGTATAGGACTCCACAGGATCGATACGGGCTGACTATATAGCACTCCAAAGGATCGGTTGGGGCTGAGTATTGAACTCCACAGGATCGGTATGGGATGAATTTAGGACTCCACAGGATCGGTACGGGCTGAATATATAGGAATCCACAGGATCGGTACTGGCTGAGTATAGGACTTCTCAGGATTGGAACGGGCTGAATATAGGACTCCACAGGATCTGTACCGCCTGAATATATAGGACTCCACAGGATCGTTATGGGCTGAATATAGGTCTCCACAGGATTATTACGGTCTCATTATATGACTGCTCAGTATCGGTACGGGCTGAGTACAGGACTCCACAGGATCGTTACGGGGTGTGTATAGCACTCTACAGGATTGTTACGGGGTGAGTATAGCACTCCACAGGGTCGGTACAGGCTGAGTATAGGACTCCACAGGATCGGTACAGGCTTAGTATAGTACTCCACAGGATCGGTACGGGCTGAGTATAGCACTCCACAGGATCGTTACGGGGTGAGTATAGCTCTCCACAGGGTCGGTACAGGCTGAGTATAGGACTCCACAGGATCGGTACAGGCTTAGTATAGCACTCCATAGGATAGGTACGGGCTGAGTATAGCACTCCACAGGATCGTTATGGGCTGAGTATAGCATTCCACAGGATCGGTACGGGCTGAGTATAGGACTCCACAGGATCGTTACTGGGTGAGTATAGCACTCCACAGGATCGGTACGGGCTTAGTATAGAACTCCACAGGATCGGTACGGGCAGTGTATAAGACTCCACAGGATCGGTACGGGCTGAGTATAGGACTCCACAGGATTGGTACGGGCAGTGTATAGGACTCCACAGGATTGGTACGGGCTGAGTATAGGACTCCACAAGATTAGTACGTGCTGAGTATAGGACTCCACAGGATCGGTACGGGCTGAGTATAGGACTCCACAAGATTAGTACGTGCTGGGTATAGGACTCCACAGCATCGGTACGGGCTAAGTATAGGTCTCCACGGGATCCTATCGGTATGAGTATAAGACTGCACAGGATCGGTACGGGCTGATTATTGTACTCCACAGGATCCTTTTGGTATGAGTTTAGGACTACACAGGATCAGGACGGGTTGAGTACAGGACTCCACAGGATCGGTACGGGCTGAGTATAGGCCTCCACAGGATCGGTTCGGGCTGAGTATAGGACCCCACAGGATCGGTACAGGCAGTGTATAGGACTTCACAGGATCGGTGCAGGCTGAGTATAGGACCCCACAGGATCGGTACGGGCAGTGAATAGACTCCACAGGATCGGTACGAGCTGAGTATTGGAGTCCATAGGATCGGTACGGGCTGAATATAGCATTCCACAGGATCGGTACGAGCTGAGTACATGACTGCACAGGATAAGTACGGGCTGAGTACAGGACTCCACAAGATTTATACAGGCTGAGAATAGCACTCCACAGGACCGGTACGGGCTGAGTATAGCAATCCACAGCATCAGTACGGGTTGAGTATACGATTCCACAGGATCTGTACGAGCTGAATTTAGCACTTCACGGGATCGACACGGGCTGAATATTGGACTCCACAGGATCGTTACGGGGTGAGTATAGCACTCCACAGGGTCGGTACAGGCTGAGTATACGACTCCACAGGATCGGTACAGGCTGAGTATAGCACTCCACAGGATCATTATGGGCTGAGTATCGCACTCCACGGGATCGGTACGGGCTGAGTATAGGACTCCACAGGATCGGTAAGGGATGAATATAGGACTCCACAGGATCGGTACGGGCTGAGTATAGGACTCCACAGGATTGGTGTGGTATAAGTATAGGACTCCACAGAATCGGTACGGGCTGAGTATAGGACTCCATAGGATTGGTATGGTCTGAGTATAGGACTCCACAGGATCGGTACGGGCAGAGTATAGGACTCCACAGGATCGGTACGGGCTGAATTTAGGTCTTCACAGGATCGGTACGCGCAGTGTATAAGACTCCATAGGATTGGTACGTGCTTAGTATAAGGCTCCACAGGATCGTTACGGGCTGAATTTAAGTCTTCACAGGATCGGTATGGGCTGAATATAGCACTCCACAGGATCGGTACGTGCTGAGTATAGGACTCAACAGGATCGGTACGGGCTGAGTATAGGACTCCACAGGATCGTTACTGGGTGAGTATAGCACTCGACTGGATCGGTACGGGCTTAGTATAGAACTCCACAGGATCGGTACGGGCAGTGTATAAGACTCCACAGGATCGGTACGGGCTGAGTATAGGACTCCACAGGATTGGTGCGGGCAGTGTATAGGACTCCACAGGATTGGTACGGGCTGAGTACAGCACTCCAGAAGATTAGTACGTGCTGAGAATAGGACGCCACAGGATCGGTACGGGTTGAGTAGAGGACTCCACAGGATCGGTATGAACTGAGAATAGGACTCCACAAGATTAGTACGTGCTGGGTATAGGACTCCACAGGATCAGTACGGGCTAAGTATAGGACTCCACGGGATCCTATCGGTATGATTATAGGACTGCACAGGATCGGTACGGGCTGATTATTGGACTCCATAGGATCCTTTTGCTATGAGTATAGGACTACACAGGATCAGTACGGGTTGAGTTCAGGACTCCACAGGATCGGTACGGGCTGAGTATAGGACTCCACAGGATCGGTTCGGGCTGAGTATAGGACCCCATAGGATCGGTACGGGCAGTGTATAGGACTCCACAGGATCGGTTCGGGCTGAGTATAGGACCCCACAGGATCGATACAGGCAGTGTATAGGACTCCACAGGATCGGTGCAGGCTGAGTATAGGACCCCACAGGATCGGTACGGGCTGAGTATAGGACTCCACAGGATTGGTAAGGGCAACATATCAATAAACATACCATACTCTATTGCCCCTAAAGATAAGGGGCAACAGAGAGTGAAGAAGAAGAAGAAGAGAGAGAGTTATGCCCCGCAGTAAGTCAACAAATTCCTTTGGAGACTTCAGGCTGAAGGCGCAAGGGACATAAGGAGTCAGCAGGCCGTTGAGTCGCTTCGCCAGTCTGTACGTGGGTGTGGGTATCTGGCTAATGATTGGCCGAAGTGGGTTTCCAGGCTTGTGTGTCTTGACATTTCCATACGCATATCCAGGTTTATATTCAGCAATAACCTTTGGCAGGTGGAGTCCGGATTTCTTGGCATTCACAGTTTCGATCAGTTTGTTGACCTTTGTTTTCAATTCGGCTGTAGTATCCTTCGTTACCCTTTGGAATTTAGTTTGGTCAGAGAGTATGAGGTTCATTTTCGCCAGATATTCGTCTCCAAAGGAATTTGTTGACTTACTGCAGGGCACACGGGCCACAGGGATAAGAGCCTCGTTGGACGTAGAATCCCTGTTTACCAACGTACCTGTGGACGAGACAATCAGGAGGATAGCCGACAGAGTGTATCGTGATCCGGCCTGCACTTCTCTTGACTTACCAGAAAACATTCAGAGGAAACTACTCGAAGCTTGTACTAAAGAGGCACCCTTCTTGAGCCCGGATGGGCACATGTATAAGCAAGTAGATGGGGTCGCCATGGGTTCCCCCCTAGGTGTCCTGTTTGCAAACTTCTACATGGGTACCATCGAGCAAAAAGTCTTAGTCGAAATGAACTTGAAACCGGCCATATACTGCAGGTATGTTGACGACATTTTTACACAGGTACCTGATGTCAGACATCTGCAGGAGCTGAAGGAGGCATTTGAGCAGAGTGCCGTGCAGCATTTCACTTACGAGATGGAAAAGGATGGGAAGCTGCCCTTTCTAGATGTAACAGTCATGGAAAAGAGCGGAGGTTTCCACACTGCAGTCTACACTAAGGAAACGAACATAGGAATGTGCCTAAATGCCAACAGCGACTGCCCAGACAGGTACAAGAGGAGTGTTGTTAACGCTTATGTCGACAGTGCTCTCAACCACAGCTCAGAATGGAAGCATGTCGACGAAGAACTCTGTAGGGTAAGGCAGGTCCTAGTCAACAACGGCTTCTCCAATGGTTTCGTCGAAGACATCATAAGAAGGAAAGTGAAACACCATGCAACCTCTGAAGAGACAACAAACACAACACCTATACCCTCTATTAGACTATTTTACAGGAACTTGTTTTCCACAGCTCATAAAACGGAGGAAAGGGTCCTGAAAGATATTGTTAATAGAAACGTTATCCCTACAGACAAAAATCAGAGGATACAACTGACGATTTACTATAAAACCAGAAAAACGTCCAGCCTACTCATGAGAAACTCTCCAGACACAAAGCAGAAGGCTTTAAAAGAGACCAACGTCGTCTATGCCTTCAAATGCCCTCTTGGGGACTGTAAGCTCCAAAAAAAACAGTATATAGGCAAGAAAACAACATCTCTTTCTAGGCGTTTAACGATGCATAAGTAACAGGGCTCCATTAAGGAACATATAATCTCGTCCCACAACCAAACCATCGTCAGAGAAATCCTAGTAAACAACACAGAAATCATCGATAGATACAGCGATAGCAGGCGGCTTGACGTCTGCGAAGCTCTACACATCAAGAAGTCAACACCAGCAATCAACAGCCAACTAATGCACAACTATATTCTACCCACCTCAAGACTCCGCTCCAATACAGAAGCATCAAGAAATATGGACCAATAGGCTTTCTACAATCACTTCTATTCAATACCCATTGTTTCGTGTTCTGTCTTGTGTTGATGAATTTAATACCCTATTAAATACCACCTCACCCCATCCACCTCACTCAAATGTAGATATAAACAAATCGGAGATGTGTAAGTTCTATTCAGTTGTGTATGTGTAACTAAAGTCTTTGAAAATGTAATAAGTTTTACGAAACGCACTCAAATGTCACATCAGACTAGAAATAAAAATGAATTTTGGAGAATTGATTTTTGAATTACCACCAACAGTGAAAAGAAATGTACGAAAGATTGAGAAAATTCGTGTTAGAATTATTAATCTTACTTTTTCGGTCATATTTAATAATATATATATATATATATATATATATAAGTATATATATATATATATATATATATATATATATATATATATATATATATATATATATATATATATATATTGTGACGGTAACGCGTTGGTGTTCGGCTGTTTAAGGCTAGGGGTATGGCCTCGTCACATAGTTATAAAAAAAAAATAAAAAAAACTGGAACTTCGTCTGTGGTAAGGTAAGGAGAAGACACACAAAACACAAGTAAACTTTAACAATGAAATTTTAATTACGTTAAAGAAATAAAACATGAATAAAATGGACAAACAAATTCGTATAATAAAATCAATCAATCAAAATAATAAGAATAATTAAATGACACAATGAAAAGTTACGTTAAGGCAAAAATAACAAGAAGTGCAACACAAAAGTAAATGGGAGGTGCTGGAATATTGGCTTTAAGCCATCACTTCTCTCAGTACACGCTAGCGTCTAGCCGGGAGGAGTGGTGACAACGAGAGCACCGAATATTCTGAGGTCTGAGGTCGTGGCGACCCCAGACATCAAGTAGTATGGGGGGGCGAGTGCAGGTGCAGCCAGACCGGCGACCAATCAGCGGAGCCGGTAGCGATCAACATGTAGTTTGGTGGTTTGAGTCCGAACAGGTGGCTGGCTGCATACGTTTTGCTCACCCTGGCAAGCCTTGCTGGTGTTGTTGTCGTTGTTGGACATGTCTTCCATAGTCGTTTTATATAATTTCAACGACGAAATTATGGAGGGAAGAGCAGGCTCAATCTCTTGAAGGAGATTATCGTCACAACTCTCCCCCGAAGCCTGCGGTTCTGGAAGAAGTACGTCGTTATGTGGTGGAGTAATGGATGGAGTTGCTTCTACTTCATAAACTCTGGAGAGATCATGGGCTAAGATGTTGTCAGACTCTTGGTATAGCGTGTCTCCAGGTTGAATTTCTGCAGGTAGCAAGCCCATAGTAGAAGACGTTGAGATGAGAAGTGGGCGTGCTGCAGGAGGTGTAGGGTGGTGTGGTTCGTATTGATGGTGGACCGAGCACTTTTCAGGTGTGAAGTGAAGTGCTGAAGCTTCAGGATGAGGAAGAGTAGCTCCTTGCCAATTGTTCCGTCGTTCCTTGTAGCAGTAGTCGCTGACAGGTGTATTCTTCTCGCCTCGTTGCTGCATCACGACACCACCATCGTCGGTACCATTGGCGTCGACATGGAGGATGAAGGGCTTATCTGACGAGGTGAGAGTGGAATTAGAAGAGGGCAAAGGAGCACGATTATTATCCTGAAAGCATTTGGGAAGATCATTAAGGATTTTGGAATTAGAAAGCGTTGACTCCTTGTCAGTGCTTTCGGGAGGAGAAGCTGGGATGGTCTCACTGTGGATGTAGGGTTCTGTGAAGGTAGAACAATTAGTCAAGACAGTGGGAGGTGTACCATTATATTGCTTCAGGAGGTTGACGTGGCACAGCTGGGTCTTCCTCCGCCTATCTGGAGTTTCTATGACGTAGTTGTTGTTGCTTCTGCACTCTTTGACGCAGTAGGGTCCTGAAAATCTGTTTTGTAAAGGTGAACCTGGGATAGGGAAATAGGCAAGGACGAAGTCTCCCGGCTTGAATTTTCTTACTTTGCTGGTCTGGTCGTAATGAGTCTTCATTCTCACCTGGGCTTTCAATAGATTATCATGGGCAAAGCGGTGGACTCTCTCGAGAATGTGTTGAAGGTTTTGAAGAAACTGGGGCACATTCTGATGCTCACTGAAGGTGGCATCTCGGAGAGAGTCTTTGAAAGCCTTAAGGGGAGTACGGCACTTACGGCCGTAGAGCATCTCATAAGGAGATACTCCTAGGGACTCATTGGGGAGACTTCTGAAAATACACATTATAAGGTCAATCTGCTTATCCCAATCCTTCGAGGTTTCATTACAAAACTTTTTCAAGAGTGCTTTGATGGTCTGATGACTACGTTCAAGAGAACCCTGTGAAGCAGGATGATTGGGGCTGGACAATACCTGTTTAATGTTGAACTCCTCCAGTGTCCTTTTGAAGAGATCACTGGTGAAGTTGGTGCCACAGTCACTTTGAATCTCCCTGGGAAATCCGTATTGAGTGAAGATCTTCAATAGATGTTTGATAACCGTAGCAGCCGTGATGTTCTTCACTGGAACTGCTATGGGAAATCTGGTGGTAGGACACAGGATGGTTAGGATGTAGGCGTTACCTGAACTGGTCCGAGGTAAAGGACCAACACAGTCTATTATGAGTCTGTGGAAAGGTTCCGCAGGCACCTGTATGGGAATCAGTGGTGCTCTGGGAATGGAGACGTTCGGTTTGCCTGCCATCTGACATGTATGACACTGTTTTACGTACTGTTTGGCGTTATTTACCATACCTGGCCAGTAGTAGTCTTGACGAATCCCATGGTAAGTCTTGTTGAAGCCGTAGTGGGAGAATGCTCCGTGGGCCAGGTGTAGAATAGTGGGCCGCAGGCTGGTGGGAATCACAAGTTGTTCGATGTTGGCCCAATCGTCCTCCTCCTTCAGTTTACTGGGTCTATATCTGCGGTAGAGCAAGTCGTTCTCTAGGAAGAACCCAGGAATACTGTCGGGTTGAGTCTCAGCCTGGAAAAACAATGGTGTTAAAGTAAGATCTTCCCTCTGCAACTTACGGAACTCCAACTTGGTCAGATGCGGGGGTAGTTTCTGAGGGTCTTGAGGGACAGCGGTAGCAGTAGAGTCAGCTGGCTGTGGACGTGCGGCTTGTGCACGGGTGGTCACGAGAACCGGAGGAGAAACTTCATCACTCTCTTGAACCTCTGCTGGAACATACTCTAGAATAGGGTTTATGGGCACAGAGTTACACACCTGGGGTTTGTCCATGACGATCAGGTTGGTCGGTTGCAGGTCTTCTGCCAAGTAGTTGCCTAGGAGAAGTTGCACTCCAGGCATGGGAAAAGGCTTTTCCCTGACGGCGACTTGGACTTCCCCGTTCACGTAGGGACAATCCAGGTGGACTCTGGCGAGAGGGTATGGAGTGGTAGCAGTGAGGTCAGTGATGAAGACTGTTTCCCCGGTGTAGACGATGTTGGGCACAGCCGACTTCAAGATGATCGATTGTAGAGCCGCTGTGTCCCTCAAGATCTTCAATTTGAAACGTCCCTCCGGATTTGAACCGTTGGCAGAGACAGTTCCAGTATACAGGTGGTTACTGAAAAGAGAAAGATCATTAACATCAACACCAACATTCATCACAGGCTTACCGGACTTAGGAGGAGTTGGTTTGGGTCTTTGTTGGTCAGTGGTTCCCTTGTATTGAGACTTACCACACTTGTCTATGGTATGTCCATAGAGTCTACAATACTTGCAGTACAGTTGTGAACCAGCTTGATCGGGGCTCACCTTCTCGTAACTGTACCACGACTTCTTACTGGAGGATGGTTCGGGTGTCAGCCGGTGGATGAGGCTGTAAGTGTCAGCCGACTTAGCACACTTCAGGTAGTCGGTTTCTTCTTTATCTGCTAAGTAGAGGCGGACAGGAGGTGGCACACGTCTCAAGAATTCTTCAACAAGCATCAGGTTGACGAGTTCTGTAAAAGTAGAGACATGTGCTGCTTCCAGCCATTTCATGAAATACCTCCGTTTCGTGTTAGCAAACTCGAGGAAGGTAGTGGTACTTGCCTTCAGGTGGTCACGGAATTTCCTTCTATAACTTTCAGTAGAGAGGAGGTAGGCGTCCAACACTGCTTGTTTCAGAGTGTAGTAGTCATTCTCAGACGCCAAAGTACTGAGTGTGACTGCAGCTCTACCTGTAAGATGGACTCTGAGAAGTGTGGCCCATTGGTCGACAGGCCAACTGAGTTGATTAGCAAGGGTTTCAAAGGTGGTGAAAAACACATCAACTTCTGCTTCTACAAAGGATGGCATTAACTTACTTGCATGTGATATATTAAAACGGACGGGAAGATTGGCAGTAGCTTGTTGGCGTTGAGTGAAGTGGGAAGTTTCCAAGGCGATTTCACGTTGACGACACTCTAGAGCCAGAGTTGCTTGTTGCTTGTCATGTTCGCGTTGTATTTCCAACTCGCGTTGTTTGGTTTCAAGCTGTACGCGTTCCCGCTCCTGGAGTGCTTCAAGCTGTACTCGTTCACGTTCACGGAGTAATGCGACCTCGCGTTCTTGTTCTTCCCTTCGTATGGCAGCTGTTTCTCTTTGCTGCTCACGTTCAATCTTGGCCAGCTCTAGTTTAAGTTTCATCGTTGCCAAGTCAGTTTTCTCTGCAATATAGTAAGTTTCATGAGTTTCAGAGTCTATCTTACCTTGCTCTAAATAGTAATCCAGCAACAGGTTGTGTAGGTCATTTTTGTTGGCTTGGTAGGGAACTTCTAGTTGATACTCATGTGCAAGAGTTTGTAATTCAGTCCTCTTGGCACGACTTAAAGTCCCTATTTCACCTGCTGGATTTGCACGGAAAGTTTGGAGACGAAACATGGTGAAATTAGCAAATAAAGGTACACGAATATTCAATAGTGAATGTCAGAAACAGGACAACGTGGCAACTGGTACCTATCCTGTGAGATCTTTAACAATTAAAGTTAAGTAAAAGATGTTAAATGATTAAATTAAATCAAAGGCGCAGGAAATCTTGTACCCGGTACTCATGTAAGAGGATAAGGGCAAGAAAATCCTACTAACAAATGAAACAGTGTTTCGAAAACAAATGAAACAGTTAAATGCTTCAAAAGTAAAATTGGTAGTCCAAGGATGTAGGCATACCTTGCCAAGTTTCTATAGGACATAAAGCAAATTTTTCCCACTGAATTTAATATGATACTTACAGAATTAGCGAACTTTTGTGCTCTGAAAAAATAAGCTAATTCCCTACCGTTGTATGTATCATCATCTCTGACTGACGTGTAGGGGTGCGAGGTGTCAACTGGTGACGAGAACTGCTGCTGAGGTCCCAATTCAGCAACTAAAGTTCGAGCTAGAGGAACTATGGCCCTCTTTGTCCTCCTACAGTCAGATTGCAGAAGATTGGGTACTCTTGACCCGGGGCAGACCACAGTACCAGGGTACCAATATGATGATCTGTCAGAATGAGAAATATTCAAGGGACATAGATGGTAAATACGAGTAATAACACGGAGGGAGAGATGACCAATTAAGAGTATGACTGCGGCCTACAGTCACCACGTAATCCAAAGTTGTCTCACCTTCACCATATGTTACTCTCGTAATGCACAATACACCGCACCTTATAAAAAATGAAATTGAATATGAAAAATAGTAAAGCTACGTTAACAAAATTAAAATACGCTTACCATAAATTACCACTTGGCACCAGTACCTGAGTGAAGCTCCTAGGACAGGCCCCCATATAACTTGTGACGGTAACGCGTTGGTGTTCGGCTGTTTAAGGCTAGGGGTATGGCCTCGTCACATAGTTATAAAAAAAAATAGAAAAAACTGGAACTTCGTCTGTGGTAAGGTAAGGAGAAGACACACAAAACACAAGTAAACTTTAACAATGAAATTTTAATTACGTTAAAGAAATAAAACATGAATAAAATGGACAAACAAATTCGTATAATAAAATCAATCAATCAAAATAATAAGAATAATTAAATGACACAATGAAAAGTTACGTTAAGGCAAAAATAACAAGAAGTGCAACACAAAAGTAAATGGGAGGTGCTGGAATATTGGCTTTAAGCCATCACTTCTCTCAGTACACGCTAGCGTCTAGCCGGGAGGAGTGGTGACAACGAGAGCACCGAATATTCTGAGGTCTGAGGTCGTGGCGACCCCAGACATCAAGTAGTATGGGGGCGAGTGCAGGTGCAGCCAGACCGGCGACCAATCAGCGGAGCCGGTAGCGATCAACATGTAGTTTGGTGGTTTGAGTCCGAACAGGTGGCTGGCTGCATACGTTTTGCTCACCCTGGCAAGCCTTGCTGGTGTTTTGTCGTTGTTGGACATGTCTTCCATAGTCGTTTTATATAATTTCAACGACGTAATTATGGAGGGAAGAGCAGGCTCAATCTCTTGAAGGAGATTATCGTCACAATATATATATAGATATATATATATATATATATATATATATATATATATATATATATATATATATATATATATATATATATATATATATATATATATATATAGATAGATAGATAGATAGATAGATAGATAGATAGGAGGGAGGGAGGACGGAGAGGGGGACGGACACGTGGTGAGCAAGGTCCTACACTTGAACCAATTTCAACGTGGATCACGATGCCTGAGCCAGCCAAGACTTGACCTATGTAGGTATGAATACCTGCTGAAGGCCCCGGGGGTGACAAGAAGAACCGTATCTCCTTCATTCCAACACTATGAACGTAGAAAGGTGCGTTGTCTGAGCTTTGTGTATGCCGAGGTAGGTACATTGTATGGGTGAGGGTGAGGGGAGGGTCGCCACCGTCTCAGTGCCGCCACCCACCAGCCCCCAGGGGGGGTACTGGGGGAGGGGGGAGTGATGGGGGGAGGCTCTCGAGCTGCCTACAGTGATGTTAGTGGAAAGTTAGTGCGTGCATAAACAAATCGGTGAGTGTAGTGTTAAAAACAAAGTGCACTAGTGATTTCCCCGAGTGTTGATAGTGTGTAACAAGTGTGACGGCGGTCCACCACCCCCGCCCGCCATCTTCTCCCACCCCGCTACCTGCGCCTGACCCAGCCAGCCGCCTATCAACACACAGCCTACCCACACACGGTGCCCAGGCCATGCCCAACTCCCCCAGGAGGTAATGCTTGTCGTGTTACTCTCCACCCGGGAAGGAGAGGGTGCACTCAGTGGGCAGCCAGGCGTCATCATATCTAAGCATGGCACATGTCGCACCTGACACACAGCCTCTTTCCAGCCAAGAAGATGACCACCCAAGAGGAAACTGTCAAGTGTGTGACAGACGGTATCGTCTCAATTCAAATGGAACTGTCCGCTATCATTCTGCCAATTCAGGTCTAGGGTCTAGGCGCCTGCCCCGGGGCAGTGACGATGGACAACCTGCTGCAGGAGCGAGGAACAATACCTCCCTCAACTTCATTTCAGCAGATAATCTGCTTGAAGCAGTCAGAGCGACGTCCACCAGGACCTTGCCCCACATCCCCAAGGCTGCCCGTCATCAAGCAGCAGCCAAACTCACCAGTCTGCTGACAAAGGTCAACAATGCTCCCAGAACCTCTGGATCGTGGCACAATCTCCTTCTATTTGGGAATGCATGCCTAGCATTACCGCCCAGGAGAGACAAGTCATTAGCAACCTCAGTAATCAGGGCACTTAATTTTTTCCCCAGAGCAGACAACCTGGTCCGCCTTCCCCCTCGTGCCAAGAACACCAGCCGCAGCACGACCAACAATAACTCATCTGAGGACCACAAAATGAGAGCACAGATCACCAGGAAAATAGAAGAGGGCAATACCACAGGTGCCATCAGAATCATGACCAGCGATGACAGTATTGCCCCCAGGAACGCTACGACAGCAGAGGCTCTTCAAGACAAACACCCACCCAGAGCCCCCGACAGCAGCAGGGATCCCCAGGAAAACAATGCTGGCATAGAACCCTTGACTGTTCGAGAATCTGAGGTGTACAAAGCAGCCATGTCTTTCCCAACAGGTTCAGCAGGGGGCTTTACAGGCCTAAGACCCCAGCACATCAAACAAATGCTGAACCCGGTGCTTGGAGATGCTGCAAAGGACCTTCTAGTGGAACTTACCAGATTCACCAACATGTGTTTGGCTGGCGGCATCCCTGAGGACATCAGGCCTGTCTTTTATGGAGCAGCACTCTGTGCTCTAAAGAAGAAGGATAGGGGTATCAGGCCCATTGCCGTTGGCAACACCCTCCGACGCCTCGTAGCTAAGGCTGCAGTCAGATCTATCAGCCAGGAGGCAGCCACCTTGCTGAAACCTCATCAGCTCGGCTTTGGGATTCCCCTAGGTTGTGAAGCTGCAGCACATGCAGCGCGGGCTTACATTGCTGATCTCCCGGACCAGAAGGCACTAGTAAAGCTTGACTTCAAAAATTCCTTCAATCAAGTCAGACGAGACGCTGTCCTCAGGGCTGTACACAACCATTTCCGTCCCCTTTACCCATTCATCCGATCGTGCTACAGTGGGGACTCTAAGCTTCTTTATGGGGAGCATGAAATAAACTTTTGTGAAGGTGTCCAACAAGGTGACCCCTTAGCCTCCCTCCTTTTCTGCCTAGCAATCAAAGAGGTCACTGATAGTCTGACAAGCGAGCTAAACATCTGGTACCTGTATGAAGGCACTCTAGCTGGAACTCCGGAAACCATTTTGGAGGATATAAGGAAAATCCAGGAGCAGGGAGCAGCCTTAGGCCTCATTCTCAATGCATCCAAATGTGAAATAATCTCCCGCAACCCAGACATCACTGGGCAAATACAAAATGTTCTTCCAGACATTCTCGTTGTCGAGCCACTGGACTGCACTCTCCTGGGTGCCCCCACTGGCCCACGAGCAATCGAGGAGATCCTGGCAGCAACAATCACTGACCTAAAGAGAATGCTGGACAGGATTGACAAGATTGATGCCCATGATGCTCTCTTTCTCCTCACAAGATGCCTGTCTCTCCCTAAGTTGACCTACTTTTTGAGATGTTCTCCTTCCAACAGCAACCCTAAGTTAAATGTGTATGACACCCTTCTGAGGTCCATGCTGGTGAAAGTCCTGAACCTGCCATTGGACGACTCTCAGTGGGAGCAAGCAACCCTTCCTGTAAGACTCGGCGGCCTTGGTGTCCGCACAGCCTCCCAAATTGCTCTACTAGCCTTCCTTTTCTCCTCTCATGCATCGCACGACCTCGTCAGAGATATTTTACCTGCAACCCTGAGAGATTCAGCAGGAATACACGATCCTGCTTTCACTGAATGTTCAAATCAGTGGGATGTTCTTGCAGCCCCAGCAACCATTATAGAGCCAACAAAACAACACAAACAGTCCGTCTGGGACCACCTTCTAGTGGAAAAAGTAGCTGATGCCATGCTCAGCGTCGCAACATCAGACAAGGAGAAAGCCCGCCTCATAGCAGTGCATGCCCCCCATGCAGGAGACTTCCTCCTGGCAGTACCCATGTCAGCAATGGGCTCGCGCCTAGATCCAGAATCCCTTCGTGTAGCAGTGGCCCTCTGCCTTGGTGCCCCAATTCACACTGAATACAAGTGTATTTGCAACAGGGTGGAAGCAGACCAATACGGACTGCATGGGTTGCATTGCGGAAGCACAAAGGGCTGGCATGCAAGACACAACGAGGTCAATGACATCATCAAGAGAAGCCTCGTCTCAGCTAGGTGCCCAGCGGAGAGAGAACCGCGCATCCTAGGGGTCCAAAACCCGGATTTCCCCGCACTTTGCCCTGATGGCATCACCATATACTCATGGAAGGAGGGTAGACAGTTGGTGTGGGACTACACATGTGTATCCACCCTGGCTGACACCTATGTACACTTCGGAGCTGATCAAGCAGGTGGGGCGGCCAACCACAGGGAAACAGCTAAATCAGTCAAGTACAGGCGACTGGAAGGTCAATACCTCTTTGTTCCCATAGTGTCTGAGACGCATGGCCCCTGGGGCAAGAGTGCCTTGGGACTTCTCAAGGAATTGGGTTCCAAGCTCATTGACGTCACCAGAGACCCAAGGGCTTCCAGTTTTTTGTTTCAGCGTCTCAGTGTGGCGATCCAGAGGGAAAATGCTTGCTGCGTCCTCGGTTCCTGTCCAGAAGCGGAGGAGCTTCAAGAGATCCATAACCTTTAGGCATTTGTCTTGTATGTTTTGTAACCTTTAAATACATAATAAAGGAAAAAAAAAAAGGGAAGGGGTGGTAGGAGAAAAGCACACAGAAACTGTATTGGAGGGGACCTACATTCCCTCCAATGCGTTATGTGTGGTTTCCTCTGAGGCTATGGGTCCCACTTCTTCCAGCCAGAGGTGGTACTCCCTTCCCTTTTCAAATATAAATATATATATATATATATATATATATATATATATATATATATATATATATATATATATATATATATATATATATATATATATATATATATATTATTAAATATGACCGAAAAAGTAAGATTAATAATTCTAACACGAATTTTCTCGATCTTTCTTACGTTTCTTTTCACTGTTGATGGTAATTCAAAGATCAATTCTCCAAAATTAACACAAGACAGAACACGAAACAATGAAATACAAACAGGTATTAAAGGTAGGTGACTGCAGAAGGCCTATTTTTATTGGCCCATATTTCTTGATGCTTCTATATTGGAGCGGAGTCTTGAAGTGGGTAGAATATAGTTGTGCATTAATTGGCTGTTGATTGCTGGTGTTGACTTCTTGATGTGTAGTGCCTCGCAGACGTCGAGCCGCCTGCTATCGTTGTATCTAT
Organism: Procambarus clarkii; assembly: GCF_040958095.1. NCBI lineage: Eukaryota > Metazoa > Arthropoda > Malacostraca > Decapoda > Cambaridae > Procambarus > Procambarus clarkii. Next base: position 2,577,574 of record NC_091210.1, on the reverse strand, counting down.
CGATGATTTCTGTGTTGTTTGCTAAGATTTCTCTGGTGATGGTTTGGTTGTGGAAAGAGGCTATATGTTCCTTAATGGAGCCCTGTTGCTTATGCATCGTTAAACGCCTGGAAAGAGATGTTGTTGTCTTGCCTATATACTGAGTTTTTTGAGGCTTACAATCCCCAAGAGGGCATTTGAAGGCATAGACGACGTTGGTCTCTTTTAAAACGTTCTGCTTTGTGTCTGGAGAGTTTCTCATGAGTAGGCTGGCCGTTTTTTTGGTTTTATAGTAAATTGTCAGTTGTATCCTCTGATTTTTGTCTGTAGGGATAACGTTTCTACTGACAATATCTTTCAGGACCCTTTCCTCCGTTTTATGGGCTGTGGAAAACAAGTTCCTGTAAAATAGTCTAATAGGGGGTATAGGTGTTCTGTTAGTTGTCTATTCAGAGGTTGCATGGCGTTTCACTTTCCTTCTTATGATGTCTTCCACGAAACCATTGGAGAAGCCGTTGTTGACTAGGACCTGCCTTACCCTACAGAGTTCTTCGTCGACTTGCTTCCATTCTGAGCTGTGGCTGAGAGCACGGTCGACATAATCGTTAACAACACTCCTCTTGTACCTGTCCGGGCAGTCACTGTTGGCATTCAGGCACATTCCTATGTTTGTTTCTACACTAAGGAAAGTAGCAGTGTCTTTTTGTCAACACCTTCCAATAACCTTGTCCCCAGTATTAAACCCCTGCCTTCAACTCGAAGTTGTTTATATGCTGCTCTGTATACTTCTGAACTCGAACTAATTTCATAGCCATACACATCAATATAAATTTTGTGTGAAATCCTTTAGAGCTACCCATACAGCTGCCATCAGCAGGTCAAGGAGCTCCACGACCCAGTGGATACAGAGTGCCAAGGATTTGGACTCTGGCAGCGGCTCTACGCTGGCAGCAGCTCTACGCCACCTATTTCAGTTATTAAAGTAATAAGCTGCATGCAGAGCACTTAGTGCTGTGAGTGCAGTCCTTTCTTGGCTGAGGTTACTTGTATTTATGCCATCCCCAATAGACATAAACTCTCACATACCTGGTATCCAGGGTGCTTTTCTAGACTTGACCAATATTGTAATAGACTTTAAATGATCTTTAACCAAACATGATGACACAACAAAATTGGAGGATGACAATTATGTGGAATTTGTAAACGGTTTATCAAATACAATGTTAAAAGGGGTGCAGGTTTTCTTAGAGGAACAGGTGGTAAAAACTCATTCAACTTTTCATTATTGGTCCTTTATGAGGTGATATCACCTCATCCAAATGCAGGTATAAAAAATCGAAGATGTTTAACCTCTATTCAGTTATATAGTTGTGTGTGTGTGTAAACTAAAGTCTTTGAAAATGTAATAAGTTTTACGAAACGCGCTCAAGTGTCGCGTCAGACTAGAAATAAAAATGAATTTTGGAGAATTAATTTTTCAATTACCATCAACAGTGAAAAGAAACATAAGAAAGATCGAGAAAATTCGTGCTAGAATTATTAATCTTACTTTTTCGGTCATATTTAATAATATATGTCTACAGGAAAGACTGATACCAAAATATACTAATATATATATATAGATATATATATATATATATATATATATATATATATATATATATATATATATATATATATATATATATATATATATATATATATATATATATATATATATGTGTGTGTGTGTGTGTGCCGCAAACGCCTTCGGATCTGTCACGGAAGGCATTTACCTCCAGACCAGGTCGGATGGAAAGCTCTTTAACCTCGCCAGGCTGAGAGCCAAGACGAAGGTTCGGCTGAGGTGTCTGCGCGACTTCCTTTTTGCCAACAACGCAGCAGTCACTGCCCACTCAGCTGAAGACCTCCAACGGCTCATAACCCGCTTCAGCGAGGCCTCTCAGGCTTTCGGACTCACCATCAGTCTGAAGAAAACGCAAGTCATGGGACAAGGAGTGGACTCCCCACCTGACATCGGCATCTCTGATTCCAAACTGGAAGTCGTTCACGACTTCGTGTACCTGGGCTCCACAATCTCTGACTCCCTCTCTCTTGATACGGAGCAAATCAAACGCATCGGTAAGGCATCTACTACCATGTCCAGACTGACAAAGAGAGTGTGGGCCAACAATAGGCTAACTGAGCATACTAAGATTCAGGTTTACAGATCCTGTCCTGAGCACTCTCCTTTATGGCAGTGAGTCTTGGACACTTGCGCCCGTCAGGAAAGACAGCTGAATGCCTACCACATGCGCTGCCTTAGACACATCTTGGACATCACCTGGCAGGACAAGGTGACAAACAACAACGTCTTGGGGAGAGCAAGAATCACCAGCATGTACACAATGCTGAAACAGAGACGAATGCGCTGGCTCGGACACGTTGTGCGAATGGGCGACGGCAGGATCCCCAAGGATCTCCTGTACGGAGAGCTGAGGCAGGGAAAGCGTCCAACAGGCAAGCCCCAGCTACGGTACAAAGACGTATGCAAAAGGGACGTGAAAGCCATGGACGTCGATCTTGCAATATGGGAGACACTGGCTGCAGACCGTTCAGCCTGGAGGCAGTCTGTTCAAAGAGGTCTCTCCAAGTTCGAGGAGTCACTTGCCAAGGAATCGGAAGCAAAGAGACAGAGAAGGAAAGCCGGTAGCCGAGAAGACAGACCAGAATCGGACTTCGTTTGTGCTCGGTGTGGGATGGACTGCCACTCTCGGATTGGCCTCAACAGTCACACCAGATGCTGCACCAGGATTGACAACTAGGGCGCAACTCCATAGTCTCCCGAGACTGAAGGATGCCTACTATATATATATATATATATATATATATATATATATATATATATATATATATATATATATATATATATATATATGTATATATATATATATATATATATATATATATATATATATATATATATATATATATATATATATATATATATATATATATAGGTCTTCTCTGAGTACTCTTTATTTTCTTTTCCGAGGCTATGGGTCCCTACACTTGCACCAGAGGTGGTACCCTTTCTAGGTTTAAAATATAAATAAATATATATATATATATATATATATATATATATATATATATATATATATATATATATATATATATATATATATATATATATTTAAAGATGGTAATTTCGGGGTATTTAAATCCCCAAAAGATCACCACCTCCCAAGGGCAACTAGAGCTAGTGAGGGGTTACTCACGTTCTTTCATCAAATTCCTGTTAATATGGGAGAACTCTGTGTCTATGCTTATAGACATATCATAGACATATATATATATATATATATATATATATATATATATATATATATATATATATATATATATATATATATATATATATATATATATATATTTTCATCATGCAATTTTAAACTTTCTAGTTATTCTGTCAATTAATAATTAGGTCAGTGTTATTTTCTTGTTTCAATAAGGGGAATTATTAATAAAATGTTGATTAATTATTTATTATTTCTGACATGTATTTCACAAATAAATGTAATGAAAACCGTGCCAAAGTAATATCTCGAAATCAGAAATAACATTATAAATCATAATTTTATATATTTTTTTTTATTTTTATAATGAATGGAGTTGTGTGAGGCAAATATAGCAAATTTCCCAAATTAGTTAGAACTGTGATAAATAGTTAAGGAAATTCCTCAAATTCCATTGGTGAACAGAATGTTTGTTTATTATTTTATTTCCTGTTCAGCTTACAAAAGAGTAAACAAGAGTTTTTAAGAATTTTGTTCATTAAAGTCTGAAGTAATAAATGTGATAATTTAAGAAAAAACTCACACAGCAACATTATATTTAGAGTTACACCTAACTCCACCACTGGTAACAGTGTGACCATCTGGAGAGTTACACATAACTCCACCACTGGTAACAGTGTGACCATCTGGAGAGTTACACATAACTCCACGACTGGTAACAGTGTGACCATCTGGAGAGTTACACATAACTCTACCACTGGTAACTGTCATAATCTGGAGAGTTACACATAACTCCACCACTGGTAACAGTGTGACCATCTGGAGAGTTACACATAACTCCACCACTGGTAACAGTGTCACCATCTGGAGAGTTACACATAACTCCACGACTGGTAACAGTGTGACCATCTGGAGAGTTACACATAACTCCACCACTGGTAACAGTGTGACCATCTGGAGAGTTACACATAACTCCACGACTGGTAACAGTGTGACCATCTGGAGAGTTATACATAACTCCACCACTGGTAACAGTGTGACCATCTGGAGAGTTACACATAACTCCACCACTGGTAACAGTGTGACCATCTGGAGAGTTACACATAACTCTACCACTGGTAACTGTCATAATCTGGAGAGTTACACATAACTCCACCACTGGTAACAGTGCCACCATCTGGCAAGATATATATGTTCATAACTCTACTTAAATATAAGTTTACATCAAATATAATCAAACAGTCAAGTGATGAGCAAACAAGCAAAATATTACCAGATGATTCTACAATAGTTCCGTTGTATCCAGCAACGCCATGTAGCACAATGATGGAAAGTTTCACATTACATACAGTTTTGTTTAAATATTTCTTTGGTGAAATTAATATTTAACATAATAAACTGAGGTGAACCTACTTATCACTTGAGGGTTGTTGATGATACTTACAGATTAATCCTGGTTTATTGATTAATATAACTGTGTTCAATTAATCTAACTAACCTATGAGAGGATCGACAACATCTCTTGCCTAAACTGAGGACAGGATGTTATGTTGCTAATACTCTTTTAAATAATACATATTGATTATGCACAAGCCTGCGTCATTATTACTGTCAAGTTTTTGTAGACAGATTCTGTATATTTTCAAGGAGTTGAATTCAGATCTGTATTCCGTTACCTATTATCAGCTAAAGTTTTCTCGTAATCTAATTTTATTCTGATAAAAGCCTACCTGTTCAGTTTTGTTTATGTCTGTAATAATATGAATGCAGGAAGGCTAGTCCAAATACCCGGGTTGTCTTTGTGGGAGAGTGGAGCAGCTGACAAACACTATGAGTGTAGTGGAGGCCATCTCCAGAAGCCCTTCAACCTGGCTCACATAATGTGGCTGCTCAACCTCTAGTCTGTCCTCCTCAAATTTTACTGCCACCTCTTTATGTGAAACGTGAATTGATGTAAAAGAATCAAGATCATGAATAAAGAAAGTCTAGCTTTTGTTTTCATAGAACATAAATGTTCATGTTAAAGTGATGCTAAATTGTATGCAGGAATTTATGATGGTTCTGAGATAGGACGACCAGTAGGAAAGAGTAATGAGTGAGACGGAGAGGAATGCAAGGCAAACCTTCAAATCAGAAGTGAATAAATTTCCTGGAACCGCAGAATTTCAGAATTCGTGCACTTTGTTGAAGAACTGATAAAGAGTATTAAGTCTGGAACATGGATGTTGAAGAACTGATAAAGAGTATTAAGTCTGGAACATGGATGTTGAAGAACTGATAAAGAGTAAAGAGTCTGGAACATGGATGTTGAAGAACTGATAAAGAGTATTAAGTCTGGAACATGGATGTTGAAGAATTGATAAAAAGTATTAAGTCTGGAACATGGATGTTGAAGAACTGATAAAGAGTATTAAGTCTGGAACATGGATGTTGAAGAACTGTTGAAGAGTATCAAGTCTGTGAGCATTGATGTCAGTATAATTGTATTTTCTCAGATCGCATCTGAATTATTTCCCTGAGAACTGTTGTTGACAAGAGTGAGGAACAAGGGGACAGGTTCCACCAAGATATTCCTACTATGTAAGGAAGGTACCAGAGACGACGGAACACTAACATGTTAGCCCGCTGACCTTACCACTACAGAACACAAACCAAAATCATTGAAGACAACTTTTCTTACACATTAATGTATATTGCTGTTGAGAATTTTAACCTAAAGACAAGGTTTTATCAGATACTGGAATAGGTGAAAAATCTAAGCTGATTGAGCGAAACCTTTGCAATATTTTAGTTCAGCGCAGCGATGTAATTTAGATTCAGAGCAAAAAAATAAACTCTGACAATAGAAAACATATTTCAAAATGCAGGCTTGTGCAATTACATAAAAGCAACAGGAACTATATTAAGGCATTTCTTGAATTAAATGTGTCATTATAATAAGTTAATTAAAGCATGATCAATATTAAAATTTTAAATTGAGTCGGGAAACATATTGACCAAAATATATTGGCTGACATTACTAATCTTTTTGGCCCATATAAATAATATATAGAAATCAGATCCTGTGAAAAATAAAAACAAAAGTATATTGAATAATATGTTAAACACATTGTTAAATATCAGTGATAAACACATTGTTAAATATCAGTGACAAACACATATCGTCCTCAGCTCTATAATCACCAGCAGATTACAGAGATAACTGATGTCAAGTGGCCCTGGACCACACAACTCATTAACTGTAGATATCTGCTGCTAACTGGCCATGAACACACAACAGATCAACCAGGGCTAGCTGATACCAACTGACCATGACAGCCTATCCTCCTGTTTTGGTTGTACTTATAATAACGGTTAGGACCATATTTTTTTTTTTGCAAGAATATTCCTGAGCGGGCCCTAAGCCTCTGGCTGGCCCACTAAATGTTGCTTGTTTCTGTTTTACTTGTGCGGAGTATGAGTATTTATGACTCGTATGGTCGCTTTAGTAAGATTTTGCCATATGTGTTTAACAACTTCTTCTGCTCTATTGAATTAAGTTGAAATCTTAATGGGTTTGTAACTGTGCACTGTGTTAGATAATGTTCCAGTGGTCTGTCGGGCATTTCTCCACAGTGCATTAGGACCATAGTACATATACAAACGAACAACACAATTATAAAGTAGAAATTTCTACTAATTTGGCCAAACCGGAATAGGTTTTGTATTTATGTTGCAAAGACAAGCTAAGCTACCCTGACTTAATCTCCATAGGCCTAATACACGCTACTTGAGGCATAATATAGTACATATGTGTTCTATACTAGGCCTTGGAATATTTAAGTTTGTTTTTCAGCTTCATTTTTTTCGGAATATATAGAGTGAATAGTACCAAATTCTACTGTCCAATTGCTTAGTACGTCAGTATTTGTACTATTGCGCATATAGTTACAACCACTACTATCTAAACAGGAGGATGGGTTGACCATGAACACACAACTGATCAACCAGGACTAGCTGAGGCCAACTAACCTCGGACACACAGCTCAACAACCATGGTTAGTTGAGGCCAACTAACCTCGGACACACAGCTCAACAACCATGGTTAGTTGAGGCCAACTAACCTCGGACACACAGCTCAACAACCATGGTTAGTTGAGGCCAACTAACCTCGGACACACAGCTCAACAACGAGGTTAGCTGAGGCCAGCTAACCATAAACACACAGCTCAACAACCATGGTAAGCTGAGGCCAGCTAACCATAAACACACAGCTCAACAACCATGGTAAGCTGAGGCCAGCTAACCATAAACACACAGCTCAACAACCATGGTAAGCTGAGGCAAGCTAACCATGACCACACAGCTCAACAACTAGAGAGCTAAGATGACAATATTTATATTACTCGTCAACAAGTAATGACTTTTCAAATAAGGACAGACCATACAGCTCTTTCTTTTAACCAACTTACAATACTGAGAACAGTACATATTATGTTACAAGATCATGGGAATTCATTCACGGCAATGTTAAACAGAATAGTTACTCACAAGTACAAGTTAAGTTGCATCTTAGTAATCACAAGGGAACAACCTAATCATGCTAATATCAAGACATACAAACACAAAATATTATTTAAGTTATAAATATGCTAATCATGATACTCAAGCTACAGTGAAAAATTACTTTAAGTAAACCATTTATTATATTAAATTAAAAGCACTCTAGTGCTAAGTCGAAGTCCATATATACTAAAAAAAAACCTTCCAAATGTTAAGACTGGTACAGGTATAGTTATACACAACACACCAGTGTTAAGACTGGTACAGGAATAGTTATACACAAGCACACCAGTGTTAAGACTGGTACAGGTATAGTTATACACAAGCACACCAGTGTTAAGACTTGGTACAGGAATAGTTATACACAAGCACACCAGTGTTAAGACTTGGTACAAGAATAGTTATACACAAGCACACCAGTGTTAAGAATGGTACAGGTATAGTTATACACAAGCACACCAGTGTTAAGACTTGGTACAGGAATAGTTATACACAAGCACACCAGTGTTAAGACTTGGTACAGGTATAGTTATACACAAGCACACTAGTGTTAAGACTGGTACAGGAATAGTTATACACAAGCACACTAGTGTTAAGACTGGTACAGGTATAGTTATACACAAGCACACTAGTGTTAAGACTGGTACAGGAATAGTTATACACAAGCACACCAGTGTTAAGACTGGTACAGGAATAGTTATACACAAGCACACCAGTGATAAGACTTGGTACAAGAATAGTTATACACAAGCACACCAGTGTTAAGACTGGTACAGGTATAGTTATACACAAGCACGCCAGTGTTAAGACTTGGTACACGAATAGTTATACACAAGCACACTAGTGTTAAGACTGGTACAGGAATAGTTATACACAAGCACACCAGTGATAAGACTTGGTACAAGAATAGTTATACACAAGCACACCAGTGTTAAGACTGGTACAGGTATAATTATACACAAGCACACCAGTGTTAAGACTTGGTACAGGAATAGTTATACACAAGCACACCAGTGTTAAGACTGGTACAGGAATAGTTATACACAAGCACACCAGTGTTAAGACTGGTACAGGAATAGTTATACACAAGCACACCAGTGTTAAGACTTGGTACAGGAATAGTTATACACAAGCACACCAGTGTTAAGACTGGTACAGGAATAGTTATACACAAGCACGCCAGTGTTAAGACTTGGTACAGGAATAGTTATACACTAGAACACCAGTGTTAAGACTGGTACAGGAATAGTTATACACAAGCACACTAGTGTTAAGACTTAAAATAAATAAAAATAATAAGTGTTTATTCAGGTAAGGTACATACATACAAGAGGTTTTACAAAAATTGATAGATTTATAGATAGAGCTAGTACATACAATGCCTAAAGCCACTATTGTATAACTATTGTATAACTTGGTACAGGAATAGTTATACACAAGCACACCAGTGTTAAGACTGGTACATGAATCGTTATACACAAGCACACTAGTGTTAAGACTGGTACAGGAATAGTTATACACAAGCACACCAGTGTTAAGACTTGGTACAGGAATAATTATACACAAGCACACCAGTGTTAAGACTTGGTACATATATAGTTATACACAAGCACACCAGTGTTAAGACTGGTACAGGTATAGTTATACACAAGCACACTAGTGTTAAGACTTGGTACAGGTATAGTTATACACAAGCACACTAGTGTTAAGACTTGGTACAGGTATAGCTATACACAAGCACACTAGTGTTAAGACTGGTACAGGTATAGGTATACACAAGCACACTAGTGTTAAGACTGGTACAGGTATAGTTATACACAAGCACACCAGTGTTAAGACTTGGTACAGGAATAGTTATACACAAGCACACTAGTGTTAAGACTGGTACAGGTATAGGTATACACAAGCACACTAGTGTTAAGACTGGTACAGGAATAGTTATACACAAGCACACTAGTGGGGGGGGGGCATATTACGGAAAAATGTGATAAATGAAAAATGATTCGATTTCAATCAAACTTTTTTGACTAGTTTTATATAAAATTTGGTTCAACTTGCTCATCTCTCAGCATTATAGCATAAATAGGAAGAGAGAAAAAAATATTCAATTTTGTGTCAAAAAATTTCCAAAATGGTAAAAAATTAACATCAAGTGTCAAATGCCAGCTACTGTGAGTCAGGGGATATGGTGACAAGTACCAGCTACTGTGAGTCAAGGGGATATGGTGACAAGTACCAGCTACTGTGAGTCAAGGGGATATGGTGACAAGTGTCAGCTACTGTGAGTCAGGGGATATGGTGTCAAATGCCAGCTACTATGAGTCAGGGGATATGGTGACAAGTGCCAGCTACTGTGAGTCAGGGGATATGGTGTCAAGTACCAGCTACTGTGAGTCAGGGGATATGGTGACAAGTGCCAGCTACTGTGAGTCAGGGGATATGGTGACAAGTGCCAGCTACTGTGAGTCAGGGGATATGGTGTCAAGTGCCAGCTACTGTGAGTCAGGGGATATGGTGTCAAGTGCCAGCTACTGTGAGTCAGGGGATATGGTGTCAAGTACCAGCTACTGTGAGTCAGGGGATATGGTGTCAAGTGCCAGCTACTGTGAGTCAGGGGATATGGTGTCAAGTGCCAGCTACTGTGTGTCAGGGGATATGGTGTCAAGTGCCAGCTACTGTGAGTCAGGGGATATGGTGTCAAGTGCCAGCTACTGTGAGTCAGGGGATATGGTGTCAAGTGCCAGCTACTGTGAGTCAGGGGATATGGTGTCAAGTGCCAGCTACTGTGAGTCAGGGGATATGGTGTCAAGTACCAGCTACTGTGAGTCAGGGGACATGGTGTCAAGTGCCAGCTACTGTGAGTCAGGGGATATGGTGTCAAGTGCCAGCTACTGTGAGTCAGGGGATATGGTGTCAAGTACCAGCTACTGTGAGTCAGGGGACATGGTGTCAAGTGCCCGGTCCTCTGAGTGAGAGGGCATGGTGTCAAGTGCCCGGTCCTCTGAGTGAGAGGGCATGGTGTCAAGTGCCCGGTCCTCTGAGTGAGAGGGCATGGTGTCAAGTGCCCGGTCCTCTGAGTGAGAGGGCATGGTGTCAAGTGCCCGGTCCTCTGAGTGAGAGGGCTGGGTGTCAAGTGCTGCTGGCAGAGAGACAGCATACCGGAGAGGATAAGCCAGGGGGTTGTGGGCCAAGACAGGAGGGTGAGACAGGTGTGGACAGGAGCCCACCAAGTGATGGTCTGGGAGAGGTGAGGGTGTGGCCAGGTGGCGGAAGTAGTCAGACACTGTGCGGCGCCACATGGAAGGTGTTCCTTGTCGACGGTGGTGAGACAGTTGACTGAGGCGCCCAGGCCGACGGCGTATGTCACCAACATGGACGCCCCACATGGCGTATGCTGCAGCCTGGGCTATGGCTACACTGTCCACGGAGGAGTAGATGCTGCTCTGGGTGAACGGGTGGCGGTACCGGGCAGGTACGCGGCCAGCATGTAGACCAAGGTAAGCGGCCATGAGTCCCAGGTCCTGCAGACATATTGCTGTGGAGGTCACTATATGTGTGGGACCCTCCTTGTCCGAGTCAGGCTCAGCCGAGTGGTGTTGTGTTTGTTGGTCACCGTCGTCATCCAGCACAGCATAGCTCATGTCCTCCTCCAGCTCCAGCAGCTCCTTCGTCAGTGTGGCCACTTCCTCGTCTCCTTCACAATACTGACAAGAGAGAGAAAACCCTGTTAGAAGACAGTAAGCAAAAGGATTATTATTAGTGAGTGTGTGTGTGTGTGTGGGTGTGTGTGTGTGTGTGTACTCACCTAGTTGTGCTTGCGGGGGTTGAGCTTTAGCTCTTTGGTCCCGCCTCTCAACCGTCAATCAACAGGTGTACAGATTCCTGAGCCTATTGGGCTCTATCATATCTACACTTGAAACTGTGTATGGAGTCAGCCTCCACCACATCACTCCCTAATGTATTCCATTTGTCAACCACTCTGACACTAAAAAAGTTCTTTCTAACATCTCTGTGGCTCATTTGGGCACTCAGTTTCCACCTATGTCCCCTAGTGCATGTGCCCCTTGTGTTAAATAGACTATCTTTATCTACCCTATCAATTCCCTTGAGAATCTTGAATGAGGTGACCATGTCCCCCCCCCCCCCCTAACTCTTCTGTCTTCCAGCGAAGTGAGGATTAATTCCCGTAGTCTCTCTTCGTAGCTCATACCTCTTAGCTCGGGTACTAGTCTGGTGGCAAACCTTTGAACCTTTTCCAATTTAGTCTTATCCTTGACTAGATATGGACTCCATGCTGAGGCTGCATACTCCAAGATTGGCCTGACATATGTGGCATACAAAGTTCTGAATGATTCCTTACACAAGTTTCTGAATGCCGTTCTTATGTTGGCCAGCCTCGCATATGCCGCTGATGTTATCCTCTTGATATGGGCTGCAGGAGACAGGTCTGGCGTGATATCAACCCCCAAGTCTTTTTCTTTCTCTGACTCTTGAAGTATTTCATCTCCCAGATAGTACCTTGTATCTGGCCTCCTACTCCATATACTGTGACTCGCAGAGTGCACTCCTGGCATTGAACGCACATAGTAGTGACACCCAGAAAATAGTCAGTGATATTCGAATGAATGTTTTAGCTGCCAAAGAAAACAGATTTGAGATTAAATTCCTATGGATACCATCACATGTTGGCATCTCAAGGCATGACGCTGTTGATATGCTTGCTAAGTCAGCCTGCAGAAAACCAGTGGTAGAAATTGATATGGGTGTTTCATTAGCAGTGACAATGAGAATACTTAAACAAATATCTAATGAAAACCTCACCGGCCTAACAAATTCTCAAAGACCTGAAAGTTGTAGCATTAAGTATTATGATAGATATCGTGAGGAGACATTCACATATGGGACTAATAGAACAAGAACCCGGCAATGTGATGTTATAGTGGCCAGAATACGCCTGGGATATAGACGTATCTGGCAGCTTTATCAAAACCCAAATGTCGAGTACACAATGTGTCAACTTTGTGAAAGAGAAAACATGCATTCTCTTGAACATTATATTGTAGAATGTCCCATACTGACTGACTTTCGCCCTCCTGGGCTAAGGTATGCTGTACTCTGTAGTTACTATATGAGTACTGGAACACTTGATGATATATTGGACTTGTATCCAAGATTGACCATGTAATATATCAATCATACAATGTATATATATGATGTAACTATATAACCTGAGCTTGTAAAAGCACCTTCATCACCTTCAGTGTTTAGGTGCTTATTTGCACACTAGTTTCTTTATCAGCTACCTCACCCTGTCAGAGTAAATGAGACAAATGTATGTGAATGCATGTGTGTTTGTATATATGTATGTATATGTGAGTGTGTATATGTATGGGTATAAAGTATATATGGAAGCTGATCAGAATTACATTTCACCTTTGTGAATGTACATTAATGACACTATGTAAAAGACACATCTAACACTTTATGTAGGACATACGTAAATCTGTGTATCTATGTATTTACGTATGTAGGTTAGCTTAGCATTTTAAAAGCACCGAATCACCTTCTGTGGTTGAGTGTTCAATAAAACCCTTGAACTGAATGTTTAACACATCTCTAACCCTGTCAATGGAGAACAGAAGAAAATGTATATATGCTGGTTAGCATTGTAAATGTGTGGCCACGTCTGTGGTAGAAAATAATAATAATAAAAAAAAAAAAACTCCCTACACCTATCTTCATTACATTACATTTGCTTGGGTTAAACACTAACAACCATTTGCCTGACCATTCCTTCAGCTTGTCTAGGTCTTCTTGAAGACTCAAGCAGTCCTTCACTGTCTTAATCCTTCTCATAATTTTGGCATCGTCCGCAAACATTGAGAGAAATGAATCTATACCCTCCGGGAGATCATTTACATATATCAGAAACAAGATAGGACCGAGTACAGAGCCCTGTGGGACTCCACTGGTGACTTCACGCCAATCTTAGGTATCCCTTCACCGTAAGTCTCTGCTTCCTATTGCTCAGATACTCCCTTATCCACTGGAGCACCTTACCAGCTACACCTGCCTGTCTCTCCAGCTTATGTACCAGCCTCTTATGCGGTACTGTGTCAAAGTCTTTCCGACAATCCAAGAAAATGCAGTCCGCCCAGCCTTCTCTTTCTTGCTTAATCTTTGCCACCTGGTCGTAGAATTCTATTAAGCCAGTCAGGCAAGATTTATCCTCCCTGAATCCATGTTGGCGATTTGTCACGAAGTCCCTTCTCTCCAGATGTGTTACCAGGTTTCTTCTCACGATCTTCTCCATCACCTTGCATGGTATACAAGTCAAGGACACTGGCCTGTAGTTCAGAGCCTCTTGCCTGTCGCCCGTTTTGCACATTGGGACCACGTTAGCCGTCTTCCATATTTCTGGTAGGTCTCCTGTCTCCAGTGACTTACTATACACTATGGAGAGTGGCAAGCAAAGTGCCTCTGCACACTCTTTCAGTACCCATGGCGAGATCCCGTCTGGACCGACAGCCTTTCTAACATCCAGCTCCAGCAGGTGTCTCTTGACCTCCTCTCTCGTAATTTCGAACTCTTCCAATACCGCCTGGTTTACCTTCCTTTCTCCTAGCACAGTGACCTTACCTTGTTCTATTGTGAAGACCTCCTGGAACCTCTTGTTGAGTTCTTCACACTCCTCTTTGTCATTCTGTATACCTGTCCTCGCCTGTTCAAAGTTTCAAAACCTGTTCTTTCACTGTTGTTTTCCTTCTGATGTGACTGTGGAGTAGCTTTGGTTCGGTCTTGGCTTTCTTTGCTATATCATTTTCAAAACTTTTCTCTGCTTCTCTTCTCACCCTGACATATTCATTCCTGGTTCTCTGGTATCTCTCTCTGCTTTCTGGTGTTCTGTTATTCCGGAAGTTCCTCCTCGCCCGTTTGTTCAGTTTCTTTGCTTCCATACATGCCCTATTATACCATGGATTCTTCTGTTGCTTCTCGGATTTTTCCCTTTGGGCCGAGATGAACCTGTTAATGCCTCCTAACACTTTTGGGTGACATAGTTCATCATATCTTGTACAGACCTATCTCTGAGGTCTGTGTCCCAAGGTATTTCCCTTAGGAAACTTCTCATCTCTTCATAATTCCCCTTTCGGTATGCCAGCCTTTTGTTTCCTAGTTCTTTTTTTAGGGAGATAATTCCTAGCTCTACCAGGTACTCACAGTTCAATACACTGTGATCACTCATTCCCAAGGGTGCTTTCATCTTAACTTCCCTTATATCCCACTCATTTAGGGTAAATATCAAATCAAGCATTGCTGGTTCATCTTCTCCTCACATTCTTGTTGGTTCCTTGAGGTGCTGGCTTAGAAAGTTTCTTGTCGCCACGTCCAGCAGCTTAGCTCTCCATGTTTCTGGTCGTCCATGCGGGTCTCTGTTCTTCCAATCTATCTTCCCATGGCTGAAGTCTCCCATGATTAGTAGTCCAGATCCATTCCTGCTAGCAACAGAAGCTGCTCTCTCTATTATGTTAATGATGGCCATGTTGTTTCTATTATATTCCTGTCTGGGTCTTCTGTCATTTGGTGGTGGATTATATATGACTACAACTTTAATTTTTCGCCCTCCAGTTGTTATGGTACCTGTTATGTAGTCACTGAAACCTTCACAGCCCTGAATAACCATGTCCTCAAAATCGCAGCCTTTTCTTACCAGCAGAGCTACACCACCACCACCTCTTCCTTCCCTCTCTTTCCTCATAGAAAATGAATTTCCGCGCGCGCGTGTGTGTGTACTCACCTAGTTGTGCTTGCGGGGGTTGAGCTCTGGCTCTTTGGTCCCGCCTCTCAACCGTCAATCAACAGGTGTACAGGTTCCTGAGCCTACTAGGCTCTATCATATCTACAATTGAAACTGTGTATGGAGTCAGCCTCCACCACATTGCTTCATAATGCATTCCATTTGTCAACCACTCTGACACTAAAAAAGTTCTTTCTAATATCTCTGTGGCTCATTTGGGCACTCAGTTTCCACCTGTGTCCCCTAGTGCGTGTGCCCCTTGTGTTAAATAGCCTGTCTTTATCATCCCTGTCGATTCCCTTGAGAATCTTGAATGTGGTGATCATGTCCCTCCTAACTCTTCTGTCTTCCAACGAAGTGAGGTTCAATTCCCGTAGTCTCTCCTCGTAGCTCTTACCTCTCAGCTTGAGTACCAGTCTGGTGGCAAACCTTTGAACCTTTTCCAGTTTAGTCTTATGCTTGACTTGATATGGACTCCATGCTGGAGCCGCATACTCCAGGATTGGTCTGACATATGTGGTATATAATGTTCTGAAAGATTCCTTACACAAGTTTCTAAAGGCCGTTCTTATGTTAGCCAACCTGGCATATGCTGCTGATGTTATCCTTTTGATATGAGCTTCAGGGGACAGATCTGGCATGATATCAACCCCCAGGTCCTTCTCTCTCTCTTGACTCTTGAAGTATTTCATCTCCCAAGTGATACCTTGTATCTGGTCTCCTGCTTCCTACCCCTATCTTCATTACATTATATTTGCTTGGGTCATGGCTCTAACAGCCATTTGTTCGACCATTCCTGCAGCTTGTCCAGGTCTTCTTGAAGCCTCAAGCTGTCCTCCTCTGTCTTAATCCTTCTCATAATTTTGGCGTCGTCAGCAAACATTGAGAGGAATGAGTCTATACCCTCTGGGAGATCATTTACGTATATCAGAAAAGGGATAGGTCCAAGCACAGAGCGCTGTGGGACTCCACTGGTGACTTCACGCCATTCCGAGGTCTCACCCCTCACTATAACTCTCTGCTTCCTATTGCTTAGGTACTCCCTTATCCACTGGAGCGCCCTACCAGTTACTCCTGCCTGTTTCTCCAGCTTATGCATCACCCTTTTATGGGGTACAGTGTCAAAGGCTTTCCGACAGTCCAAAAAAAAAAAGGCAGTCCGCCCATCCTTCTCTTTCTTGCTTAATCTTTGTCACCTGATCGTAGAATTCTATCAAGCCTATAAGGCAAGATTTACCTTCCCTGAACCCATGTTGATGGGTTGTCACGAAGTCTCTTCTCTCCAGATGTGTTACTAGGTTTTTTCTCACAATCTTCTCCATCACCTTGCATGGTATACAAGTTAAGGACACTGGCCTGTAGTTCAGTGCCTCTTGTCTGTCACCCTTTTTAAATATTGGTACTACATTAGCAGTCTTCCATATTTCTGGTAGGTCTCCCGTTACCAGTGACCTACTATACACTATGGAGAGTGGCAAGCAAAGTGCTCCTGCACACTGTTTCAATACCTATGGTGAGATTCCATCCGGCCCAACAGCTTTTCTCACATCCAGCTCCAATAGGTGCTTCTTGACCTCATCTCTTGTAATTTCGAACTTTTCCAATGTCACCTGGTTTGCTGCCACCTCTCCTAGCGCCGTGACTTCTCCCTGTTTTATTGTAAAGACCTCCTGGAACCTTTTGTTGAGTTCTTCACTCACCTCTTTGTCATTCTCTGTGTACCTGTCCTCGCCCACCTTAAGTTTTATCACCTGTTCCTTCACTGTTGTCTTCCTCCTGATGTGACTGTGTAGTTGCTTTGGTTCGGTCTTGGCTTTATTAGCTATATCATTTTCATACCTTTTCTCAGCTGCTCTTCTCACACTAACATACTCGTTCCTGGTTCTCTGGTATCTCTCTCTACTTTCTGGTGTTCTGTTATTACGGAAGTTCCTCCATGCCTTTTTGTTCAGCTCCTTTGCTTTCATACATTCCCTATTAAACCACGGATTCTTCCTTTGCTTCTCTGTTTTTTCCTGTTGGGCTGGGACAAATCTGCTTACAGCCTCCTGACATTTTTGGGTGACATAGTCCATCATGTCTTGCACGGACTTGGTTCCGAGTTCTGTGTCCCAATGTATATCCCATAGGAATTTATTCATCTCCTTATAGTTTCCCTTTCGATACGCCAGCCCTTTCTTTCCCAGTTCCTTTTTTGGAGGTGATAATTCCTAGCTCAACCAGGTAATCAAAGCTCAATACACTGCGATCACTCATTCCCAAGGGGGCTTCCAACTTAACTTCCCTTATATCCGACTCATTTAGGGTTAATATCAGATCAAGCAAGGCTGGTTCATCCCCTCCTCTCGTTCTTGTCGGTCCCTTGACATGTTGAATTAGAAAGTTTCTTGTTGCCGCATCCAGCAGCTTAGCTCTCCATGTGTCTGGGCCTCCATGTGGGTCTCTGTTCCCCCAATCTATCTTTCCATGGTTGAAGTCTCCCATGATTAGTAGCCTGGATCCGTTCCGGCTAGCCACAGAAGCTGCTCTCTCTATTATATTGATGGTGGCCAAGTTGTTTCTATCATATTCCTGTCTGGGTCTTCTGTCATTCGGTGGGGGGTTATAAATGACTACTACTATAATTTTCTGTCCTCCAGTTGCGATGGTGCCCTGATATGTAGTCACTGAAACCTTCACAGTTCTGAATTACCATCTCTTCGAAACTCCAACCTTCTCTTAGTAGCATAGCTACACCACCTCCTCCTCTCCCTTCTCTCTCTTTCCTCACTACATAGTAGCCCTGTGGAAACACTGCGTTTGTTATGGTGTTTGTTAGCTTTGTTTCTGTGAGTGCTATTATGTCTGGGTTTTCTTCTAGTGTCCATTCTCCGAGTTCACTTGTTTTATTTGTAATCCCATTTATGCTAGTGTACATCGCCTTGAAGCTCACTTTCTCCTGGTCATTTTCTTGTCCCTTTCTTGGCGAGCATTCTGCTGGTGTGGGAAGCTTTTCCGTGGGTGAGAAGATCTGTGAGGTGGTTTGCAGGGTCTCAGAGGAGTTTGGGGTGAGGGATGGGGGTTTCAGCGAAGGGGGGGCAGGTAGGGTGTGGGTTAAGGAGATAGGGGGGACATGGAGGATACGGGGTGAGGGGGGAGGAGGGATAGGGAGGGTATGGGATGAAGGGGGAGGGGGGACAGGGGGGAAACGGGACAGGGGGGAAAGGTGGGAGGGGGGACATGATGGGAATGGGGAAGGGAATGACAGGGTAAGAATGGTGTGGGGGGGGAGGGAGGGTTGGGTGGGGGCAGGTAGGGTGAGGGGAAAGGACGGTTTCTATGCAGAGGGGGGTGGTGGGGTTGCCCTCCCCTCTGGTGTTGCTGGGATGCTGGTTTTGGGTTCGCCTCTTGTCTCTAGGACTGTTGTGTTGGGGGCTGAGATTTCCTGGTTTGCTTCTCCCTCCCTGCGCTTCCTCCTTGCCTCTGCTGCTCTGGCTCTCTCCTCCTTCGTCCTGTCCCTCTGCAGGAATACTTTCTTGTATCCCTCCACATGCTGCAGTCGACTCTTCCTTTCAAGAATATCCTCTTTTGTGGTTTCGTTTGTAAACACCACCTTTACAAGTCGGTTTCTGTCCTTGTTGTACCAGCCCAACCTGAAAACCTTCTCAATGTTTCGTTCAGCCCCTTCCATCTGTAACCCCTTCAGTAGCCCCTGTACTGCCTCTCTATCCTTGCTATTCCATTCTTGCCTGTTGGATCCTTCCTGTTCTTTGATGCCTACGACTACCACTGATCTTTTTCTCTCCAGCAGCTGAGTGGTGCACCTTGCTGCTTCCTGTGAGGTGGCTGCTTGCATGGCTACCTCCCTCACTGTGTCCATAGCTTCGGAGCTCTTTTTCAGTATGTCTGCAAATGTTTCAGGTACAGAGGCATTTCCTTCCAATAAAACATTCCCACCCTCCCTTTGGATGATAATCTGATGCTCGGTCTTTTTATTTTTTTCTGTAAGGGATTTGATCTCCTCTCTTGCTGATGTCATCTCACTTTGCAGGTTGTTAATTGTAATCCTCATTTCCTGCATCTCCTTCCTGAATCCCTCCAGAACTTGGGTTAACATGTCCCTCGTTTGATCAATTTGGCAGTTCCCTGTGTCCCTGTTGCGTCCACCTGCCATGCTGCCCGTGTCAAGAGAGAGAGAGCAAGAATAGTCCTAGTGTGAGTGGGTGTGGTGGTGGGGGGGGGGGGAGTGTTTTGGGAGAGTGGGTGTGGTGGTGGGGGGGGGGGTGTGTTGGGAGAGTGAGATGGTGGGTTAAGAGATGGGTGAGGTGTAGTCTTCAGATTACGGCGGGTGGGGGAGGATTAGCGGCTTATCTGGGTTCCTAGTGAGCTCACAGTTGCTGTCCCTGTTACCTGTCTACCACGATTGTATTATTACGATTGTATTATTGAATGGAATGCATTGGTGTCTATGATATGATATTATATAAACCTTGTACACTGTTGGAGACTTATGAGAGACACTTACCAGCCAGCCCCCCACAAGCACTCTAGGTGAATACACGGCGTGTCGTCGGTAATCCTGTGAGGTCTTCAGGTCTCCACTTGTCCCGGCTGATGCGACTGATGCTTCCTCAAGAAGTCGATATTCACTAGCTATCTTCTCTAAATTCACTAAAATACTTCACCACGAGATGTGATCAATGTGTTGCATAACAATGCCACTGTTCAATTTACACTGTCCCGATTCTCACTGCACAGTACACCCGCTCCCTTGAACCCTATTGTTCCCTCGGTTAACGCGACCGCTGACCCTTACACGTCTGCTCACGATCAAAGCTGACCCAAGACTGTGTGTGTGTGTGTGTGTGTGTACTCACCTATATGTGCTTGCAGGATCGAGCATTGACTCTTGGATCCCGCTTTTCCAGCTATCGGTTGTTTACAGCAATGACTCCTGTCCCATTTCCCTATCATACCTAGTTTTAAAAGTATCAATAGTATTTGCTTCCACAACCTGTTCCCCAAGTGCATTCCATTTTTCTACTACTCTCACGCTAAAAGAAAACTTCCTAACATCTCTGTGACTCATCTGAGTTTCCAGTTTCCACCCATGTCCCCTCGTTCTGTTATTATTACGTGTGAACATTTCATCTATTTCCACTTTGTCAATTCCCTTGAGTATTTTATATGTCCCTATCATATCTCCTCTCTCCCTTCTTTTCTCTAGTGTCGTAAGGTTCAGTTCCTTCAGCCGCTCTTCATATCCCATCCCTCGTAACTCTGGGACAAGCCTCGTCGCAAACCTCTGAACCTTCTCCAGTTTCTTTATGTGTTTCTTCAGGTGGGGGCTCCATGATGGCGCGGCATACTCTAAGACGGGTCTCACGTAGGCAGTGTAAAGCGCCCTAAAAGCTTCCTCATTTAGGTTTCTGAATGAAGTTCTAATTTTCGCCAGTGTAGAGTACGATGTTGTCGTTATCCTATTTATATGTGCCTCAGGAGTTAGATTAGGTGTCACATCCACTCCCAGGTCTCTTTCTCGAATCGTTACAGGTAGGCTGTTCCCCTTCATTGTGTACTGTCCCTTTGGTCTCCTGTCACCTGATCCCATTTCCATAACTTTACATTTACTGGTGTTAAACTCCAGTAGCCATTTCCCTGAACATCTCTGCAGCCTGTTTAAGTCCTCTTGGAGGATCCTACAATCCTCGTCTGTCACAACTCTTCTCATTAATTTTGCGTCATCTGCAAACATTGACATGTATGATTCCACTCCTGTAAACATATCATTTACTAAAATTAGAAAGAGGATTGGTCCCAGCACCGATCCTTGAGGTACTCCACTTGTTACTGTTCGCCAGTCCGACTTTTCGCCCCTTACCATTACCCTCTGGCTCCTTCCTGTTAGGTAGTTCTTCACCCATACTAGGGCCTTTCCGCTTACTCCTGCCTGCCTCTCAAGTTTGTATAGCAGTCTCATGTGCGGTACCGTATCAAAGGCCTTTTGGCAGTCAAGAAATATGCAGTCTGCCCAGCCTTCTCTGTCCTGCCTTATCCTTGTTACTTTATCATAGAAAGTATGTGTGTGTGTGTGTGTGTGTGTGTGTGTGTGTGTGTGTGTGTGTGTGTGTGTGTGTGTGTGTGTGTGTGTGTGTGTGTGTGTGTGTGTGTGTGTGTGTGTGTGTGTGTGTGTGTGTGTGTGTGTGTGTGTGTGTGTGTGTGTGTGTGTGTGTGTGTGTGTGTGTTTGTGTGTGTGTGTGTGTGTGTGTGTGTGTGTGTGTGTGTGTGTGTGTGTGTGTGTGTGTGTGTGTGTGTGTGTGTGTGTGTGTGTGTGTGTGTGTGTGTGTGTGTGTGTGTGTGTGTGTGTGTGTGTGTGTGTGTGTGTGTGTGTGTGTGTGTGTGTGTTTATGTGTGTGTGAGTGTATGGATACGGTTATGTGTGTGCGAGTGAGTGTGAGTTTGTGAGTGACAAATTGTGCGGAGTATCATGTTATATCCACCTGAATATTAGACAAAACCTTGCCTGGTAACGATGGTGTCAATTTGTGCTGTCAAATTCTTCGACAATAACTTGTTGTTCCCCAAGTACTCGAGAGGGCAACTCTCGAGTACATGTCCTCTCCCTCCCGCATCGACTGTTCTCCAGATGCGTTTTATCAAGAAGTGGAAAAGAGGGAAAGAGGGTTTATATTTAATTTATTTTAGTACTGATAATTAAGTTGGTTCAAGGGAAAATGTTTTCATGATGTCTACCGTCCAGAGGCTGACTGATGTTTTAATAAGAATTCCCAATATTATTAGCTGGTGAATTTAATGGCTACATGGCAATGATTTCCCTCTTTTCTTCCGGGAAAAATTTCACTATAGCCTCGTTTTCTTTGAATCATTAAAACACTATTTATCGTGTTAATTTGTAAGTACAAAACAGCAGAAATATTATCTGCCTATTGTAATAAATGTTAGTAAATGGTGTCGGTTTTTCCGACATGTGTGTTTATATATTCCGTTGTCTTTGCAGCGTCAAGCATAAACTCGTAAGGCCAGCATTTCGACCATCATTTGTTTAATGCTGCGACTCATTTTCCCTCGTGTTATTTAATATTTACGTGTAAAAATATATTGAATTCTCTTCGTAAATTTCCTCATTTAGTCCATTAAACTTACTACTCTGAGACTTAAAAAGATATTTCTTGACATCCCTTTGACTCTTTTCAGTTTCCAATTATGTCCTCTCGTTCGACTGTTAATTAATTTCAACATCTCTTCTAGATCTACTTTGTAAATCCCCTTAGTATCTTGCACGTCGCTATCGCGTAGCCCCTATTCCTTCCTTCCTCCAGTGTTGTGATGTTCAGTTCTCTCAGAGTTTCTTCATAGCTCTGTCCCCTTAGCTCAGGAGCGAAGCGCAATCGACTGTCGTGGATTATCGTGGCGCACTCGACTAAGGCGCATCCTGGACGTAAGTTCGAACCCTCATCACGGCCCTTGTGGATTTGTTCATTATCAGGAGCGAGACTTGTTGCATATGTTTGCACATTTTAAAGTTGTTTTTCCTTTAAGTAGGGGTTAAAGCCATTCCATCATACTCAATAATGGGTCTCAAAGTATTTCTACAGCCTTCGGAAGAGATCTTTGTCTATGTTCCTGAATGATAACGAAACGTTTACTAGTAACGCAAATGCTACCCTAGTTATTCTGCTGGTGTGTGCCTCTAGTATAGATTCCCAGTTATGTCCACGCCTAAGGTTTTCTCTTTTTCAGAAATTGGAAGTAGCCTTCCCTTTATATTGAGCTGCATTTGAGATCTCTTTCCTCTGATTCTACCATATATAAAAACCATATATAGTGAATGGAGTCTGAAACAGCACGGTGGCACAGGTGTATAGTCACACCGACCACATGTGGTGACAGTTGTCTGACACTGCACAGTGGTACAGGTATACAGTCACACACACCACATGGTGTGTGTGACTGTATTCTGCTGGTGTGTGCCTCTAATATAGATTCTCAGTTATGTCCACGCCTAAGGTTTTTCTCTTTTTCAGAAATTGGAAGTTGCCTTCCCTTCGTATTGAGCTGCATTATAGATCTCTTTCCTCTGATTCTAGTCCACATAACC
This sequence comes from Procambarus clarkii, assembly GCF_040958095.1. NCBI lineage: Eukaryota > Metazoa > Arthropoda > Malacostraca > Decapoda > Cambaridae > Procambarus > Procambarus clarkii. The sequence continues at coordinate 2,553,882 of NC_091210.1, read as the reverse complement.
TTGCATTTGTCAGGGTTAAAGTCTAGTAGCAATTTCTCTGACTATCTATGGATATTTTCCAGTTCATCTTGTAAGGTATTGCAGTCCTCCTCATTTGTGATTAGTCTACTTAGCAATTCATCATCAACAGACATTGACAAGAATGAGCTTGCTCCGCTGCTAGATTGCATTCATATATTAGGAACAGGATAAGCCCCTATTACTGACACTTGAGGTACTCAACTCACTACCTTTCTCCAGTTTGAAAGCTCTCCTCTTACTATGACTCTTTGCCTCCTTCTCCAAAGGCCCTCTATCACCCACTTTAGTAATCTTGTTGATACACCAGTCTGTTTTCCTAGTTTACATAAGAGTTTCCCTAGAGTACATGTTATGAATAGCGTCAAAAACTTTCTTGCAATGAAGGAGAATGCAGTCTGTCTAGGTATCTCTCCCCGGTTATATTGCCCTAATTGGAGTGAGGGTAAAATTCGGCAAAGACGCATACAACACCATCAATTTACAGAAATTATAAGAGAAAGCAGTTGTGCAGATACGCTGTACCTCAAATGGAGAAGAGTATCTCACCACACCAGTCTCCAGACGAACATATCTCCCGTCACTGGGTCGTCAGCCTTGCTCAAATGTGTGAACCATCTTGCAGGCGATGAGTCACAATAACGTGGCTGAAGTATGTTGACCAGACCACACTAGAAGTTGAAGGGAAGACGACGTATCGGTCCGTCCTGGACCATTCTTAAGTCGATTGTGTGAACCATCTTCTAGAGAAATGACTGCTGTGGTCCCCTATAATCATTGAGTATGTTAGTGTTAGTAGACTGTAGGGTCTCGATACCCAGAACCGGTACCAAATTACTGCTGTGGTCCCCTATAAACATTGAGTATGTTAGTGTTAGTAAGCTGTAGGGTCTCGATACCCAGAGCCGGTACCAAATGACTGCTGTGGTCCCCTATAAACATTGAGTATGTTAGTGTTAGTAAGCTGTAGGGTCTCGATACCCAGAGCCGGTACCAAATGACTGCTGTGGTCCCCTATAAACATTGAGTATGTTAGTGTTAGTAGGCTGTAGGGTCTCGATACCCAGAGCCGGTACCAAATAATCAGCAAAGTGACAATAATGCAGAATAAATAGGAGGGTGGGGGCAGAACTTAGGGAAATGCTGAAAAGACTCTGGTACTAATATATATTCAATAAACTTGCTTACCAATACACCGTGAGCTTGCCCTTGCGTTAATCAAGAGTGTAACGATAAATCTACTCAACCTGTACACAGCAGGAATCGTTCCCATCACTCTGGTATGAGGGGATACTCGGTCTCTACCCACTTGCTTGGGTCAATGTGAACTAAGCCGAACACTATGGAACACTCTGACACGTTCGGCATATGTTACTTGCAGTAAAGGGATGTTGATTTCCGGTCCACACGGGACACTCGGGGCAGTGCACATCAATACACATGAAATGCACAATTACAAATCATTGCGCCAAAATGTACACAGCATAAATCATTGAGTTTTCAATTATAAATGAGTCAGTTACCCGTCACTGAGACATTAAACATAAACTAATTAAACGCACGTCACCGAGATGATAATTATAAATGAGTTAAGAACACGTCACTAAGACACAAATCATAAATTAATTAAACACACATGATTAATACAATCATAAGTGAATTAAACTCACATCACTGAGACAATAATAATGAATTAAATAATAACATTTTTGAGGCATTATTCACAAATGAACTAAACACAACACTGAGACAATAATGCAATAATTAAATATCACACGACGCTGAGACGTCAACACAACAGTGATAATTCAGTAACAAAGTTGGGAGTGTGTATGTAACCAATATAGAGGTGAGAGGTATGTGCAGCACGGTGAACTCACATTACCACACTCACACCCTCCAGTTTACTTCACACGTCTTGCAGATATTTGATGACATACTTGTCAATCGGGTTGCTGATCACAGGGTTAGCACAATGAAAGAATATTAATTATAAGTATAGAGATTGTACATACAACAGGCTGGCCTGATATGCTCTCACTCTCTCAATACTCATACAGCATGGACAGCCCTGATGATCCTTGGCAGCTGGTATGACACAACTGCAACATCACTAAGGCGTGGCAAGTAGATGACACATTCATGACGATACACAAAGCACGTGGCTGGCCATGCGAACAGACGTAGTACAGGTGTACAGTCACGCCAACCACATGTGGTGACAGGTGTGTGACACAGCACGGTGGTACAGGTGTACAGTCACGCCAGCCACGTGTGGTGACAGTTGTGTGACACAGCACGGTGGTACAGGTGTACAGTCACGCCAGCCACATGTGGTGACAGGTGTGTGACACAGCACGGTGGTACAGGTGTACAGTCACGCCAGCCACATGTGGTGACAGGTGTGTGACACAGCACGGTGGTACAGGTGTACAGTCACGCCAGCCACATGTGGTGACAGGTGTGTGACATAGCACGGTGGTACAGGTGTACAGTCACGCCAGCCACGTGTGGTGACAGGTGTGTGACACAGCACGGTGGTACAGGTGTACAGTCACGCCAGCCACATGTGGTGACAGGTGTGTGACACAGCACGGTGGTACAGGTGTACAGTCACGCCAGCCACATGTGGTGACAGGTGTGTGACACAGCACGGTGGTACAGGTGTACAGTCACGCCAGCCACATGTGGTGACAGGTGTGTGACACAGCACGGTGGTACAGGTGTACAGTCACGCCAGCCACGTGTGGTGACAGGTGTGTGACACAGCACGGTGGTACAGGTGTACAGTCACGCCAGCCACATGTGGTGACAGGTGTGTGACACAGCACGGTGGTACAGGTGTACAGTCACGCCAGCCACGTGTGGTGACAGGTGTGTGACACAGCACGGTGGTACAGGTGTACAGTCACGCCAGCCACATGTGGTGACCGGTGTGTGACACAGCACGGTGGTACAGGTGTACAGTCACGCCAGTCACAGGTGTGTGACACAGTACGGTGGTACAGGTGTACAGTCACGCCAGCCACGTGTGGTGACAGGTGTGTGACACAGCACGGTGGTACAGGTGTACAGTCACGCCAGCCACATGTGGTGACCGGTGTGTGACACAGCACGGTGATACAGGTGTACAGTCACGCCAGTCACAGGTGTGTGAACAGCACGGTGGTACAGGTGTACAGTCACAGGATCACACATGAGGCTAGATTCACAATAACCCTGACTTTACATGGTGTCTGGTTAGGACACAGTGTGGTGGAACAGATGGACACAAAGTTAGGACACAGTGTGGTGGAACAGGTGGACACAAAGTTAGGACACAGTGTGGTGGAACAGGTGGACACAAAGTTAGGACACAGTGTGGTGGAACAGGTGGACACAAAGTTAGGACACAGTGTGGTGGAACAGATGGACACAGTGTGGTGGAACAGATGGACACAAAGTTAGGACACAGTGTGGTGGAACAGATGGACACAAAGTTAGGACACAGTGTGGTGGAACAGATGGACACAAAGTTAGGACACAGTGTGGTGGAACAGATGGACACAGTGTGGTGGAACAGATGGACACAAAGTTAGGACACAGTGTGGTGGAACAGATGGACACAGTGTGGTGGAACAGATGGACACAAAGTTAGGACTCAGTGTGGTGGAACAGGTGGACACAAAGTTAGGACACAGTGAGGTGGAACAGACGGACACAAAGTTAGGACACAGTGTGGTGGAACAGGTGGACACAAAGTTAGGACACAGTGTGGTGGAACAGACGGACACAAAGTTAGGACACAGTGTGGTGGAACAGACGGACACAAAGTTAGGACACAGTGTGGTGGAACAGGTGGACAAAATGGACCATACGTGGCTAGTTCAGGTGAGAGGCAGTTGTCAGTGATGCCACATGGCAGCATAATGTTGGTGGGAGACTCAACACACTCACAGCACGGTGTTGGCTGCTAGTCTGATCACTGACACGTGGGCAGGTGACTCGTCACTTCCAGCCAGTTATCTTACTACACACTGATCATGTTGTGAGTCTATGTTTATTTGATTGCCAGGAAATTCACATATGAACTCATGCGGCGACGATTATACACGATTTGTATCACTTTGATCATCTTGCCAGCTATTATAGTATACTGTTTTATGACATTCTCAGGTACTCTGGCTGTGAGCAAAGGTTGAGTGAGCTCTGTATCGTGTATGAAGTGATGTAGACGACACCCCAAGAAGCAGATATGTGGCTGTAGTGTTTTTTTAAGCTCCACCACTCCCTAGGGATTCGGTGTAGGTTTTGTCCTTGAAGATGCTGCTGGAGCACTATGTGCTGGCAAGAGAAAGAACGTTCAACAACATATCTTGAACCACAGGAATAAATGGGGGTGAAGAAAAGTAGAGGTTTGGGAAAATGTGTTGAGTAGAATGCTAGATAGCTTTTGGGAGTATGTTGGGTTTGCCTGGTGTAAGGATAATGGTGTGGAGTCTGGGATAATTACTCGTTATCATCCCTGGTTACTGGTTGTACCGTTACTGGTACAATTAGTAACAAGGGATGACAGTTACTGCCTTTCTGACTACTCTTGTTGTATTATATCATCCTCTTGACTCCTAATGCCAATACTTCAACTTGTTGCTCCTAAGGCAGTTGGAGAAGTGGTTCGGGTTCCTTTCCCCTGCTGTCTACTTCTCGCTTCCTCCACACTTAGAGTTTCTCTCTCTCTCTCTCTCTCCCTCCTCTTTACTCATTCCCTGCTCTGTTTTATCTTCTACTTTATTTATTTATATTTTTGTCAAATTAAAGGTATATACCTTTCTGAATCCTCCCATACCACTGAGGTTATCTTTGCATCTTACCAGGATTCTTGATGCAAACTCATTTATAAATACCAGTTTTAATGGTATATTTCTTCGATGTTCTTGTGAGTGTTGTTTATGAACCCAGACTGTAAACTTCTAGGTTTCCTTGCATGGGAATAGTAGCCAAAGGATGTGTGGGTGATTCCCTTTCATTTTGCAAGCGTTCAGCCCTGGTTTCCTGCTGTATCTGGAAGACTTTGAATAATATTTCTTTTCTCTCTGGATTATATTCATACTTTGAAGGTTTGCTATTTGTAGATCCATATCCAACATTCTTTCCCAAATTATATAAATTTTCCTGGGTACTTTGCCCAATGTGTTCTTATTTTCAGCGTTCAGTCTCTCTAATTTGTTTTCTAAGGTTGTTATTATCTTCTGGGTTTGTTTGTCATAAACTGCTGCCTCCTTTACTTGAGTTTTCCGTAGTTCTTCTCCGTGTTTGAATGTTCTCTGTCACATTTCTCACATAACTCTTCCCATTGGCTATTCCAGTAGGTTCCCATATATTCTCATTCTTCCTTAAATTTCTTCACTGCGTCTACCCTTTGTTTCTGCACCCTCTCTTGGCACTCTTTTAGTTCTTTATGTAAACATTCTTTTCCTTCTCTGTTCTCTTTATTCTAATTGACTCTTGAGTTTCTGTAGTACCTCTCCCATTTTTTTTATTTTTCCCATTTATTGCTTATTTCATCTGGTTCATACATTGTTCCCTCATATCTGTGATACTAATATATGTTTTGTGCATTTGCGCCCGTATAGCTCCCCACTCCTGGTATAACCTTGTTATATATACTCACCACTATTGTCTCTACAACGATTTCCTCCCTGACCCCATCCCCAACAATGCTTCTCCTCTCCATGGTGTGTATTCTTAGATATTGAATGTTGCACATTTCCTTAGACCACCAAGGTAAGGTAGAGAGGGATACGTCTTATTAGCATGGTCTTTACAGATTATGTATTGTACTGCATTTATTAAGAGCAGGATAGCGAATATGAAAGAAATACGAAGCTTCACGATTCACTTCATTGCCCCATATAGCCAAAATACTTGCTTAATTACATCCTCCCCTCCCTACTTAACATCCTAGGGAGTGTGTTTCTTTCTTATTAATTATTTTCTCGTCACAGCTGAGAATCTGTGCCCACAATTCCCTTTCAACGCCCACTGTTGTGGATGTGTTTGTGAGAATAGTGTATTCACCTAGTTATATTCACCTAGTTGTGCATGCGGGGGTTGAGCTCTGATCTTTCGGCCCGCATCTCAACTGTCAATCAATCAACTGTTACTATCTACTATGTCTTTTGTCTTCCACCCCCCCACCCCCCAAACACACACAGTGGGGAGCCGGTGGCCGAGCGGACAGCACGCTGTCACGTGATCCTGTGGTCCCGGGTTCGATCCCAGGCGCCGGCGAGAAACGATGGGCAAAGTTTATTTCACCTAATGCCCCTGTTACCTAGCAGTAAATGGTACCTGGGAGTTAGTCAGCTGTCACAGGCTGCTTCCTGGTGTGTGTGTGTGTGTGTGTGTGTGTGTGTGTGTGTGTGTGTGTGTGTGTGTGTGTGTGTGTGTGTGTGTGTGTGTACTCACCTATATGTACTCACCTATATGTGCTTGCAGGATCGAGCATTGACTCTTGGATCCCGCCTTTCTAGCTATCGGTTGTTTACAGCAATGACTCCTGTCCCATTTCCCTATCATACCTAGTTTTAAAAGTATGAATAGTATTTGCTTCCACAACCTGTTCCCCAAGTGCATTCCATTTTTCTACTACTCTCACGCTAAAAGAAAACTTCCTAACATCTCTGTGACTCATCTGAGTTTCCAGTTTCCACCCATGTCCCCTCGTTCTGTTATTATTACGTGTGAACATTTCATCTATTTCCACTTTGTCAATTCCCCTGAGTATTTTATATGTCCCTATCATATCTCCTCTCTCCCTTCTTTTCTCTAGTGTCGTAAGGTTCAGTTCCTTCAGCCGCTCTTCATATCCCATCCCTCGTTGCTCTGGGACAAGCCTCGTCGCAAACCTCTGAACCTTCTCCAGTTTCTTTATGTGTTTCTTCAGGTGGGGGCTCCATGATGGCGCGGCATACTCTAAGACGGGTCTCACGTAGGCAGTGTAAAGCGCCCTAAAGGCTTCCTCATTTAGGTTTCTGAATGGAGTTCTAATTTTCGCCAGTGTAGAGTACGCTGCTGTCGTTATCCTATTTATATGTGCCTCAGGAGTTAGATTAGGTGTCACATCCACTCCCAGGTCTCTTTCTCGAATCGTTACAGGTAGGCTGTTCCCCTTCATTGTGTACTGTCCCTTTGGTCTCCTGTCACCTGATCCCATTTCCATAACTTTACATTTACTGGTGTTAAACTCCAGTAGCCATTTCCCTGACCATCTCTGCAGCCTGTTTAAGTCCTCTTGGAGGATCCTACAATCCTCGTCTGTCACAACTCTTCTCATTAATTTTGCGTCATCTGCAAACATTGACATGTATGATTCCACTCCTGTAAACATATCATTTACGTAAATTAGAAAGAGGATTGGTCCCAGCACCGATCCTTGAGGTACTCCACTTGTTACTGTTCGCCAGTCCGACTTTTCGCCCCTTACCATTACCCTCTGGCTCCTTCCTGTTAGGTAGTTCTTCACCCATACTAGGGCCTTTCCGCTTACTCCTGCCTGCCTCTCAAGTTTGTATAGCAGTCTCATGTGCGGTACCGTATCAAAGGCTTTTTGGCAGTCAAGAAATATGCAGTCTGCCCAGCCTTCTCTGTCCTGCCTTATCCTTGTTACTTTATCATAGAATTCTAAAAGGTTTGTTAGGCATGATTTCCCTGTCCAGAACCCATGTTGGTGCTTGTTTACAAACCCAATGCTCTCCAGGTGCTCAACAAGTCTTAGCCTAATTATTCTTTCAAGTATTTTGCAGGGGATGCTTGTCAGTGATACGGGTCTGTAGTTAAGTGCCTCCTCCCTATCACCCTTTTTGAAAATCGGTACGACATTTGCCTCCTTCCAGCAACTGGGCAATTCTCCCGACATAAGTGACTCATTAAAGATCATTGCCAGAGGCACGCTGAGAGCCTGCGCTGCCTCTTTGAGTATCCACGGTGATACTTTGTCTGGTCCAACAGCTTTATTTGCATCCAGTGTTGTCAACTGTTTCATTACATCCTCTGCTGTCACCTCTATATCCGATAGTCTTTCATCTTGGGTAATCTCTTCTAACAATGGGAGCTGCTCAGGCTCGGTTGTGAACACTCCATGGAATTTTGCATTCAGTACCTCGCAGATTTCCTTGTCGCTTTCTGTATATGCCCCTTCTGTTTTCCTCAGTCTTGTCACTTGGTCATTTACCGACATCTTCCTTCTTATATGGGTATATAGTAATTTTGGTTGCTTTTTCGCTTTGACTGCAATATCGTTCTCATAATTTCTTTCCGACACTCGTCTTATGTTAATGTAATCATTCCTAGCTCTGTTACATCTAATCCTGTTGTCCTCTGTCCTTTGTCTTCTGTACTTCCTCCACTCCCTCCTGATTCTCACCTTTGCTTCCTGACACTGTCTATTAAACCATGGGTTATTATATTGCCTCCTGCTTTTTTCCTTTATTGTTGGAATAAATCTATCTTCAGCCTCCTTGCATTTCAATATGACTTGGTTCATCATACCTTGCACTGTTTTTCCTCTAAGTTCTTCCTCCCACTGCACTTCTCCCAGGTAGTCCCTTATCCTTCTGTAGTCCCCTTTTCTGTAATCAAGTCTCCTTTCCCGGACCTCTTGTCCTTTGGTCACAATTTTAAGCTCCATCATGTAGTCAAAGACTAGGACACAATGGTCACTAGCTCCTAGTGGTATTTCATGTTCCAACTGCTCGATGTCTTCTACATTCTGAGTGATAATGAGATCTAATAGGCTGGGCGTATCCCCTCCTCTTTCCCTAGTATCTTCTTTCACATGCTGTGTTAGGAAATTCCTGTCAATAACGTCTACCAGCTTCGCTCCCCAGGTCTCCTCCCCGCCATGGGGATTCCTCGTTTCCCAATTTATCTCTCCGTGATTTAGGTCCCCCATGACCAGCAGCTTCGCTCTCATTCTATGCGCTAAAGTTGCTGCCCTCTGCAGTTCATCCATACATGTCTTGTTGCTGTCCTCGTACTCCTGCCTGGGCCTTCTACTGTTTGGTGGGGGATTGTAGAGTATCAAGATTACAATCTTCTTCCCATCCACTGTCAGAGTTCCATGTATGAAGCTTGTGCTTTCATTGGTACCCGGATTTTCCAGCTCATCAAACTTCCATTTCCGCTTTATTAGTAGTGCCACTCCTCCTCCCTGTCTCTGTGTCCTTTCTTTTCTTATCACCTGGGACCCCTCTGGAAAGATTGCATCCGAGATCATGCCATTTATTTTAGTTTCCACTATTGCCACTATGTCTGGGTCTGCCTCACTAACTCTTTCTTTTATCTCTTCTGCTTTATTGGCTACCCCATCAGCATTGGTGTACCAAACCTTGAGACTCTTCTTGGAAACTCGGGTGTCAGAGTTCCCCCTTTCACCAGGGGTCTGGGGGGAACTGGGGGGTGTCTGGGGGGCAAGTGGGGGCTGTGGGGGTGAGTGGGGGGGTGCTAGGGGGGTGCCTGGGAGTGCCTGGTAGGCGAATGGGGTCTGGGCATCTAGGGGGGTAGGAAGGGCATAATGGGTCTGAAAGTTAGGGGTCTGAATAGCATAGGGGGGTTGAGAAATAGAGTGAGACTGAGAGTCAGATAGAGGTTGAGAGGTTGGGGGGAAGAGGGATACTGAGGGCGGAGAGCTGAGATGAGAATGGAGCATGGGTGCTGGGAGTGGAAGAGAGGGTATATTAGTTAGGGGGGAATCGGGGTTAGGTGGGGGTTTTGGGGTAGAAGAGGGGAAGAGGGAGATGGGGGAAGGTGTTAGGGGGTCACAAGGTGAGGGGGTTAAATGTGGGCTGGAGGTGCATAGGAGGGGTGAGGGTTGGGTGGGGTTTGGGGGTGAGTGGAAGAGGGGTGCAGTGGAAGCTGGGATGGAGTAGATGGAATTGAAGTCAATGGGGTAGAAGGGGCAGGGGAGTGGGAAGGGGTATTTGGGGAGGGGGGATGGGAAGGTGGGTTTGGGGAGGGCATGGCTTGACCCACTGGGGTCGCTGACAAGTGTGATGTAGCAGGGGCAGGGGAATCGTTGTGGAGGTGCAAATGTGGAAGGGACAGGGGGGTTGTGGGAGGCTGAGGCAGGGGGGATGTATAGGAGGGCTGAGTTGGGGAGGATGCGACCTGGGAGGTGACCTGGGAGGTGCCCTGGGAGGTGACCTGGGATGTGACCTGGGAGGTGAGACTACCTGAGAGACTATTTCGGTGTCGTTGTTGCCATCTATTTTTGTGGGCTGTTTGCTCATCTTTCGTCATAAACCTCTCTATAAACACATTGTAATGGGTTTCACTTCCTCTGAGTAAATGCTTGCTCCTCATTATGTACTCCACTGCCTCCTCATTGGAGAATTGCACCAGAACAGGTCTATTCTTGGTACAATTGTAAGGTCCAACCCGTCGATTGATATCCACCTCGCGTTCTGCCATCTCTGCTCCAATACACCTCAATATCTCGTGCAATTCATTTTTTTCTGTTTCTATTCTCTCTTGTCTTGTTGGTGCCCTAGATTCGAATAATCCATGTATTATAATAGACCGTCTCCTCAGTAATTCATTGTCATGCTGGTAGCCTGTCCCCTGGGGATTCCCCATCCCAACCGCAGTCACTAACCCATCCCCCATTACTCCTCTATCCTTAGCCATGCTGCTAATCCTTCCTAATTCGTTTGTGATATGAGCACATTCCCTCTCCCAGTCCTCTCTTCCCTTCCTAATCTCTTCCTGAACATAGAGCATAAATTCTTGTTTCTGCCTCTCTACCGCATCCTGTATTTGCTGAAATACCTCACTTTTAATCCCCTGGATTAGATCCTCCAACCAGTCACTCCTTCTCTCTACAAATTTCCCTATTAATTTGTCTATAAATCTGTCCCCCTCCTCATCCCTGCTGGTGATTGACCTTGAACCCCTTCTAGTCATTGCAGTAACAATCTAGCCAAAAAGGCGCTCCTCAATACCTTGCACAATCTGCCAACACAATAGGTGAGTGAATCTCCAATCGTCGTCCCGCGTGGTGGTAGAAGGGTTGCTGCCGGGAGGTGAGGTCACGCGGTCAGAGGTCGGTGATGTCTGCTGCTTCCACACTGCACCGTATTTCCTCAACTATTTTGAATTACGCTAATTAAACTGTTTTTTTTCTTCACTACCTTATGGCTCTGGTCAAAACCCAAGGTTTTTTCATTCACTTGTACATTCACTTGTAGTCTTTTTCACTTCGAAGTTGCCTGATTACCCCTCCCACTCCACTAGTGACCCAGGAGCTCCCAACCCACGTCCACCCAACACGATGGTCACAAGACAAGTGACAAGTGTGTGTGTGTGTGTGTGTGTGTGTGTGTGTGTGTGTGTGTGTGTGGTGTGGAAAAAAATAGTAGTAGTAGTAGAAACAGTTAATTGACAGTTGAGAAGACGGCCGAAAGAGTAGAGCTCAACCCCCGCAAGCACAACTAGGTGAATACAACTAGGTGAATTCACACAGACACACACTCACACAGGAAGCAGCCTGTAACAGCTGTCTAACTCTCAGATACCTATTTACTGCTAGGTAACAGGGGCATCAGGGTGAATGAAACTCTGCCCATCTGTTTTCGCCGGCTGCCGGGATCAAACCCCGACCCTGGGATTACGAGTCCCAAGCCCTGTCCATTAAGCCACGGCCCCCCTAACACACACGCACATAGTGTGTGTGTATTCACTTAGTTGTGCTTGTGGGGGGTTGAGCTCTGCTCTTTCGGCCCGCCTCTCAACTGTCAATCAACTGTTACTAACTACTATTTTTTTCCCGCACCACACACACACACACACACACACACACACACACACACACACACACACACACACACCCAGGAAGCAGCACGTGACAGCTGACTAACTCCAGGGTACCTATTTACTGCTAGGTAACAGGTGCATCAGGGTGAAAGAAACTCTGCCCGTTGTTTCTCGCCGGCGCTGGGAATCGAACCCGGGACCACAGGATCACGCGTCGAGTGTGCTGTCCAGTCAGCCAGAGTGTGTGTGTGTACTCGCCTATTTGTACCTGCAGAATCGAGATGCAGCTCTTGGACCCCACTTTTCTAGTAGCTGGTTGTCTATTACAATGACACCTGTCCTATTTCCTATTATACCTGCTTTTACAGTTGTGAACTGAGTTGGCCTCAACAACCAGCTTCTTTAGGTCCGTCCGTTTACTCATTACTGTTATGCTAGAAGAAAATGTTCTAACATCTCTATGACAGTTGAGTCTCAAGCTTCCATCCATGCCCCCCCCCCCTTGTTCTATTAGCATTCATAGTAAACATTTTCTATATTTCCACCTTGTCAATCCTCTTAACTATTTTATATGTCTGCATCCCATTCCTCCCTGTGTGTGAGTATGTATTTTTACATGCGTTTGTGTTCTAACCTATTTGTACTCAACTATTTGTGCCTGTAGGATCTAGCCTCGGCTCCTGGCCCTCGCATATCTTGCCGCAGGTGGTTTAAAGCAATGACTCCTGTCCTCTTTTCCTATTATATGAGTATTTTAAAATTATGAATAAAGGTTGCTTCCACAACTTGCTCCTTTAGTTCATTCCATTTTCCCACAACTCTTTTGCTATATGAAAACTTGTTAACACCTCTATAACTCATCTGAGTTTTGAGCTTCCAACCATTCTCGCTTATTTTGTTGGTATTCAGTGTGAACCTTTCATCTATTTCCACATTCTCAATCCCCTTAAGTATGTTATATGTTTCTATTATATCTCCCCAATCCTTCCTTTATTCTTGCGTCGTCAGGTGCAGTTCCTTCAGTCCTTCATACCCCTTACCTCACAATTCTGAGACGAGCCTCATCGCAAAATTTGAACCTTTTCTAATTTCTTTATGTTTCTTTAGGTGAGGGCATGATGGGGCGGCATACTCTAATGCTGGTCTCATGTAGGAAGTGTAAAGTGTTCTAAATGCTTCCTCATTTAGGTTCCTGAATGATGTTCTAACTTTTGTTAGCGTAGAGTACTCTGCTGTCTTTATCCTATTTTTATGTGCCTCAGGAGTTAGATTTGGTATTATATCCACTCTCCCAGGTCTCCTTCTCGAGTCTTCAAAAGTAGGTAGTTTTCCTCCACTTTGTACGGTCCCCTGTAGCCTCCTGTCCCTTTGTGCCATTTCCATTACTTTACACCTGCATCGTGTTGATCTCCAGCACCAATTTCTCCGACCATCTCCTCAACTTGTTCAAGTCCTCTTGGAGTATCCTACAGTCATCATCTGTCACAACTCGTCACATTTATAATGTGTCATCCGCAAACATCGACATAAGAGACTCAACTCCTGTAGACGTCTGTTATGTTTATTAGAAATTGAACTTGTCCAAGAACCGATTCTTGAGGAATTCCAAACTTTACTGCTCGCCATTCTGACTTCTCGCTAACTCACTGTCTCCTGCCTGCTAGTTAATTTCTTACCTATGTTAGGGCTTTATCTCTTAACAATGTCTGTCTCTCGAGTTTGTATATTAGTCTCCTGTGTGGTATTGTATCAAAGGCTTTTTGGCATGACATAAATATGCAATCCTTCCATCCTCGTCCTGCCTTATTCTTGTTACTTTATTATAGAATTCTAGAAACTTTGTTAGGTATGATTTCCCTTCCCAGAACCCATGTTGGTGTTTTGTTTATATACCTAATTATCTTTAAGAATGTAACCAGTTTTAACCTGATTATTCATTCATGGACTTTGTAGGGGAGACTTGTTAGTGATACAGGTCTTTAGTTAAGTTCTGCTTCCCTATCTCGTCATGAAAATTGGTACAAATTTGTCTTCTTCCAGCAACTGGCCCCGTAAGTAAAGTAAGTGTGTATACTCACCTTATTGTGTTTGTGAGGTTTAGCTTCGGCTCCTTGGGCCCGCCTCTCAACTGCTAATCAACTGGAGTTCAGGTTCCTGAGCTTATTGTGTTCTATCTTATCTACATTTGTACCTATGTGAAGTCAGACTCCATCACATCACTTCCTAAAGCATTCTATTCATTACCTACTCTGACACTGAAAAAGTTCGTTCAAAAGTCTCTGAGGCTCATTTGGATACTCAATTTCAACCTGTGTCCCCTTGTGTGAGTACCACCGGTGTTAATCCATCCTTGTCTACCTTGTCAATTCCCCGGAGAATTTTGTATGTGGTGATCTTGTCTTCCCGAGCTCCTTAGTCTTCCAGCGAGGTGAAAAGCAATTCATGCAGCCTTTTCTCGTAACTCGTGCTCCTTAATTCTGGGAGTCGTTTAGCAGCATACTTCGGAACCTTCTCTACCAACACCTTGTGCATCACATGGGGCCACATACTCCAGGACTGGTCTGACATATGTGATATACTAGGTTCTAAATGATTCCTTACACAAGTTTCTAAAGGCAGTTCTGATGTTAGTCTGCCTCGCATATGCAAATGATGATATTCTTTGGATGTGGGCTTCAGGAGACAGGTTTAGCATAATATTAACTCCTTGATAAGCGTTTTTATGAAGGATTTAGTCTCGCTTTCGGTATCATGTGTCTGGTCTCCTGTTCTCTTAGCCCAGTTGCATTGCCTTACATTTACTTTGGTTGAACTTTAGTAGCCATTTGCAGGACCATTCCTTTAGTTTGTCTAGGTCATCTTGTAGCCTTTTTTCATCTTTCTTGGTCTTAATCCTCCTCAGAATTCTTTCATACTCAGCAAACATTGCGTGGAACGAGTCTATTCCATCTGGGAGATCGTGTACATGTATCAGTGTTACGGCCTCAATGGGTCGCAACCGGGTTCTTTTTTGGTGGTACGAAAGTTCTGGTATCCTGCCCCAAGTTAGTAGAGGCTTTCAAGGGGTGAGCTCAGTAATGCAAGTAAAATAAAAGGGGGAGCTACATTAAATATAACAGTTCATCACTTTATCCATATATAATTATTTTACCATCACCATATATATATATATATATAACTCTTAAAAGGAAGTATTACTACACTATATGTACACCAACGTCTCTCTCAGAAGACACTAAACACTCGGCGAAGCTCAATTGATGCAGTCTTGTACCATGTTTCGTCATCCATGGTACTACTCTCAGTAAGTACCGGGAAACAACAATGAGTCTACCCTGGTCATGGACCAGCCAAGCCACAATTCCACTTCTTGAGGTTTTCCTGAGATGATTTCGGGGCTTTAGTGTCCCCGCGGCCCGGTCCTTGATCAGGTCTCCACCCCCAGGAAGCAGCCCATGACAGCTGACTAACACCCAGGTACCTATTTACTGCTAGGTAACAGGGGTATAGGGTGAAAAAAACTCTGCCCATTGTTTCTCGCCGGCGCCCAGGATCGAACCCGGGACCACAGGATCACAGTCCAGCGTGCTATCCACTCGGCCGACTGGCTCCCTAAGGCACTAGGGAAGGCACTAAGTGCCTCTTCGTGAAGGCTCACAACCACAGTCCAGCCTGTTGCTGGCAGGTACCAATCAGCCTCGCGCTGCTGGGCCACTTCACTTGCAGATACTAGGGTCTGCACGAAGCTCTAGGCAGGAGCTTCGTGCAACTCGCTGGTTACTCTCCTCTTCGACACCTCAGTCAGTTGTCTCTTCTACTAGCCAGCCCCGGGTACGGCGAATCCCGTCACTGCCACTCCACAGGCAGACAGTAGAACACTTAACAGTTCTCTTCCGGCGGCGGCTCACTACTTCCTTAAAGCAGACTGGTGTAGAGACCTTGGCTGCCCTGGGTAGACTGCCTCTCCTTGTATCACAGCAGCCCTACATTGACTCTGTGAATACAGGCACGTCATCAGTACACTGGGACACGACATGGGACCACTAGAAACATCACTTACTGGCTTAGACACATACATCCAACTCCGCTTATGACAGATGGCGCTGCTTTTCTTAACATCACCTCACTAGAGGTCACCAGCTACCTCACGAGCCGACTAGGACAGGAATCTAGCGCCTCTCGCCGGTATATTCCCGTCATCACAAGATGGCGTTGTCCATGTTGTGGGGGTTTCGGGAGCAGACTCACAGATGGCGTTGACGTCACTGTTCCGTGCTCTGACGATGCACTTGGGTTCGTAACAATCAGAAACAAGATAGGTCCAAAGACTGAACCCTGCGAGACTCCACTGGAGACGCCTCACCTCTCTGAGACCTCACCATTCACAGAGACTTGCTGTCTTCTTTTGCTTAGGTACCTTCTCTTTTACCTGTTGCTTAGGTAAAAGAGAAGTACCTTCTCTTTTACTCCTAACTGCATCTACATCTTGTACAATAATCTCCAATGGGGTACTGTGTCAAGGGCTTTCTGACAATCCAAAAATATGCAGTCTGCCCACCCGTCTCATTCTTGCCTGATTTTTGTCGCTTGATGCCGCTCTTATCATCTTGACGTATTCATTCCTGGCCCTCTGGTATCTTTCTTTGCTTTCTAGTGTTATGTTATTTCTATAGTTTCTCATTACCCTTGTAGTTAGTTGCTGTGCCAGCTTACATCTCTGAATAAACCATGGATTCCTCATTTGCATTTTTTTTTCTTTTTGGATTGAAACAAACTTGTCTACTGCCACCTTACACTTCTGCGTGGAATAGTCCATCATGTCTTGTGCTGTTTTTTCTCTAAGCTCGGTTTCCCATGATATATCTGTTAAGAATGTTCATGGTTTCTTATAGTTTACCTTTCGGAAAGCTAGCTCTTCTTTTGTAAGTCTGTCTGTGTCTGTATTCACCAAATTATGCTTGCAGGAGTTGAGCTTAGGCTCTTAGGTCCCGCCTCTCAACTGTCAATCTACTGGTATACAGGTTCCTGAGCCTACTGGGCTCTATCATATCTACACTTGAAACTGTGTATGGAGTCAGTCTCCACCACATCACCACATAAAGAATTCAATTTGTCAACTACTCTGACACTAAAAAAATAATTTCTAATGTCTCTAGGGCTCATTTGGCCACTCAATTTCCACCTGTGTCCCCTAGTGCGTGTGCCCTTTATGTTAAAAAATATGTGTTTGTCTACCCTATCAGTTCTCTTGAGAATCTGGTTTGTGGTGATCATGTTCCCCTGAACTCTTCTGTCTTCCAGCGTCGTGAGGTTTAATTCCCGTAGTCCCTCCTCATAGCTCATACCCTTCAGTTCGTGGACTAGTCTGGTGGCAAATCTTTGTACCTTCTCCAGTTTAGTCTTATGCTTGACGAGATATGGATGCCATGCTGGAGAGCCATACTACAGGATTGGTCTGACATATGTGGTATACAAGGTTCTAAATGATTCCTTACAAAAGTTTCTAAAAACCGTTCTTATTTGGCCAACCTAGCATATGTCGCTGAAGTTATGCTTTTGATATGGGTTTCAGGGGCCAGGTCTGGCGGGATATCAACTCCCAGGTCTTTCTCTCTTCCTAACTCCTGATTTCCTATCCCAGCCGGTACCTTGTGATAGGCATTTTTCTCCCTACGCCTATCTTCATCACCTTGCACTTGCTCGAGTTAAATTCTAGTAGGCATTTTTGGTACCATTACTTCAGTCTGTCCAGGTCATCATGTAGCCTCTTGCTGTCCTCCTGTCTTAATCCTTCTTATAATTTTATCATCATCAGCAAACATTGAGAGGAATGAGTCTATACCATCTTGAAGATCATTCACGTATATCAGAAACAAGATAGGCCCGAGTACAGAACTGCTGGTGACATCACACTATTCTGAGGAATCACCACTCACAGTAACTATGTGCTTCCTGTTGTTTAGGTACTCTCTTATCTATTGTAGCACCCTACTGCTTACACCAGCTTGTTTCTCCTAATTATGCAACAGTCTCTTATGGGGTACTTTGTCAAAAGCTCTCTGACAATCCAAGAAAATGCAGTCTGCCTACCCTTCTCACCCTTGATGCTTGGTCATAGAATTCTGTTAAACCTGTGAGACATGACTTGGCCTCCCTGAACCCATGCTGGTGGTGTGTTACAAAGTCTCTTCTCTCCAGATGCGATACCAGCCTTTTTCTCACGATCGTCTTGCTTGGTATTCAAGTTTAGGACAACGGGCTGTAGTTTAGGGCTTCCTGCCTGGCCCGTTTTTTTGTATATTGGGACTACGTTAGCTGTTTTGAAACTCGCTGGTAGGTCTCCTGTTTCCAGTGACTTTGTATACACCGTAGAGAGAGGCATGAAGAGTGCTTCCGCCTGTTCTTTTAGCATTCATGGTGAGATTCCATCAGGTCCAATAGCCTCAGTCACGTCTAGATCGAGCAGATACCTCCTTATCTTGTGTCTGGTAATTTAAATATCTTCCAGGTTTGACTGGTTTATCGCAACCTCCCTCTCAGCTGAGGGACTTCTCCTTGCTCTATTGTGAAGACTTCTTGGGATCTCTTGTTGAGATTTTCACACATCTCTTTGTTATTCTCTGTGTGCCTATCCTCTCCCTTTTTCAGTTTCATCACCTGTTATTTTACTGTAGTTTTCCTCCTGATGTGGCTGTATAGCAGTTTTGGTTGGGTCTTGGCTTTATTTGCTATGTCATTTTCAAAGTGTCTCTCTGCTTTCCTTTTCACACTTAGGTACCCATTTCTGGCTCTCTGATATCTCTCTCTCTTCTCACTCTGGCGTACTATTATTTCTGTAGTTTTTCCTTGTCCTTGTCCTTAGCTGCCTTGCTTTCTTATAATGCCTTATTGAACGACGGATTCCCCCATTTTGCTTTTCGTTTTTTTCTCGCTTGGCCGGGATAAGCCTGTTTTCTGCCTTCTGACACTTCTAGGTGATGTAGTCTATCATGCCTTGTACAGACTTTCCTCTGAACTCTGTCTCCAATAGAATTCCTATTAGAAATACTAATCTCAACATAATTTCCCTTCGGTATGCCAGCCTTTTACTTTTCGATCATTTCTTTGGATGGGTTATTTCTACTTCCACCAGATACTAAAATGTTAGGACCTTGTGGACACTCACTCCTATGGAGGGTTCTGATTTTACTTTATGACTGACTCATTCAGGGTGAATATCAGATGAAGTCTTGCTGGTTCATCATTTCCTCTCATTCATTTGGGCCCCCTTGACATGTTGGCCTAGAACGTTTATTGTCGGCACGTCTAATAATTTAGCTCTCCATGTTTCTCTCCCTCCGTGCGGTTCTCTGTTTTCCCAGTCTATCTTTCCATGGGTAAAGTCATTCATGATCAACAGTTTGGATTTCTTCGTGCTGGCAATAGAAGCTTTTCTCTCTATTATGTTAATGGTTGCCATGTCGTTCCTGTTATACACCTGTCTGGGTCATTTGTAATTACCAGGGGTTATATGTATTACTACTGTCATTATCTTTGTCCTCCCATTGTCATAATATCTTTTATGTAGTCTTAGAAATCTTCACAGCCTAGGATGTCCTTCTGACTGAAACGCCATGCCTACCTTATCATCAGAGCTACTCCTCCTCTTTCACTTCCCTCCCTCTCTTACCTAACTACAGTAGTCCTGCAGAAACACTGCATTTGTTATGATGTGTGGAAGTTTTGTTTCTGTGAGTGATGTTAGACCGGGTTTTCTTCTTGTGTCCTATCTCAAAGTTTACTTATTTTATTTATAATCTCATCTATTGTTTGTGTACATCACTTAGAACCTCCCTCCGACTCGTCTGTCCCTCCTCACTTAGTGTCACTCTGGCTGGCTGTTCCACTGGTGCTCGATGGACTAAGCTGCATGGATGGGGTTGGTGTGCGGTGCGATACTTAACATGGGTTTGGAGGATGTGGGGTGGGGCATAGTTCGTGGGATGGAGGGGAAAGGGTAGGCTTTGGGAGAGGGGGGAGTGGGGGAGGGCGGATTGGGTGAGTATTTAGTGGGAGGCTAGGAGGGCTTGGGGTAGGAAGGACTAATGGGTTGAAGATCGGAATGATACTCTTCTCTCTGGGGTTGCTGAAATGCTTGTAGAGAGTTTCCCACTCCCCTCTGGGATTGTTGGGAAATGGGTCGTAGTTCCTTGATTCCTTTCTCTCTCCTTGCTCTTCCTCATTGCATCTGCCTCCCTCATTCTCTCGTCCCCTGTCACATCTCTCTGAAGGAATATTGTTTTCAATGCCGTTACATATAATAGTCTGCTCTTCCTTGCTGGAAGTTCGCCTTTTGTGTATATATATATGAGGAACACAAATTTGTGTTCCTCACGTGTGCCCCAAAGAATGAGGTGATTTGGTAAAATGCTATGCCCAAGATTACTATCCGAGTGCCGGCGGTGAGGTGGTTCAAATAGCCTCGGCTATCACCTCATTATGTCCGGTCGTGATGGTCAAGTGGATTAAGGCGTCTTGTACATACCAGTTGCGTTGCTTCTGGGAGTATGGGTTCGAGTCACTTCTGGGGTGTGAGTTTTCAGTTGCATATTGTCCTGGGGACCATTCAGGCTTGTTTGCATATATATATATATATATATATATATATATATATATATATATATATATATATATATATATATATATATATATATGTCGTACCTATGAGCCAGAACGCACTTCTATGCCTACTATGCAAGGCCCGATTTGCCTAATAATCCAAGTTTTCATGAATTAATTGTTTTTCGACTACCTAACCTACCTAACCTAACCCAACCTAACTTTTTTGGCTACCTAACCTAACCTAACCTATGAAGATAGCTTAGGTTAGGTTAGGTAGAGTTGGTTAGGTTTGGTCATATATCTACGTTAATTTTAACTCCAATAAAAAAAAATTGACCTCATTCATAATGAAATGGGTAGCTTTATCATTTCATAAGAAAAAAATTAGAGAAAATATATTAATTCAGAAAAACTTGGCTTATTAGGCAAATCGGGCCTTGCATAGTAGGCTGAGAAGTACGTTCTGGCTACTAGGTACGACATATATATATATATATATATATATATATATATATATATATATATTTATATATGTCGTACCTAGTAGCCAAAACACGCTTCTTGGCCTGCTATGCAAGGCCCGATTTGCCTAATAGGCCGAGTGATTTACTTTATTTTCAATAAATTGTTTCAAATTAGTTTATTTGAAATATTATTATTATATTATATTAGGAACATAAATTATTGACCTAATTGTGTTAGTTTAGGTTAGGTTAAGATAGGTTAGGATAGGTTAGGTTAGGTTAGGTAGGGTTGGTTAGGTTCGGCCATATATCTACGATATTTTTAACTCAAATTTAAATAAAATGAACTCATACATAATGAAATGGATAGCATAATCATTTCATGAGAAAAAATATTGAAAAATATATATATATTCAGGAAAACTTGGCTTATTAGGCAATTCGGTCCTTGCATAGAAGGCCTAGTACGACGTTCTGGCTACTAGGTACGACATATATATATATATATATATATATATATATATATATATATATATGTTCTGGCTACTAGGTACGACATATATATATATATATATATATATATATATATATATATATATATATATATATATATATATATATATATATATATATATATATATATATATATATATATATGTCGTACCTAGTAGCCAGAACTCACTTCTCAGCCTACTATTCAAGGCCCGATTTGCCTAATAAGCCAAGTTTTCCTGAATTAATATATATACTATAATTTTTTTCTTATGAAATGATAAAGCAACCCTTTTCTCTATGTATGAGGTCAATTTTTTTTTATTGGAGTTAAAATTAACGTAGATATATGACCGAACCTAACCAACCCTACCTAACCTAACCTAACCTATATTTATAGGTAAGGTTAGGTTAGGTAGCCAAAAAAAGCTAGGTTAGGTTAGGTTAGGTTGGTTAGGTAGACGAAAAAACATTAATTCATGAAAACTTGGCTTATTAGGCAAATCGGGCCTTGAATAGTAGGCTGAGAAGTGCGTTCTGGCTATTAGGTACGACATATATATATATATATATATATATATATATATATATATATATATATATATATATATATATATATATATATATATATATATATATATATATATATATATATATATATATATATATATATATATGTCGTACCTAGTAGCCAGAACGCACTTCTCAGCCTACTATGCAAGGCCCGATTTATCTAATAAGCCAAGTTTTCCTAAATTAATATATTTTATCAAATTTTTTTCTTACGAAATGATAAAGCTACCCATTTCATTATGCATGAGGTCAATTTTTTTATTGGAGTTAAAATTAACGTAGATATATGACCGAACCTAACCAACCCTACCTAACCTAACCTAACCTATCTTTATAGGTTAGGTTAGGTTAGGTAGTCGAAAAATAATTCATTCATGAAAACTTGGCTTATTAGGCAAATCGGGCCTTGCATAGTAGGCAGAGAAATGCGTTCTGGCTACTAGGTACGACATATATATATATATATATATATATATATATATATATATATATATATATATATATATATATATATATATATATATATATATTTAATATAGGAGATGTACCACCTCTGGTGCAAGTGTAGGGACCCATAGCCTCGGAGAAGAAAATAAAGAGTACTCAGAGAAGACCTTGTGGATCCTCACTGAACACTTTGATAAATATACATATTGTTTTGGTATGTGTGTATATTTATCTAACTTTATTTGAAAATGTCATTACACAAAAAAAGTTACAATATTGATTACATTCAGGGTGCAAGGCTGCTTGTCACAAGTTGTACAGCTCTTCCAGCTCCTCAGATGGCGGGCAGGAACCATGGATGCAGTGAGCATTTCCTCTCTGGATTGCCACACTAAGGCGCTGAAAAAGAAAACTGACAGCTCTAGGGTCTCTAGTTGTTTCGATTAGTTTAGACCCCAACTCCTTCAAAAAGCTAGCAGCACTTTTACCCCAGGCACCAAGTGTCTCTGAGGCAATGGGGGACAAAATTGTAGTGGTGCTCAAGGTCTCTGTATTTACGTGACTTGGCCGCTTCCCGGTGATTGGCAGCTCCTCCTGCTTGTGTAGCACTGAAGTCAACATAGGTATTGGCTAAAGCTGAAACGCAAGTGTAGTCCCACACCAACTGTCTACCATTCTTCCAGGGGTTCACCGTGATTCCGTCTGGGCGACCGACAGGCTCATCAGAGTTGCGGGACATTAGGTAACGGGGCTCTCTCTCTGCTAGACAACCGGCTGTGGTAAGGCTTCTCTTAATAATGTCATTGACCTCGCCGTGTCTTGCATGCCATCCTCCTGTCCTTTGGCAGAGAAGGCCATGCCGTCCGTATCTGTCGGCATCTGCCTCGCCGCAAATACACCTGTATTCGGTGTAGATTGGGGCAGCGAAGCGGAGAGCCACGGCAATTCGGAGGGCCTGCGGTGTGAGACGGGTGCCGGTTGCTGACATTGGGGTTGCTAATAGGAAATCACCTGCATGGGGAGCTGCTACAGCTCTAAGTCGGGCAGTGTCATGTGGTGTTGTTGCAGCTTCTAGCAAAGTCGCAGCTTCTTGGTCGGCAATGGGGCGATCCCAGCTGGATTGCTTATGGGCTTCAGAAGGCGGTGGTTGGGGTGCTGGTCCTGCGAGAGAGACCCATTTGGTTGTGCAGTCTGTGAAGCTGGGATCATGTACCCCTGCCTGTTGAACTAGGTGCTCAGGTAGGATTTCCTTCACGAAGTTGTCAGACCCCACTGAAGAGGACAGGAACGTTGGTACAGCAATTTGTGTTGCTGTGCGCACGCCAAGGCCCCCGAGTCTGACAGGAAGGGAGGCCTGTTTCCACTGTAAGTCGCTGAGGGAAAGATTGAGGGCTTTTTCTAGTGTTGATTTCAGCAAGCTGTCGTACTCTTCTAATTTAATATTGTTGAAAGATGGCGAACATCTTGACGAATATATATATATATATATATATATATATATATATATATATATATATATATATATATATATATATATATATATATATATATATATATATATATATATATATATATATATATATATATATATATATATATATATATATTTTGGTAGCAGTCTTTCCTGTAGACATATATTATTAAATATGACCGAAAAAGTAAGATTAATAATTCTAACACGAATTTTCTCAATCTTTCGTACATTTCTTTTCACTGTTGGTGGTAATTCAAAAATCAATTCTCCAAAATTCATTCTTATTTCTAGTCTGACGCGACACTTGAGCGCGTTTCGTAAAACTTATTACATTTTCAAAGACTTTAGTTAACACATACACAACTGAATAGAACTTACACATCTCCGATTTTGTTTATATCTACATTTGAGTGAGGTGGATGGGGTGAGGTGGTATTTAATAAGGTATTAATTTCATTAACACAAGCCAGAACATGAAACAATGGGTATTGAATAGAAGTGATTGTAGAAAGCCTATTGGTCCATATTTCTTGATGCTTCTATATTGGAGCGGAGTCTTGAGGTGGCTAGAATATAGTTGTGCATTAATTGGCTGTTGATTGCTGGTGTTGACTTCTTGATGTGTAATGCCTCGCAAACGTCAAGCCGCCTGCTATCGTTGTATCTATCGATGATTTCTGTGTTGTTTACTAGCATTTCTCTGGCGATGGTTTGGTTGTGGGAAGAGATTATATGTTCCTTAATGGTGCCCTGTTGCTTATGCATCGTTAAACGCCTAGAATGAGATGTTGTTGTCTTGCCTATATACTGGGTTTTTTGGAGCTTACAGTCCCCAAGAGGGCATTTGAAGGCATAGACGACCTTAGTCTCTTTTAAAGCGTTCTGTTTTGTGTCTGGAGAGTTTCTCATGAGTAGGCTGGCCGTTTTTCTGCTTTTATAGTAAATCGTCAGTTGTATACTCTGATTTTTGTCTGTAGGGATAACGTTTCTATTAACAATATCTTTCAGGACCCTTTCCTCCGTTTTATGAGCTGTGGAAAAGAAGTTCCTGTAAAATAGTCTAATAGGGGGTATAGGTGTTGTGTTGGTTGTCTCTTCAGAGGTTGCATGGCGTTTCACTTTCCTTCTTATGATGTCTTCGACGAAACAATTGGAGAAGCCGTTGTTGACTAGGACCTGCCTTACCCAACAGAGTTCTTCGTCGACTTGCTTCCATTCTGAGCTGTGGCTGAGAGCACGGTCGACATATGCGTTAACAACACTCCTCTTGTACCTATCTGTGCAGTCGCTTTTGGCATTTAGGCACATTCCTATGTTCGTTTCCTTAGTGTAGACTGCAGTGTGGAAACCTCCGCTCTTTTCCATGACTGTTACATCTAGAAAGGGCAGCTTCCCATCCTTTTCCATCTCGTAAGTGAAACGCAGCACGGAACTCTGCTCAAATGCCTCCTTCAACTCCTGCAGATGTCTGACATCAGGTACCTGTGTAAAAATGTCGTCAACATGCCTGCAGTATATGGCCGGTTTCATGTTCATGTCGACTAAGACTTTTTGCTCGATGGTACCCATGTAGAAGTTTGCAAACAGGACACCTAGGGGAGAACCCATGGCGACCCCATCTACTTGCTTATACATGTGCCCATCCGGGCTCAAGAAGGGTGCCTCTTTAGTACAAGCTTGGAGTAGTTTCCTTAGGATATTTTCTGGTATGTCAAGAGGAGTACAGGCTGGATCACGATACACTCTGTCGGCTATCATCCCGATTATCTCGTCCACTGGTACGTTAGTGAAAAGCGATTCTACGTCCAACGAGGCTCTTATTCCTGTGGCCCGTGTGCCCCGCAGTAAGTCAATGTCAAGACACACAAGCCTGGAAACCCACTTCGGCCAATCATTAGCCAGATACCCACACCCACGAACTGACTAGCGAAGCGACTCAACGGCATGCTGACTCCTTATGTCCCTTGCGCCTTCAGCCTGAAGTCGCCAAAGGAATTGGTTGACTTACTGCGTTG
Organism: Procambarus clarkii; assembly: GCF_040958095.1. Classification (NCBI taxonomy): domain Eukaryota; kingdom Metazoa; phylum Arthropoda; class Malacostraca; order Decapoda; family Cambaridae; genus Procambarus; species Procambarus clarkii. The sequence continues at coordinate 2,528,008 of NC_091210.1, read as the reverse complement.
TCAAGTTGTCTGTCCCAGTCCTTCAAAGTCTCATCGCAGAATTTCTTTAGGAGTGCTTTAATAGTCTGATGACTACGTTCAAGAGAACCCTGTGAAGCAGGATGATAGGGGCTGGACAGTACCTGTGTGATGTTGAACTCCTCCAGAGTCTTCTTGAAGAGATCACTGGTGAAGTTGGTGCCACAGTCACTTTGAACCTCTCTTGGAAATCCCTACTGGGTGAAGATCTTCAATAGGTGTTTCACCACTGTAGCAGCCGAAATGTTCTTTACTGGAACTGCTATGGGAAACCTGGTGGTAGGACACCTGATAGTTAATATATATGCGTTGCCAGAACTGGTCCGGGGTAAAGGACCAACACAGTCTATGAAGAGTCTGTAGAAAAATTCCACAGGCACCTGGATGGATTTCAGAGGAGCCTGGGGAATAGAGATGTTAGGTTTACCTGCCATCTGACATATATGACACTCTTTTACGTATTTCTTTACGTCTTTTACCATACCTGGCCAGTAGTTCTCAGTTCTCTTATCTGATTCCGTGGTAGGTTTTGTTGAAACCATAGTGAGAAGGAGCTCTGTGGGCCAGGTGTAGAATATCGGGCCGTATGCTGGTGGGAATCACTAGTTGTTCGACATTGGCCCAATCGTCATCCTCCTTCAGCTTGCTGGGTCTGTATCTGCGGTAGAGCAACTCATTCTCTAGGAAGAACCCAGGGATACTGACAGGTTGAGTCTCAGCCTGAAAGAATAATGGTGTTAATGCTTGATCTTCCCTCTGTAACTTATGGAATTCCAACTTGGTAAGATTGGGAGGTAGATTCTGAGGGTCATGAGAGACAGCGGTAGCAGTAGAGTCAGCTGGTTGCGGTCGTGCAGCTTGTGCACGGGTGGTCACCAAAACTGGAGGAGAAACTTTATCACTTTCTTGAACCTTTGCTGGAACATATTCAAAGATGGGATTATCCATTACAGAAGTACACACCTGGGGTTTGTCCGTGATGATCAGGTTGGTCGGTTGCAGATCTTCAGCCAAGTCGTTGCCAAGGAGAAGTTGCACTCCAGGCATGGGAAAAGGCTTTACCCGGATGGCGACTTGGACTTCACCGGTCACGAAGGGACAATCCAGGTGGACTCTGGCAAGTGGATATGGAGTGGTAGCTGTGAGGTCAGTGATAAGGACGGTTTCCCCGGTGTAGGCGACGTTATTCACAGCCGATTTCAACATAATGGACTGAAGAGCCGCTGTGTCCCTCAAGATCTTCAATTTGAAACGTCCCTCCGAATCTGTACCGTTGGTAGAGACAGTTCCAGGATACAGGTGTTTACTGAAGAGAGAAAGATCATTAAAATTAACACCAACATTCATTACAGGCTTTCCGAACTTAGGAGGAATCTGTTTGGGTTTAGTAGATTCATTGCTCTTGTATTGAACCTTCACACATCATTCTATGGTATGTCCATAGAGTCTGCAATACTTACAATACAATTGTGAGCTCGCTTCCTCCGTACTCACTTTATCGTTGTACCGAGACTTCTTACTGGGAGGTGGTGATGGTGTCAGCCGGTGGATGAGGCTGTAGGTGTCAGCCGACTTCGCACATTTGATGTAGTCGGTTTCTTCTTTATCTGCTAGATATAAACGGACGGAAAGGGGTACACGTCTCAAGAATTCCTCAACTAGCATGAGGTTCATGAGCTCTGCAAATGTAGAGACATGTGCTGCTTCCAGCCATTTCATAAAATATCTTTTCTTTGTATTGGCAAATTCTAGAAAGCTGGTGGTACTTGCCTTAAGATGGTCACGGAATTTTCGTCGGTAGCTTTCGGTGGAGAGAAGGTAGGCGTCCCACACTGCTTGCTTCAGGGTCTGGTAGTCATTCTCAGACGCTAAGGTACTGAGAGTAACTGCAGCACTACCTGTAAGATGCACTCTGAGAAGGGTGGACCATTGGTCAACAGGCCAGCTAAGTTGATTAGCTAGGGTCTCAAAGGTGGTAAAAAAGACGTCGACCTCCGTCTCAACGAATGGTGGCATTAACTTACTTGCATGGGAGATATTGGAACTTACTGGAAGACTGGCGGTAGCTTGCTGGCGTTGAGTGTGGTGTGTAGTCTCCAATGCGAGTTCTTGTTGACGACATTCTATAGCCATAGCCGCTTGCTGTTTGCCATGCTCGCGTTGCATCTCCAGGTGACGATGTTTTGCTTCCAGCTGTACTCTCTCACGCTCACGGAGTATTGCTGTCTCACGTTCCTGTTCCTCTTTCCTCAAGGCGGCTTCCTCTTTCCTCAGTAGTAGAGCTTCTTTTGCCAGGGCCGCCTCTCATTCTTGCTCTTCTTTCCTCAAGGCGGCCTCTCGTTCTTGTTCTTGTTTCCTTATTGCAGCTTCTTCTTTCCTGATTTGTAGAGTTGCTTGCTGTTGCTCGAGGGCTTCCCTTTGCTGCTCTCGCTCGAGCTTTACAAGCTCGAGTTTGAGTTTCATAGTTGCCAAATCAGTTTTATCTGCAATAGAATAACTTTCGTGAGTTTCAGAGTCAATTTTCCCTTCTTCTAAGAGGTAATCCATGATTAGGTTATGTATTTCATTTTTGTTGGCTCCATGGGGAACATCTAGTTGAAACTCGTGTGCAAGAGTTTGTAATTCAGTTCTCTTGGCACGACATAATGTCCCTATCTCACCTGCTGGATCGTTACGGAAAGCTTGGAGACAAAACATGGTGAAAGATAGCAAATAAATGTACACGAATATAGTTGTGATATGGTAAATGTCAGAAACTGGATAACGTGACAACTGGTAACTATCCTGTGGAATTTTAATCTTTAACAATTAAAGTTAATTATAGGGTGGTAAATGATTAGTCAATCAAAGTCACAGGAAATCTTGTACCCGGTACTCAATGTAAGAGAATAAGGGCAAGAAAATCCTACTAAGTAAGTGAAACTGAGTTTCTAAAACAAATGAAACATTTAATTGCTCCAAAAGTGAATTAGGTAGTCCAAGAATGTAGGCATACCTTGCCGAGTCTCTATAGGACATAAGCAAGGGTTTCCCACTAAATGAATATGATACTTACAGAATTAGCGAACTTTGTGCTCTGTAAAAATAAAGCTAATTCCCTACCTAAGTAAATATCATCATCTCTGACCGACGTGTAGGGGTGCGAGTGTCAACTGGTGACGAGAACTGCTGCTGAGGTCCCAACTCAGCAACAAATTCCGTGCTAGAGGAACTATGGCTCTCTTTTCCTTCTTCGGTGGAATGCAGTAGATAGGGTGCTTTGACCCGGAGACAAACCAAAGTACCAGGGTACCAAAATGATGATCTGCCGAAAATATGAGAAATATCCCAGGGACAACAGGTGGTAAACACAAGTAATAACACAGAGGGAGAGATGACCAATTAAGAGAATGACTGAGGCCTCCAGTCACCACGTAATCCAAAGTTATCTCACACTCACCATATGCGACTCTCGGAATGCACAATACACACAGCACCATAGAAATATAAAAATTAATGATAATATTTAAAGGCTACTTTAGCAAAGTGTAGTACACTTACCACAAATTGACGTTCTGGTACTAGTACCTGAGTGAAGCTCCCGGACAGGCCCCTATTAAAATGTGACGGGAAGGTGTTGGAGTGTTGATGTTCGGCAGTCCTCCAATGGCAGGTGTCAAAGCCTGGTCACACTTTAATAAAAAATATAGATTGCTTGCCTGTTGTCTTTGATAAGTTAGAGGGAGGAACACGTAAAACACAAAATATGAACAATGAAACTTTAATATATTTACTTGAAACGAAAATGAAAATAAAGACAAATCTCGGGAAGTTAAATTACAGCTAAATAATAAAGAAATTCAAAGACAATGTGAAATACAAAATTACAATATTAAAATGGTGCTGAGAATATTGGCTATGGCTGAAACTTCCCTTCGTATACAAGCTAATGAGCTAGTATGCCAGAGACAGATATCAACCGCAAGAGCACAAGGAATATTCTAAAGTGGATTGCTGGTCAGGCTCAGACGTCGATTCGTGTAGAGGGCGCACAGGTGCTGTGTGCAGGTGCGCGGCTGGCGAGTCGCCAATCAGAGGCAGGCAAGCTGGTGAAGGTTAGTTAGCTGGTTTGATGACGAGCCGGCGCGTGGAGGGTGTGTGGAGTAGGGGGATCTTGGATACGTTTTGCCTCCTGGTCAAAACATTTTGTGCTACTGGTGACGTATCTTGAATGTAGCATCTTATACTTGTGTCTTTGGCGGAACTTAAAGTAGGGAAGAGCAGGCTCAATCTCTCTAGAAAGAGATTATCGTCACAATATATATATATGTGTGTGTGTGTGTGTCTGTGTGTGTGTGTGTGTGTGTGTGTGTGTGTGTGTGTGTATGTGTGTGCGTGTGTGTGTGTGTGTGTGTGTGTGTGTTTGTGTGTGTGTACTTACCTAGTTATGCTTGCGGGGTTTGAGCTCTGGCTCTTTTGTCCCGCCTCTCAACTGTCAGTCAACTAATGTACAGGTTCCTAAGCCTACTGGACTCTATCATATCTACACTTGAAGCTGTGTATGGAGTCAGCCACATCACTTTCTAGTGCATTCCATTTGTCTACTACTCTGACACTGGAAAAATTCTTTCTAGCGTCTCAATGGCTCATTTGGGCACTCAATTTACATATGTGTCCCCTAGTGCATCTGCCTCTTGTGTTAAATACCCTGTCTCTATCTTTTCCTATCAATTCATTTGAGAATCTTGTATGTGGTGATCGCGTCCCCCCTAACTCTTCTGTCTTCCAGCGACGTGTGGTTTAATTTCCTTAGTCTCTCCTCGTAGCTCATACCTCTCAGCTCGGGTTCTAGTCTGGTTGCAAACCTTTGAACCTTTTCCAGTTTAGTCTTATGCTTGACTAGATATGGACTTCATGCTGGGGCTGCATAATCCAGGATTGGTCTGACATATGTGGTATACAAAGTTCTAAATTTTTCCTTACACAAGTCTCTGAATACCGTTCTTATGTTGGCCAAGCTGGCATATTCCACTCATGTTATCCTCTTGATATGGGCATCACTGGACAGATCTGACGTGATTTCAACCACCAAGTTTTTTACTCTCTGTGACTCTTGAAGAATTTCATCAACCAAGTGATACCTTGTATGTGGCCTCCTGCTCCCTACACCTACCTTCATTACATTACATTTGCTTGGGTTAAAGTCTAACATCCATTTGTTTGACCATTCCCTCAGTTTGTCTAAGTCTTCTTGAAGACTCAAGTAGTTCTCTTTTGTCTTAATCCTTCTCATAATTTTGGCATCGTCAGCAAACATTGAGAGAAATGAGTCTATACCCTCTGGGAGATCATTTACGTATATCAGAAACAAGATAGGACCGAGTACAGAGCCCTGTGTGACTCCACTGGTGAATTCACGCCAATCTGAGGTCTCACACATCACTATTTGCTTTCTATAGCTTAGGTACTCCCTTATCCACTGGAGCACCTTACCAGTTACTTCTGCCTGTCACTCTAGTTTATATACCAGCCTCCTATGGGGTACTGTGTCAAAAGCTTTCTGACAATTCAAGAAAATTCAGTCCGCCCAGCCTTCTCTTTCTTGATTAATCTTTGTCACCTGGTCATACAATTCTATTAAGCCAGTAGGCAAGATTTACCCTCCCTGAACCCATGTTGGCGATTTGTCACGAAGTCTCTTTTCTCCAGATGTGTTACTAGGTTTTTCCTCACGATTGTCTCCACCACCTTGCATGGTATACAAGTCAAGGACACTGGCCTGTAGTTCAGTGTCTATTGCCTGTCACCTTTTTTGTATATTGGGACTACATTAGCCGTATTTCATATTTCTGGTAGGTCTTCCGTTTCCAGTGACCTACTGTACACTATGGAGAGCGGCAAGCAAAGTGCCTCTTCAAACTTTTTCAATACCCATGGCGAGAACCCCTCTAGAACAACAGCCTTTCTCACATCCAAATCTCTTGACCTTAACTCTCGTAATTTCAAATCCTTCCATGGCTGCCTGGTTTACTGCCCTCTCTCCTAGCACAGTGACCTTACCCTGTTCGATTATGAAGATCTCCCGGAACCTCTTGTTGAGTTCTTCACACACCACTTTATCAGTCTCTATACACCTGTCCTCGCCTGTTCTAAGTTTCGTTACCAGTTCTTTCACTGTTGTTTTCCTCCTGATGTGACTGTGGAGTAGCTTTGGTTCGGTCTTGCCTTTGTTTGATATACCATTTTCATAATTTTTCTCTGCTTCTTTTCTCACACTAACATACTCATTCCTGGTTCTCTGGTATCTCTCTCTGCTTTCTGGTGTTCTGTTATTTCGGAAGTTCCTCCACATCCTTTTGTTCAGCTCCTTTGCTTCAATACATGCCCTAGTAAACCACGGATTCTTCTTTTGCTTCTCAGATTTTTCCTTTTGGTCCAGGATAACCCTGTTTACTGCCTCCTGACACTTTTGGGTGGCATAGTCCATCATGTATTGTAAAGACTTAGCTCTAAGGTCTGTGTCCCATGGTATATCCCATAGCAAATTTCTCATTTCCTCATAATTCCCCTTTCGGTATGCCAGCCTTTTATTTCCTAGTTCTTTCTTGCGGGAGGTAAATCCTTGCTGTACCAGGTACTCAAAGATCAATGCACTGTGATCACTCATTCCCAAGGGTGCGTCCAACTTAGCTTCTCTTATATCCCACTCATTTAGGGTAAAAATCAGATCAAGCATGGCTGGTTCATCCTTCCCTCTCATTCTTGTTGTTTCTTTGATGTGATGGCTTAGAAAGTTTCTTGTTGCCACGTCCAGCAGCTTAGCTCTCCATGTATCTTCCTCCATTTAGGCCTCTGTTCTCCGAATCTGTCTTCCCGTGTTTGAAGTCTCTCATGATTAGTAGTCCAGATCCATTCCTGCTAGCAACAGAAGCTGCTCTCTCCATTATGTTAATTGTGGCAATGTTGTTTCTATCTTATTCCTGTCTGGGCCTTCCGTCATTTGGTGGTGGATTATATATGACTAGGACTAATATTTTTTGTCCTCCAGTTGCTGTGGTATCTGTTATGTAGTCACTGAAACCTTCACAGCCCTGAATAACCATCTCCTCAAAACCCGAGCCTTTTCTAACCAGCAGATCTACAGAGTGCATGTGTGTGTATTCACCTAGTTGTGTTTGCGGGGGTTGAGTTTTTTGCTCATTCGGCCCGCCCCTCAACTGTCAATCAACTGTTTACTAACTACTTTTTTTCCACACCACACACACACACACCCCAGGAAGCAGCCCGTGACAGCTGACTAACTCCCAGGTACCTATTTACTCATAGGTAACAGGGGCATTCAGGGTGAAAGAAGCTTTGCCCATTTGTTTCTGCCTGGTGCCGGAATCGAACCCACACCACATAATTACGAGTACTGCGCGCTATTCACCAGGCTACCAGGCCCCCGAGAGTGTGTACTCACCTAATTGTGCTTGCAAGGGTTGAGCTATGGCTCTTTGGTCCTGCCTCTCAACTGTCAATCAATAGGTGTACAGGTTCCTGAACCTAGTGGGCTCTATCATATCTACACATGAAACTGTGTATGGAGTCAGCCACCACCACATCACTTCCTAATGCATTCCATTTGTCAACCACTCTGACACTAAAAAAGTTCTTTCTAATATCTCTGTGGCTCATTTGGGCACTCAGTTTCAACCTGTGTCCCCTTGTGCTGTGCCCCTTGTGTTAAATAGCCTGTCTTTATCTACCCTGTCGATTTCCTTGAGAATCTTGCATGTGGTGATCATGTCCCCCTAACTCATCCGTCTTCCACCGAAGTGAGGTTTAATTCCAGTAGTCTCTCCTCGTAGCTCATACCTCTCAGCTCGGGTACTAGTCTGGTAGCAAACCTTTGAACCTTTTCCAGTTTAGTCTTATGCTTGACTAGATATGGACTCCATGCTGGAGCTGCATACTCCAGGATTTGTCTAACATATGTGGTATAATGTCTGAAAGATTCCTTACACAAGTTTCTAAATGCCGTTCTTATGTTAGCCAACCTGGCATATGCCGCTGATGTAATCCACTTGATATGAGCTTCAGGAGACAGGTCTGGCGTGATATCTATCCCCAGGTCTTTCTCTCTCTCTGACTCCTGAAGTATTTCATCTCCCAATTGATACCTTGTATCTGGTCTCCTGCTTCCTACCTCTATCTTCATTACATTACATTTGCATGGGTTAAACTCTAACAACCATTTGTTCGACCATTTCTGCAGCTTGTCCAAGTCTTCTTGAAGCCTCAAGCTGTCCTACTCGGTCTTAATCCTTCTCATAAATTTGGCGTCGTCAGCAAACATTGAGAGGAATGAGTCTATACCCTCTGGGAGATCATTTACGTATATCAGAACCAGGATAGGTCCAAGCACAGAGCCCTGTGGGACTCCACTGGTGACTTCACGCCATTCTGAGGTCACACCCTTCACTGTAACTCTCTGCTTCCTATTGCTTAGGTACTCCCTTACCCACTGGAGCGCCCTACCAGTTACTCCTGCCTGTTTCTCCAGCTTATGCATCAACCTTTTATGGGGTACTGTGTCAAAGGCTTTCCGACAGTCCAAAAAAATGCAGTCGGCCCATCCTTCTCTTTCTTGCTTAATCTTTGTCACCTGATCATAGAATTCTATTAAGCCTGTAAGGCAAGATTTACCCTCCCTGAACCCATGTTCATTGGTTGTCACGAAGTCTCTTCTCTTCAGATGTGTTACTAGGTTTTTTCTCACAATCTTCTCCATCACCTTGCATGGTATACAAGTTAAGGACACTGGCCTGTAGTTCAGTGCCTCTTGTCTGTCACCCTTTTTGCATATTGGTACTACATTAGCAGTCTTCTATATTTCTGGTAGGTCTCCCGTTTCCAGTGACCTACTATACATTATAGAGAGTGGCAAGCAAAGTGCTCCTGCACACTCTTTCAATACCCATGGTGAGATTCCGTCTGGCCCAACAGCTTTTCTCACATCCAGCTCCAATAGGTGCTTCTTGACCTCATCTCTTGCAATTTCGAACCTTTCCAAGGTCAACTGGTTTGCTGCCACCTCTCCTAGCTCTGTGAGTTCTCCCTGTTCTATTGTAAAAACCTCCTGGAACCTTTTGTTGAGTTCTTCACACACCTCTTTGTCATTCTCTGTGTACCTGTCCTCGCCCACCCTAGGTATCATCACCTGTTCCTTCACTGTTGTCTTCCTCCAGATGTGACTGTGTAGTAGCTTTGGTTCGGTCTTGGCTTTATTAGCTATATCATTTTCATACATTTTCTCAGTTGCTCTTCTCACACTAACATACTCGTTCCTGGTTCTCTGGTATCTCTCTCTACTTTCTGGTGTTCTGTTATTACGGAAGTTCCTCCATGCCCTTTTGTTCAGCTCCTTTGCTTTCATACACTCCCTATTAAACCATGGATTCTTCCTTTGCTTCTCTGTTTTTCCTGTCGGGCTGGGACAAACCTGCTTACATCCTCCTGACATTTTTGGGTGACATAGTCCATCATGTCTTATATGGACTTGGTTCCGAGTTCTGTGTCCCAATGTATACCCCATAGGAATTTATTCATCTCCTAATAGTTTCCCTTTCGGGACGCCAGCCCTTTGTGTTCAAGTTCTTTTTTTGGGGGTGATAATTCCTAGCTCAACCAGATACTCAAAGCTCAATACACTATGATCACTCATTCCCAAGGGGGCTTCCAACTTAACTTCCCTTATATCCGACTCATTTAGGGTAAATATCAGTTCAAGAAAGGCTGGTTCATCCCCTCCTCTCATTCTTGTCGGTCCCTTGACGTGCTGACTTAGAAATTTACTTGTTGCCACATCCAGCAGCTTAGCTCTCCATGTGTCTGGGCCTTCATGTGGGTCTCTGTTCACCCAATCTATCTTCCCATGGTTGAAGTCTCCCATAATTAGTAGTCTGGATCTGTTCCTGCTAGCCACAGAAGCTGCTCTCTCTATTATATTGATGGTGGCCAAGTTGTTTCTATCATATTCCTGTCTGGGTCTTCTGTCATTCGGTGGGGGGATATATATGACTACTACTATAATTTTCTGTCCTCCAGTTGCTATGGTGCCTGATATGTAGTCACTGAAACTTTCACAGTTCTGAATTACCATCTCTTCGAAACTCCAACCTTCTCTTAGTAGCAAAGCTACACCACCTCCTCCTCTCCCTTCTCTCTCTCTTTCCTCACTACATAGTAGCCCTGTGGAAACACTGCATTTGTTATGGTTTTCGTTAGCATTGTTTCTGTGAGTGCTATTATGTCTGGGTTTTCTTCTAGTGCCCATTCTCCGAGTTCACTTGTTTTATTTGTAATCCCATCTATGTTAGTGTACATTGCCTTGAACCTCACTTTCTTCTGTTCATTTTCTTGTCCCTTTTTGGCGAGCATTCTGCTGGTGTGGGAAGCTGTTCCGTGGGTGAGAAGATCTGTGAGGTGGTTTACAGGGTCTCAGAGGATTTTGGGGTTGGGGGGTGGGGGTTTAAGGGAAGGGGGGGGGGACAGGTAGGGTGTGGGTTAAGGAGATAGGGGGGACATGGATGATACGTGGTGAGGAGGGATAGGAAGGGTATGGGATGAAGGGGGAGGGAAGACAGGGGGAAAAGTGGGAGGGGGGGACATGACGGGAATGGGGAAGGGGTGACAGGGTCAGAATGGGGTGAGGGGGGAGGGAGGGTTGGGTGGGGGCAGGTAGGGTGAGGGGAAAGGAGGGTTTCTATGCAGAGGGGGGTGGTGGTGTTGCCCTCCCCTCTGGTGTTGCTGGGATGCTGGTCTTGGGTTACCCTCTTGTCTCTGGGACTGTTGTGTTGGGGGCTGTTATTTCCTGGTTTGCTCCTCTTTCCCTGTGCTTCCTCCTTGTCTCTGCTGCCCTGGCTCTCTCCTCCTTCATCCTGTCCCTCTCAGGAATACTTTTTTGTATCCCTCCACATGCTGCAGATGACTCTTCCTTTCGAGAATATCCTCCTTTGTGGTTTCGTTTGTAAACACCTCTTTACAAGTCGGTTTCTGTCCTTGTTGTCCCAGCCCAACCTGAAAACCTTCTCAATGTTTTGTTCAGCCCCTTCCTTCTATAACCCTTTCAGTAGCCCATGTACTGCCTCTCTATCCTTGCTATTCCATTCTTGCCTTTTGGATCCTTCCTGTTCTTTGATGCCTACAACTACCACTGATATTTTTCTCTCCAGCAGCTGAGTGGTGCACCTTGCTGCTTCCTGTGTGGTAGCAGCTTGCATGGCTACCTCCCTCACTTTGTCCATTGCTTCTGAGCTCTTTTTCAGTATGTCTGCAAATGTTTCAGGTACAGAGGCATTTCCTTACAATGTAACATTCCCACCTTCCCTTTGGATGATAATCTGATGCTCAGTCTCTTTATTTTTCTCTGTGAGGGATTTGATCTCCTCCCTTGCCGATGTCAGCTCACTTTGCAGGTTGTTAATTGTAATCCTCATTTCATGCATCTCCCTCCTGAATTCCTCCAGAACTTGGGTTAACTTGTGTGCAATGTCATTCTCATACTGCTTCTCTGCTACTTTCATAGTTTCTGTGTACACATTTCTGGCCTCTTTGATACATTGGAATTTCTTATTATTCTGTGCTCTAAATATTTCTTCCATGACTTTGTTGTTGTTCCCTTTGCTCTCGGATATTTACTGTTGAACCAATGGCTAATGCGCGTTTTGTTTCCCTTAGTGATGGATTAAATGAACAAATCGAAAACAAATCATTTGATGCGTCACACTATTGTGATTTATGTGTGTAATGGATTAAATCTGTCTGAGTTTGTTAGATATGTAGTCCATCATGCCATGTGTTGATTTTCCTCTGAGTTCTTTTCCCCATTCTATCTGCTACAGGAATTCGCTGACCTTCTGGTATTCTTCTCTCTTGTATGCTAACCTTACATTATCCCCCTTGATACATCTTTTTATGGTCGCCATTGTCACCACGTATTCCAGGACTAGAACCGAGTAGCCAGTGGCTCCTAATGGCATTTCATGTTTATGTTTGCAATGTCCATCTCTTTCTGCGCAAAGACCAGATCTACCCTAGCTGTTTGGTCACTACCCCCTTCTCCTTGTTTCCTCTTTGACATGTTGCATCAGGAGTGTTCCTCTCTACTACTTCTTCTACAATCTTTTCCTCCTCTCAGTAGTCTTTCGCTTCTCATTATTTGGAATTTCCTTGGGAAATGCTAACCATACCAGTTACTTTGGTTTCTACTAATGTTATTACATTACATTACTGTTTCCTCAGTCCTTTAGTCAAGTTCATATGCTTTATCAGACAATCCATTGGCTTTGGTGTACTTTGGTGCTTTGGTTTCTAGAGTCTCTATTGTTGTATTGTCCTTTGAATGTCTAGATTCCAGCCTAGGTACGTCCTTCAATATCTCCACGGGGGAATGTTGGTGGAAGTAAGTCTGTAGATATGTTGGATTTCTGGTATGTTTGGTTTGGGGGAGGAGCTAGAGGTATTCTAGTTTTTCGTTCCTTGTCAAGCCTAGGAACCGATTCCTTCTACCCTGGGGTTCTAGTTGCTCGTTAGTCATGTTACCTGTTTACATGGTCTTACACTATATTTCTACTATGTGGGTGTTGCTCTCGCGTTTCCTGGGTGAATTAGAAATCTCTTGTCTCTTGTCTCACTCCCTCCTCTAGCTGGCTATATTGTTCACTCTCCTCCCTTCAATCCTTTTCTCTGCCCTGCTCCTTGTTTGTTCTATCATTGTATTTATTCCTGCCTGTTCATATCATTCTAGAGGGAGAGCCTTTGAAATCCCTCTCATTGTTCTTAGAACTCTTTTTCAATTCATCAAGATGCTTGAAACATTTTCATTAGTAACTATCAGTTTGATTGGACTAGGTTTCTTATTTTCTCGTGACAGTATATGACCCCAGCCTGTACATTTCTCGTGACAGTATATGACCCCAGAGTGTACATTTCTCGTGACAGTATATGACCCCAGCCTGTACATTTCTCGTGTCAGTATTCATCCCCAGCCCGTACATTTCTCGTGACAGAATATGACCCCAGCCCGTACATTTCTTGTAACAGTTGTTACGGTGCCCTCTCCTATATATTCCCTTATCCAGCGAGAAGATTCATGTCTATACACCCTGCAAATTACCTAAGTTGCAGGGATCAGTTTGACATAGGTGACAGCTAGCAAAAGTACGTTTTCGGACTAAAACTGATATTTTATTTTTGGCTTGTAAGAGGGCTTACGCCCCTAGTACATACAAAATGGCGACGGCCTTGCCTGGATTGCGCTTAAAATATGAAGACGCCAGCAAGCTGGCGACTGGCTGGCTGTGTACACGTGACGTGAGTGACCAATGAGAGCCTGCTCCTGGAAGCTGTGATGTCACCGGGAGGCCTGGCTCAGAGCCTGCAGGGCACTGAACCCGCAGAGATTCACGGCGCTTCATTGAGAGCAGACGTGCGTTGGTTGAGCTCTCGAGTTCGAAGTACAGGAGCCTTATTCAGTGGAGTAACGCAGCATGATAAGTGCACAGCGACTACAGAAGACTAAACACTTCAGAGAAGTGCGAGGAAGTCGAGTTCCAGCAGTATAAGGACGCCGAGGATTGTGAGCTGAAAGTCTTGGAAGAGTCTGGAGTGGCGACGGCAAGAGTAGTGAGTGGTTCGCCGTCAGTAAAAAACACTGTCGTTTTTCACCGTCAGTGAAAAACACTGTCGTTTTTCACCGTCAGTGAAAAACAAGATACTCAGAGCTGCTGTGATTGGATCACGCCCATTGGGAACTCATGAAGGAGAAGGCGCTTCCAAGTCCATGAGTATGTGGTCGCGGTAAAGGGGCGACTGAGGGAGATGAAGTGAGCAGTGACGACTGGATGAACCAGCGACCGGGAACTGCAATATGGGAGTGAGCATGGAGACGACTCGTGTCTTCACGATAATTCAACCGGATTGCCGAGGAATGACGTGAGGGACCAGGACCACGACAAACAACGGAGTCCAGGCATCTGAGGACAGGATTGTATTAAAGGTAGATCATTATTCCCTCACATTTTCCATTGGTATTAGGCGAGATAGGCCTAGTGATATACTTAGGTTATGTTAGAGTATTTCTAGATACTATAGGAGTAGATTAGGCTGTAGGGCAGCTTGCATATGGTATCTACTGTCTGGCGAAAACAGCGAGTGGCGTGAATGGCCAAGCCGTTGGAGGACTGTGTGACTACGGAATGCGAGGCGGCTCCAGGAGGAGGAGGCTGAGGAACCCCTTTAAATTCGCCCAGCTGACGCAAGTTGCTGGAAGTCACCAGAGAAGCGCTGCTGTCTACTGTTATTATTATTACAATACATGTCTTTATATGCATACTTCACCCATGTTTATATAGTTCTTTCTTTAGTAAATTTTATCAACTTTTATCGTGCTTTTGTGCATCGCCTCCATCTCATTAAGCATTAAGAATAAATGATTCTTGATTACACCACACTTAAACTGGCATTATATGGAAGGGAGACCCTTGGCTGGCAACACGGTACTAGATATAAACTAAGAGCGTAGCTGCGACGCAGAGAAGATTACCCAGCTGGCGACCAAGAAATCAAGGTGAGAACTGAGGTTATGGCCGAAAGGTCCGGCAAAACTTTGCATGTGTAGGTGGGCAGACCTGGTTGGGGAGTCGCGCATTGCAGGATCGAGCTCAAGTAGTGTGCGCTGGGCCTTCTCCTCTCCCCCTTGGACTCAAGGTCCAGTAGTGGTGACCGGACTTGAGGCATGACTTAGAGAGCTCCCTGGGGATGATGCATGGTATCCTACTAGAGGGAGAGAAGACCCGCGGTGTGGGGTTACAGGATTTGTAGCATGATTCCCCCGCTGTTTAACTGTAACCCACGTAACACAAGGCCAAGGTGAGGGACGAGTGACAAGTACATAACCCCAGCCTGTACATTTCTCGTGACAAGTACATGAGCCTAGCCTGTACATTTCACGTGACAAGTACATGACCCTAGCCTGTACATTTCTCGTGACAGTACATGACCCCCAGCATGTACATTTCTCGTGACAGTATATGACCCCAGCCTGTACATTTCTCGTGACAGTATATGACCCCAGCCTGTACATTTCTCGTGACAGTATATGACCCCAGCCTGTACATTTCTCGTGACTGTATATGACCCCAGCCCGTACATTTCTCGTGACTGTATATGACCCCAGCCCGTACATTTCTCGTGACAAGTACATGATTCTAGCCTGTACATTTCTCGTGACAGTACATGACCCTAGCCTGTACATTTCTCGTGTCAGTACATGACCCCAGCCTGTACATTTCTCGTGACTGTATATGACCCCAGCCCGTACATTTCTCGTGACTGTATATGACCCCAGCCCGTACATTTCTCGTGACAAGTACATGATTCTAGCCTGTACATTTCTCGTGACAGTACATGACCCAAGCCTGTACATTTCACGTGACAAGTACATGACCCTAGCCTGTACATTGCTCGTGACAGTACATGACCCCCAGCATGTACATTTCTCGTGACTGTATATGACCCCAGCCTGTACATTTCTCGTGACTGTATATGACTCCAGCCCGTACATTTCTCGTGACAGTGTGTGACACCAGCCTGTACATTTCTCGTGACAGTATATGACCCCAGCCTGTACATTTCTCATGACAGTATATGACACCAGCTCGTACATTTCTCGTGACAGTATAAGACCCCAGCCCGTACATTTCTCGTGAAAGTATATGACCCCAGAGTGTTCATTTCTTGTGAAAGTATATGACCCCAGATTGTACATTTCTCGTGACAGTATAAGGCCCCAGCCTGTACATTTCTCGTGAAAGTATATGACCCCAGATTGTACATTTCTCGTGAAAGTATATGACCCCAGCCTGTACATTTCTCGTGAAAGTCTATGACCCCAGATTGTACATTTCTCGTGAAAGTATATGACCCCAGCCCGTACATTTCTCTTGACAGTATATGTCCCCAGATTGTACATTTCTACCAGATCTGTTTGAACCTCTGGAAGGCGAAGCCCTCTCAGGAGCTTTACTAATTATTCTCTTTCTAATTGCATACGGTTCACTGTGGTGTCTGTTGTTTTTATCTTAGGCAGACGCTGAAATATTATCGTTCTTTCTTTTAGTATTATCCTCATAGTTTGTTGTTTTATTGTCTGTGAATTTGCAATTTGAGACCAGCATTCATCATCTTTTTTTCCACTGCAATGTTCATACTGACAATTTGTTACAGGGTTCAGGTTTTCGAGTTTTGTCTTAATGGTTGATAGCCTCTCCTGGTACAATACATCAATTGTCTCCTTTCTTTGAGGTTTGTTCATGTCATCTGCCAACTTTCATATTTATTTCATGTC